>NC_140934.1:61220917-61483417 GCF_014529385.1 Adiantum capillus-veneris | reverse complement strand
ATAAAACAATTCTTATACGTTGAATGTATAAGAATTTGTAGATGGCATCGAAATGCCCTGCCCTGTGCTATGCCAAAATCCACCTCCCCGCCATATTTAACCTTGTAGTAGCGCCCATGCGTGTCTGGCATGGGTGCGTCAGTATCCTCGTCCTCAGATGAGAGTGGACAATTCAAGAGAAGAGCGATCACAGGGTCCTACGCCACTCCATTCCACTCCGGGCTCATCATATAGACAACAACGCGAGGCGTGCGCAAGACAAACTCCCACGCACTATGGCTCAGGAGGCAAGGGAGCTTGGAAGGCTAAATATGTAAGATTATTTGAACAATAATTATAAAGATTGTAGTTGATGATTTGGTATTGTTATTGCTAACTTAGGAAAATGTCACTCTCTCTCAACCAACCAGAGAGATGGTCAAGTATTGGGAGCGACATACAGAATTTGATACTTGGTGATGGTTGTTCGAAAAAAACCACATCTCTCGCGAGCAATTCGACGCGGCGGTTGCACCACTACAAGCGATAAGTTCAAACAAGTAATTTTGTATCAATTGTTTTGAGCTGTGGATAATTTTTTAATTTGTTTTGGGTTTAGGTAGAGTCAAAGTGATCCAACATATGTGCCTCTGGACGACGACGAGATAGAAGAGGATAAGATAGAAAAATGTTTTGTCAAAACTTTCGTAAAGTCCCAATGTGGCACAATGTATATACAACTATTTAATTTTTATTGTAACTTTTTTAAATAATTGATCTTCAATTTCAGTTCTTTGGTAATTTTTTATTTTCTTCCAAAAAACAATTGATGTTTCATAGTTTTATGCAGGTCAAAAATAAAGGTGCTCATTTGGGCCACCCAAATTTGGGTGGCCCAAATGAGCACCTTTATTTTTGAATTGGCGTGTAGCGGCAATAGCAGCGGCAATTTGGATGGCCCAAATGAGCACCTTTATTTTTGAATTGGCGTGTAGCGGCAATAAGCGCGGTAATAGCAGTGGCAAAGGTCGCGGTAATAGCAGCGGGTATATTGCCACAACTATTACCGCACTTATGGCTGAGAAACCACTACCGCGTTTATAGCCGCGGTTATTACCGTCCCCGCAAATTTTTCTCTCTCCTTTTTCCTTTGTTTTTCCGCGGAATGTTAGTGGTTATAGACAACTCCTCTTATAGTGATAAAGGGAATCAAGAGGAATTAGAGATGTCTAATTTCCTATATGGATCACAAGATGTTTTGATTGATGACATCCCTAGCGAGCTACCTCCAAAATGAGGGATGATGACCATGCAATTGAGCTCCTACCAGGAAGCTCACTGCCTAGCAAGCCTCCTTATCAAGTTTCACAAGCTCAACAAGAGGAGATCATGAGGCAAGTGCATGAATTGGTGGAAAAAGGGATGGTGAGGTCTAGCTCCTCTCCAATTTGTTCACCATTACTTTTAGTGCAAAAGAAAGACGACACATATCACATGTGTGTCGACTATAGAGCACTCAATAAGATCACTATCAAAAATAATTTTCCCATGCCGCAGGTAGAAGACCTATTTGATAATTTACAAGTTTTGGCCTGACAAATGCTCCAGACGCATTCAAACTCATGATGGACAAAAATCTTTAGGCCATTCAAATTCTCTTGAAGAGTACAATAGACACCTCCAGGTAATCTTTCAAGTTGTGAGAGAGAATAAGCTTTTCATTAACCAAAAGAAAAGTGAATTTTTCCTACAAGAGATTCAATACTTAGGTCACATTATCTCTAAAGATGGCACCCGTATGGATGCAACAAAGTTAGAGGTAATAAAAAGATGGCATAATCCAAGGAGTCTACAAGAGGTATGAAGCTTCATAGGTATGTGTGTATGCTAAAGATGCTGCATTAAAAAAATTCTCACTAATAGCAAGCCCATTACATGACTTAACAAAAGAAGAATGTTAAGTATTCATGGACTGCAAAAGTACAAGAAGCTTTTGAAGAAGCTTAAGGAGAATCTTATTTCTCAACATGTGCTCACACTACTAGATCTCTCAAAGCCATTTGAGGTCCAATGTGATGCTTGTGGTGATTGCCTTTGAGCTATTTTGCTTCAAGAAGGGCATGCCATAGCATATGAGAGTCAAAGACTCGGCTTTGATAAGTGAGCATTGGGCAAATACGAAAAAGAGCTACTAGCTATTCTATATGCCCTAAACACGTGGAAACACTATCTCTTGGGGACTCCATTTATCCTAAAATGGATCACAAAGCCTCAAGAACTTCATGACGCAAACAAGCTCTCCGACAAACAAATGAGGTGGGAAAATTTTCTTTTGCAATTTAAATTTCATATTGCTCACATTGTTGGCAAGCACAATCAAGTGGTCGATACACTTTCACAACGACCAAGGGTAAATGTGATGTCTATAGCAACTCACAATGATCTATCTTTTATGATAGATGAGTATGCTACTGATCGAGACTTTAAGTATGTAATTACAGCCCTTGCATTAGGGAAGAAAAAAGAACCATTCACCTTGAAGGATGGTTATCTTTCAAACGGCAATAGGCTATGTGTTATTCACCCATACAATAAGAAAGTCATGTATGAATCCCATACTTCTCCTTATGCGGCAAAAAGGGAATCTATAATCTACTCTTTAAGGAGTAGAAATGTATTTCCGTTGGTCTACCATGAAAAGTAAACATACAAGTATGTTTCAAAATGCGTGGTATACCACAAGTTGAAATTTGATCGAGGGAAGAAACTTGGATTGTTTCAGTCGATAGGCTTAACAAGAAAACACACTCTATGCCTGTCAGAAAGACAATTAAGGCACATCAAATGGCAACCCTCTTTAGATCTCAAATTTTCAAGCATCATGGCTTTCCAACACCCATAGTGTCGGACAAAGATCCTAGAATGACCAGTAGTTTCTAGAGGGGTATCTTTGAGAATCTAAGAAGTAGATTAAATTTCTCTTTTGGCCTATCATCACAAACGGATGACCAAAGTGAAATAACTAATCCAACGATTCTTGATCTATTAAAAGCCTATGTCATGGAAGTAGATCAATTTTCTCTATGATAGAAGTACCTATCTCTTATAGAGTATGCGTACAATGATGTTGTACATACTTCTATGGGAAAAGTACCTTTTCAGGTTAAAGAAGGAAGATCCAGAAGTCCCTTACTACTTAAGGTACATGGAAAGATCTTCGTTGCTGATGAATATAACCAAGACCTACAAGAATCTTTTCCAACCATCTCACAGAAAAGGCAAAAAGGGTTGCTGCTAATAAGCACAGAAGAGCCTTGGCCTTTAAGAAAAATGATTGGGTCTTGCATACTAGGGGCAAGAGTCCTACGGAACACCAAGAGTATGATGCTAAACTAGAAAAAAGATACTATGGTCCTTAAAATTCTTAAGCCAGTCAATGAGATGGCTTATCAATTGAAGTGGCCCAACCATTGGCTCGTGCACAATGTTTTCCATGAGAACCTACATAAGCCTTACAAAGGAGCACCATCAAAAGATTCAATAGTTGCAGACCCTCCAAAAATCGAAGATCAAGAAGAAGTACGTCAATCTGAGTCCATCCTATGACATGAAGACAAGGTATTAAGAAACGGTAAGATTCTCTGACGTTATCTTATTAAGTTAAAGAATTATCATTTTAAAGATGCTAGATGGATGCAAAGAACCTAGCTTAAGGATAATATGAACCTTGTCGATGCTTACAATGTTGCACTAGAGTAAGCATATGAAAATGCATTTTAAATGAACAATGTTTTTGTCTCATAAGACTAGTTCTCTTTTTATTGTGCACAAATTTAAGAAGTATGCATGCTTAGGATCATGTTTGTGGTGACCAAACACCAGGTAGAACTTGTCACTCTACTTTGGAAGTATGATATGGACTAAAGAGCAGACATGCTTGTGACAGCTACATCTCCCAAGCACCAAATGGATTAGTCATCCATCATGGAATAATGTCCAAGGGTACAAAGGGATCCCCTACCCGCTAAGTAACATGGACTACTGAGTAGTCTTTATCTTCTCTACCTCATAGTCAAGGACAACTATGCTTTCAAGAGAGAGGTAATGTCATAAAATATGATATCTAGCTTACCCAAATGATTTTCTCATATTAAACTGATCATTTAATGTGGGAGAATAAACGAGAACAAGAGTTAGAATTGAAACATAGGCTTCTAGACCTATCTCAGCAGGAGACCAAAAGGAGAGATGGTTGCATCTCAATACGGGTCCAAAAGGAGATGGTCTACGAAAGAGCAATGTGCAATAAGTGCTTCTAGACTTATCTCAACAAGGGACCAAGAGGAGAGATGGTTACATCTCAATACGGGTCCAAAAGGAGGTAGTCTATCCAAGAGCAATGTGCAACTAATGGAGCTTAAAAGACCTTAGGGTTAGCTTCATTAAAGACCTCCAATGGTTAGTGTTAAAAGTCCTTTGACCTTAGGCAAGGTAGGGCTGATCTTGAGGTAGGAGCCCGGCCTAAACTTGCCTTTGATCTTAGGCAAGCTAGGGTTGAGCTTGAGGTGGGAACTCCACCTAAGATGCTTGTCATGCTTGATGACTAAGGTACTTGAGGTACTTATCATACTTAATGAGGAAGTTGCTTGAGAAGCTTCCTATGCATGGGGGGTAAGGTGCTTGAGTAAAAAAGAGACCCTACAAACTTAATGAGGAAGTTTCATGAGAAGCTTCCTATGTATGGGGGGTAAGGTGCTTGAGTCAAAAAGAGACCCTACAAACTTAATGAGGAAGTTGCTTGAGAAGCTTCCTATGCATGGGGGGTAAGGTGCTTGAGTCAAAAAGAGACCCTACAAACTTAATGAGGAAGTTGGTTGAGAAGCTTCCTATGCACGGGGGGTAAGGTGCTTGAGTCAAAAAGAGACCCTACAAAATTAATGAGGAAGTTGCTTGAGAAGCTTCCTATGCATGAAAGTCCCAAAGTTAGGGGAATCTTTGACCTAACCTTCCACTCACCCAAAGGGCACCCCTTTTCTAAAAGGGCACATGGGACACATGTCAGACTCTCACTAAGCTTAGCCACATGGTGTGCTTGAATGCTATCGGTTGGGCTAAAGAGGGGTCCAATGAGCTTCTAGTTCCATCCAACAAATATCTAGATATTTTCAAGCTCTCTCTCTCTAAGGGGTAAGAAGGACACTTGTCAAAAGACTACCCATGTACTTGACTGCATGCTGCATGTGATTGGCTAGGCGGAGAGAGGTCCAATGAGCTTGCAACATGTGGAAAAGTTGCAACTCGCCCCAAGCAAGCAGGGGGGGTGCTAGGGGGATATACACCACACACACACACTCATTTTGTGGATCCATTCTCACTTGGTGAAAGTTGAGGAACTCCACCTCTTTCTCCAAGCTTGTGAGAAGTGAGAGGCTACACCAACACTCTTAGCTATGGAATGCAAATCCAACCAAGAGCCATGCTTCAATGCTTAAGCTTGTCATCTTCTCCATCTTCATTATTATGCTATTATGTATGCTAGCAAGAAGAGTGATGATAAGTGAGGAACTATTTCTTTCTCCTATGGAATGTTTCTTCTTCCTCTTCCCTACCCTCATTCCCCGCTAGCTCTCTCCATCTTTGAAGGTGTTTGAGGCCTTGGGACTGAGGCTTGGGATACTTAATGCTTTCTAGAAATTTTATGTTATGTTTGTGATGCATGAATATTTCCATCTTCATTGCATCACCTAGGTCACAAGGAACACAAAGATTGTATTGTACCAAGTCTCTCTTGCTGGGAGAAATTATAATACAAATGCCTATTGGAGGGGGGACCGGCTCCATATGAATCCGGTCCTCAACTATTGCCATGTTCTCTATACTCTCTCTCTTGCAAAAGTATTTTTCATGCCAAGTTAACTAAGTACCATGTTTATGTTGCTACCATCAATTAAGCTCACCTGCTATGCTCACAAAGTAATCTCACAAAAGTGCTTTATCTAATTTTCTATTTCCGCTACTCTCAAAGTTCATAGGCCATTTCCATTACAGGAAAATAAATTCATAGATAGCTTGGAAGACAAAGTTTTCACAATCATGTCTATAGTTAGCCCTTACATCTTCTAGAGTAGATTCGCAAAGTCTACTTGGTGCTAGAGAGACTATGATGCTGCAAGCATGATTCATTGTATGCATACACTTATGAAAAATTAAAAGAAATTTTAGAGTCAAAACAAGAAAAATTTCTTCAAAAACATGTTTGCATGTTTGTTTATACTTGGTTCTTAACTTTGACATGAGTCAATGCAGCGGTTTGCATTATCCTTTAATTGAATGCCTTGCATCCACCTTGCATCTTGGAAAGGATAATTCTTATACTTAATAAGGTATCGTCAGATAGTCTTACCACTTCTTAAAACCTTGTCTTCATGTCATAGGATGCTCTCAGGCTACAGGATCTCTTCTTGACCTTCAAACTCAGGTGGATCTTGAGTTACTAGTTCTTTGGGTGGCTCACCCTTATAAGGCTTACATGAAAATCATTATGAAGGAGCCAAGTGCTACGTAACATTAACTTGTAAACTTATTCATTAATTGTCTTAAGGATTTGGAATGGGCCGTATTATTCTTTTGCTAGCTTAGCATAATATATTTGATGAGCCGGTGGGCATTCTTGTGCCCCCTTGCCCATTGTATGGCTTAGGCATGCTTTGGAAAACTTAAGCACTACCCAATCATTCTCTTTGAAGGTCAATACTCTTTTATGCTTATTAGTATCAATATTTTTCTTCTGCTGCATGATGGATATAGTTTCCTTAATATTATTAAATATTCTTTGAGGTCTCTACTATATTCATCAACAACAAATATCTTTGCAAGTGTCTTGACTATAAATGGGATCTTGGGTCTTACTTCAATTACCTCGAAGAATGTCTTTCATGTAAAAGTATGGACAATGTTATTGTATGCGTACTCTACTAAGGTTAAATAATTTCCCATTGATATCTTGATATATTTCCATAACATAAAATTTAAGTAGATTGATAATAGTTGAATCTGCTATCTCATTTTGGCCATCTGTTTGTGGGTGAGAGGCCGAGGAGAAATTCAATCTAGTATCCAAATTCTCAAAGAGACCTTTCCAAAATTTTTTACTCATTCTTGGTAAGCCATGATATTTAAAGACATGTGATAACAAGAGGGCTTTCATATGATGTGCTTTAATGGACTTTTGACCGTAAGAAATGCGCTTGTTTATTGAACCGGTCTACTATTGTCTATATTTTGGTATTCACATCAATGGATCTTATAATCCAAAAATAAGATCCATGGATATACTCTCCCATGGGGAATCAAATATAAGCAATGGTTAAAGCAAGTTAGGTTGCTTCGCTCTATCATAATTTGTCTTTTGACATACAATACATTTTGCAACATAGTCCAGTATGTCTGCCTTCATTGTTGGCTACTCCCTTGAGAGTAGCTTGAATCCCTCTATATCCCGCATAAGTTGGGGAAACATGAGATTCATGCATAACTTTTTCACGTAAGCTAAGTGAAACAACTAACATTACATCTTTGAAGTTTAGATCTGTAGAATACTCATATATCATAAAAGGTTTATCATTGTGAGAAACTATTGATACAATGTTCACCTTTGGTCTTTGTGAAAGCGGCCACTTGGTTGTGCTTACGAGCTATGTGAGCAATATGGAAGCTAAACTGTGAAATTGTGTTTTCCCACCTCATTTGCTTATCACTCAATTTAGTATGGGTCAAAAAGTACTTAAGACTTTGGTGATCTGTGTGCAAAATAAATGGAGTGCCCAAGAGAATGCTTACATGCATATAAGGCATGTAAAATAGTTTAACAACTCTTTTTCATATTTTCCTAGATTATTTTCTTGGCCATTTAATCTCTTACTTTAATATGCTATGGCATGCTCTTCTTGAATCAATAATGCCCAAGGCAATGTCCACAAGCATTACATTGGACTTCAAAAGGCTTTGAGAGGTATCATAATATTAATATTTGTTGAGGGATTAGCTTTTCTTTGATATTTTTAAAAGATTCATTCTCTTTTGCAATCCATACATATTTAACTTTATTTTTAGTTAAGTCATACAATGGCCCTACTATGAATAATAACTTTTTTATGAAGCATCTATAATATACACACATTCCTACAAAGATTTTGAATTCATGTACGTTTATTGGTATATGCCATCCATTTATTACCTCCAATTTTTTAGGACCCATTTGGATCCCTGTTTGGGAGATAATATCACCTAGAGATTGAGTCTACTTTAACAGGTCACATGAAGATGTTGTTTGTGTTCTTCTATAGACATGGAGTAGATAATAATGTCATCAAAGAACACTCCCATGAAGGTTTAATAATATGTAAAAATACTAGACTCCATCATTTGATTAAAGGTGGTTGGCACATTAGTAAGCCCAAAAGGGAGAAATAGGAATTTATATAGGCCAAATGTTGTACGAAAGTTGTCTTATGAATATCTTCAGGCATAATCCTTATTTGGTAATAACTACTTTTGAGATCTTTTCTGCTAAAGTAGGAAGACTCTTGTAGCTTATCAAATAGATCCTCTTTCTTGGGAACATGAAATCTTTCTTTATGGTTATTCGATTAAGTGTCCAATAGTCCGCACACATTCTATAAGTACTATCTTTCTTTTGTACTAGTAGAATTGGTGAACAAAATGGAGATGAACTAAGCTCGACTATCCCTTTTTCCACAACTCGATAATGAAGCTTAAGGAGGTGAGCTACAAGGTAGAAGTTCTATGGAATGATCATCTTGTCCTCTTTTGGGAGATAACTCCCTAGGGATATCATCCGCCGCCGTAAATACATCTTGAAACTCATTTAGGAAACTAAACAATTCTATTTCCTCTTTAGTTTCATTTCTAACCTCATTAGGAACACATGAATCTTCCTTGGACTCTTTGACAAAAACCATGTAACAAAAAAAGGGAACATTTCATTACTTTGTATAAAGCTTGAGTCTATACTTGAGTGGTATAGTGTAACTTGCACTATTCACATCAAGTGCTACATCCTTGCCCAAGTTGCATTGTATGTTACATGAGGTACATATAATACTCTTTATTTGGTTGTATTATACAACACCATCAATTAAATGATCGTATAATATGGTGCCACATCAACAAAATCACCGTATTGTGGTTGTTTTAATTTCTTCGTAGTTCGACTGAAATATAGTTCGATTGAAATATATTTGGATCAAATAATACTTCGATCAAAATACATTGAGATATAGTTCGAATGAGATATATTTCATCCAAAATATAGTTTGATTGAGATATATTTGGATCAAACTATACTTCGATAAAAATACATTGTTCTATATAGAATGATTTGCGCACCATTTACCATTGTGGACTTCTTTATCGAAAAAGCCGCCTTGAGTTTAACCTAAAGGTGAACTCTAAAATCCGAAACCAAAAAATATATATATGTTTTTTGAATCTTTTAATTAAAAATAAAATCTCTTTAGTAAAAAATAAAAATGTAAAATTAAGTCTAAATTTTTTAGATATATTGATTAATATATTTTGTGTAGAGTAAATTTAGTGAATGCTTACCACGTATAGAAAAAATTCACACTTGGAAGTAATTTCATTTAACTTAAATTAGTAGCCACTTCTTTGTGTAGAGCCATGCTTACACTTAAAAGTAGCTTCGATAGACTTAGTTAGTGGTTGCCTTCTAGGTTGCCTGCCAAGTGTAGATTAATAATCACATTGGAGGTGATTTTTGTAAGAAAAATAATGATCGTTTGCCTTGTGTAGAGTTTTACTCACATTTGGAAGTGATTTAGGTAAGGTAAATAAAAATTAGCTCTCACGTGTAGAGATTGACTCACAGCTGAATGTCATTTAAATAGATTTAGAAGATTGCCTATCATGTTTAGAATCTACTCACACTCGAAGGCAACCTAGACATGATAGAGTGAAACCTCACACTGAAGAAGATTTTTTGTGATTTAAATAACAATATACTACGAAATGTTAATGCTTATGTTTGTGGACATTGTAAATGGTTGTTGATTTTTATATAAGAAAGAAATGGTTTGATTTATAAATAAAGTTGCAATGATTTGTATAGATTGAAACTAATTTGAGTTATAATGTTGATAGATACTTTTGTTGATGCTCATAGACCTCTTTACAATATGGTGAAAGGATACGAGTGGAGCTACGTAGATGAATTGATAGCAGAAAAGACCTCATCAAGTTTAGGTGTAAGTCTTGTGGCCACAAATTTAGTGGGAATGTACACACGAGAAAAGAACATTTGTTTGTGCTAACTTGCAAAAACCCTCCCAAAGGTATTGCTAAAAGAATGAATACTTGCCGAAGGAAAAAAGGAGGTCGGTCCAAAAGTAATTAGTCCATTGACTGAGAGGGATGTAGAGATGACTTTTGAAGATAAAGTAAGCTAGACCCTCGTGTGTGCAAAAGGGGGTGAACAATACTCCCTTGCTACTACTGCATACAATTAAGCATCTGGTGGTTCAAACCCCACACCTACCACTTCTCATTTATAAGATATGGTGTAGCATTAGTTGGTGGTCAACATGTGTATAGTGCTTCTACTTTGCATCAATCATTTGACAAGCAATGGTTGCTTGAGATACATCTCAAATGGGCTCAATATTTTTTCACTTATGGAATTGCCTTTAATGTAATCTGTAATCCTATCTTCAAGGATGCTTTGACGAGCATAGAAAAAAATTGATTTGTGGAACCTAATTGCATTAAGATGTGTAAAGAATATCTAGATAAAGTCAAAGCTTCGTCAAAGAGTATTTTGAAATGCAAAGTGCTTGAGTACGTGCCATAGTACGGATGTGCAATTTCTCTTAATGGATGGACAAATTGTCCAAAAAAACCCTTGATAAATGTGATGTTGATTTTGCCTGAGAGGATCCATTTTCATTGAAGCAATCGATACATCCTTGAATGAAAATATAAGCAATTTTCTAACAGGCATCTATGAGTGTGCACTTTGAAAAGCTAGTGGCACATAAATGTTGAATTCATTGTCACAAACAATGCATCTAGCTACAAAGGTGTAGGGCGTGTAATCAAAATCAAGTATCCTGAGCTTATCTAAATTCCATGTGCTACTCAAACTTTGAATTTGCTTCTCAAAGACTTTGGAAAAGTGTCATTAATGAGACAAACTTTAATATACGTTAATCATGTCATCAAGTTCATGAGAGAGCATGGTTTTACTTATACACTTTTTAGAACTAAATTACTTGGTAAGAATCTGCAGATCTTTTGTAAGACACGATTTGCAACTACGTATTATGTTCGTGAAACGTTGCGATAGGTTAAGCCGGCCCTTTGTGAAATAGTTATAGACAGAAGATGGGATATTGGATCGACAAGTATCCTCGCTATAATCCCGCAACCACTAAGTGCTTTCAACTTGTGAACTCTCACGTATTTTGGATAAATGTGGAAAAAATTATCAAGTATCCTCGCTATGATCCTGCAACCAGTAAGTGCTTTCAGCTTGTGAACTCTCATGTGTTTTGGAGAAATGTGGAAAAAAAAATCAATTTTATAGAGCCTTTTATGCATTTTTTGTGCTTGCTTGACAAAAATGCGTTCATATTTGGGCGGGTCTATTGGTACATACATGGGGCTGTTCACAAGTTGAAAGAGAGCATGTCCTTTGTAGTACAAGAGAAAAACAAGATGGTCTCTTTTGTTGAGAAATGTTGGGATCAATTACACACCCCTTTACATGGAGCAGGATTTGTGCTAGATCTAAAGTTTAAAATGCATAATCAATTGGCTAATAATGAGGTCATCAATAATTTTAAGGATGTGCATAGTTATTGGGCGATGAAGATGGTAGGGTAGCTTATACGCAGAAGACAGCTTACACCAACAAAGAAGGATGTTCAAAGATCCATGGCACATAGATGCAATCAAGACAATGAGTGCACCTATTTGGTGAAAGAAATATGGCACGAACAAAGGACAGCTACATCACATGCTGTTAGAGTCTTGTCAGTGGCCTCCTCCAGTGGAAATTGTGAGCAAAATTGGTCTTTTGCCTTTGTACACACTAAGAAAAGAAATCGATCCTAAATGGGTTGCAAATTTAGTGTATGTCTTTTGCAATATGCGACTAATGCACAAGCTGGCAAGGATAGCTACATGAGCTACAAAGCAAAGCTTTGGATGGTTTCAGAGCCACAAATCTTAAATCACTCATTGTTATATTTCTTTTAGGAGAAAATTACAACAATGTTAAAGTGATTACCTTTATTTTGTCTACACAAATTTTAAATATAATTGATTGAACTTTACCAAATATTTTTGATAATGATCTTCATTTTTCCTTTGCAAAGATCCATCAGGTAAGCTCTCTCCTCGTTTTAGTTTCATTTATTTTTGCAAATTCGTTTTAAATATTGAGGATAGCTTCTTTGCTAGTTATATAAGTCTAATATCTAGACTAACCTACAATTTACATTAATGAATTTGTTCAGCATACTAACTCTCTCGTACAAGATCGTGTAAAACTCCTAAATGCATCTATTAATCGTATTAAAAGAGAACAAGAGAGGTATACATAGTGAACTTAGATATCTTGCTTATTAGTTTGATTTCTACCTGTTTCTTAAGAGAACCTACAAATATATCAAAGAGGCTACACTCAAGTAACTTTGCAACAACATAGAATACCGCCGGACATTTTTAGAAGATAGAGCACTTTTACTTACTTGCATTATTTTATGAGATGTGAAATCAACCATCTCTAATATCATGACTTGTACTTGCACTGACTAGAATTATCTTGACATGATTAATCATTAAGCTATAGAGCTACTCACATGAGCTTAGGTGATTTCAAATGATTGAGAACACTTTGTATGTACTTCACTATTCCATCTTACACCCGGGCTTACACCATTTTGGTGTCAAATAGGTAATAACTATTTTTCTTTTTTTTATGCATTGTCTAGTCCATTGGTCATGTACACACACTGATTCAACGATTTAGGTAGTGTGTATATGCTCTACCTGGTGTAGATTTTCCGATTTATGCAATACCAATTACCCATGCAGATTCGTTAATTTAGGCACTACAAGTGCACATTCACCGATTTAAGCAGCACACTAATAAAAAACAGATTCACTAGTTTAAACAATATCAATGAAAATGCGTCAATTTAGGCAGAACAAGTGCAAATTCGTCGTTTTAGAAAGCACGTTCGATTGGTGTCGATTCGCTGATTTAGGCAATACCGACTACAAAATCATGCCACAATGGCTGGCCACCATTGCACATAGTATGATTTTATTACCCGGCTATATAATGGAAGATATTTGGGTTTGGACTCATATTCAGATTTGGATTTGGATTTGGATTTGGTTTATGTATATGATTTGATGTCTATAGTGTTTATGGAATTAATGGGATTTGATTATTAAACGATGACTGTGACCAATAATATCATGATACTTTAATCAAGATATGACATATATTGCTTATTCTCGTGGTATGGGACACTAAAATACGTAGTATACGGATGGACGATAAACATAGGCAACATTGTTTGTTTTTATACATCATATTTCACAAATCGCAACAGTTTGAAGGACATGAAATTTCAAAGTTTTACAGTGTTTATGAACAACCTATGGAAAATTGAATTGATGACCATGAGGTAGTTGAAGGGGTCCATTTGATTGCAGTGCCCAGAGTTGCGCAAGGTGCAAATTGGCTAGATTTTAAGAAAGCTTTCTTAAAGATTCTAAGAAAGTGATGAAGCAAAGTTTTATGAAGTGGGTACAAAAGAAAAATAAGAGATTATCCACATGAGAGTTGTTACGAGAGTACTGTGGCTCCTATGGTGATTTTGACAATACCATGTTTGCCATGAAATTCAAGATTGATTCGAGTTTCTAAAGCACATTAACCAAAGCTTATTGACTTGCTAGACTACATGCAACACTGAGGAGATTCACTCTTTATAGAAAAAGGAATACCACTTGCAAGCGGATGCTCTTGGAAAACCCCCTAATTATACTTGTATAAGATAAACATGACCCCTCTTTTTACACTTATAAAATTTTCAATATAAAACTCTATTATACCCTTGACTTATTATATAAGATTTGAACTCAAGTGACCTTACATAACAAAATGAATCAAAGAGAGAATCCTATTGTAATTAAAAAAATTTTGACCATTTTTTCACAATAGCATAGTTTTCAAGAAGAAACAAGATCTATTTGAAAATCATGTACTAAATAGGAACTCCTTTCCAAGAAACACTTTGGATTTGGTACAAAGAGGTGTTATTACCTATTGTATTTACACAACTACTCTTTCGGATAGGGATGTTGCTCACTTGGGTAGCCATCCTTAGGAGACACAATGTCTCCCCCCCCCAAAAAAAACACACACACACAGAGGTTGACCACCCCCCTCCCTTGTTATTAAGTTCACAGGGTTGATTATTGGGGGCATGCCCGTAGCTTATACGCTTATGTAGCCTTTGAACAAGGCTCCCTCCCCTGCACTTACGTGGTGCGGTAAGTTTCTCTTAGTCAATCACCTTGGAAGTGAGGTGGCCTCTTGTTGCATACATAAAAAACACTTTGCAATCTCATCCACATGTTGGGCAATGTCACATGCATAGGTGATTGCTTTTGAGAAAAGATCTTTGCAATCTCATCTTAATTTCTCTCACCTATGCCAATGTGTTGGGCAATGCCACATGCCTTCAAGGTGCATGCAAGGTGATTGCATTCGAGAAAAGGTCTTCAATTTGAATTTTCTCAAACGATCCCATAGATTCCTTGCCACAACCATCCATAGGTGATTGCATTCGAGAAAAAATCATCGATTCGAATCTGCTCAAAAAATCCTAGAGATTCCATGCCATGACCATGGGACTAACCTCGCAATTAGGCGCGCTCCAAGAGACGCCATCTCGTCGAAGAATGTCGTAGTCAACAACAACAAACAAGCCCGCTCTCCTAAATTCTCTTGCCCGTGTCCAACGAATACATAGGTGATTGCATTTGACATAAAGGTCTTCACTTTGCATGTTCTCAAAAGAGCCCAAAACTTCGTTGCCACAACCATGTTAAAATTGTCTTGCAATCAACGGGCTCCAAGATGTTGTCGAGGCATTTTAGGACGTAAGGTTCATGAATCCACTGAGAGGCAGATGAGGCTGCTTCCATGCGACTATCGCTTCAAGTAGCCTTTCGTTTAGGCTTTTTTTTCCCGATATTGTAAAGGTCATTATTTTCCACGTGTGGCACTTCCTTCCAATGACATGAAACACTGTGATTGCTGAGTTCACAAAAATCCTCAAAAATCATGTTAAAGAAACGAATTTTCTACGCAATGAAATGAGGGTCCACCTTGGTGACCCACAATTTGATTCAATGCCAAGGCATTCCAGCATGGCAGGCAAAAATTTGACCCCGTGGCAAGTGGGGCGATGGAGACTCGGGAGATGACTGTTTTGGCGAGCCTAAGAATCTCTGTTTTTTCACGCGCACACACACAGAGTCGATTCATTCTCTCTCTAAGCACCAATGGTTTCGTGACCACAGAGCAGCGCCAAGAAAGCAGCAATATCCACTACACAAGCAAACATGGAGGGAAAGAGAATAAGTCTTTCTTTTGTGAGCTCACTTAAAGACTGTGCTAAGAAGAAGGATTTGTACCAAGGCAGTAGGATACATGCTGATATTCGTGATAGTGGGTTACTTGAAAAGAACACATACTTAGGCAACACGTTAGTCAGTATGTATGCCAAATGCGGTGCACTTGTCAGAGCGCAGCAGGTCCTCGACGAGCTTCCTGTCCGCAATGTTGTCTCGTGGAGTGCATTGATTGCAGGATATGTCCAACAGGGTCAGGGTCAGGAAGCTCTGGGCTGTTTTCAGCAGATGCAGAGAGAGGGCATTTCTCCAAATGCAGTCACGTACACTTGCACCTTGAAGGCATGTGGCATTACACAAGATGCTGATATGGGCAAAAGAATTCATGATGATATTGTTAGTCAGGGGTTGTTGAAAGGAAACATCGTGCTTGGCACTGCCTTGGTCGACATGTATGCCAAATGTGGTGCACTTCATAAATCACAAAAGGTGCTTGAGGAGCTTCTTATCCGAGATGTCGTTTCTTGGAATGCACTGATTGCGGGATATGCCCAACTTGGGCAGAGCCAAGAAGCTCTGGGCTGTTTTCAGCAGATGCGAAGCGAGGGTGTCTCTCCAGATGCAATCACATACGCTTGCATCTTGAAGGTATGTGGCACTATGCAAGATGTTGATGTGGGCAAAAGAATTCACGACGATATTGTTAGTAAAGGGTTGTTGAAAAAAGACGTCATGCTTGGCACTGCCTTGGTCGACATGTATGCCAAATGTGGTGAACTTCAAAAAGCACAAAAAGTGCTTGAGGATCTGCCTGTTCGGAATGTCGTCTCTTGGAGTGCACTGATTGCGGGATATGCCCAACACGGGCAGGGCCAGGAAGCTCTGGGCTGTTTTCAGCAGATGCAAAGAGAGGGCATCGCTCCAAATGCAATAACCTACACTTGCATCTTGAAGGCATGTGGCAGTATGCAAGATGCTGATTCGGGCAAACGAATTCATGACGATATTTTTAGTCGGGGGCTGTTGAAAAAAAATATTGTGCTTGGGAATGCCTTGGTCGACATGTATGCCAAATGTGGTGTACTTCATAAAGCACAAAAAGTGTTCGATGAGCTTCCCGGCCGGAATGTGGTCTCTTGGAATGCTCTGATTGCGGGATATGCCCAACAGGGGCAGGGCCAGGAAGCTCTGGGCTGTTTTCAGCGGATGCGAAGTGAGGGCATCCCTCCAGATGCAATCACCTATGCTTGCATCTTGAAGGTATGTGGCAGTATGCAAGACGCGGAGATAGGCAAAAAAATTCATGATGATATTATTAGTCTGGGGTTGTTGAAAAACGAAGTTGTGCTTGGCACTCCCTTGGTCGACATGTATGCCAAATGTGGTGTACTTAAGAAAGCACAAAAAGTGCTTGAGGAGCTTCCTGTCCGGGATGTTGTCTGTTGGAATGCATTGATTGCGGGATATGCCCAACACGGGCAGGGCCAAGAAGCTCTGGGCTGTTTTCAGCGGATGCGAAGTGAGGGCGTTTCTCCAGATGAAATCACTTATGCTTGCATCTTGAAGGCATGTGGCTGTATGCAAGATGCTGATATGGGTGAAAGAATTCACGATGATATTGTTAGTCAAGGGCTGTTGAAAAAAAATGTTGTGCTTCGCAATGCTTTGGTCGACATGTATGCCAAATGTGGTTTACTTCAGAAGGCACAAAAGGTGCTTGACGAACTGCCTGTCCGGAATGTCGTCTCTTGGAGTGCACTCATTGCAGGATATGCCCAACAGGGGCAGGGCCAAGAAGCTCTGGTCTGTTTTCAGAGGATGCGAAGCGAGAGTATCTCTCCAGATGCAATCACTTATGCTTGCATCTTGAAGGCATGTGGCACTATGCAAGACGCTGATATGGGTAAAAGAATTCACGATGACATTAATAGTCATGGTCTGTTGGAAAAAAACATAGTGCTTGGCACTGCCTTGGTCGACATGTATGCCAAGTGTGGTGTACTTCAGAAAGCACAAAGAGTGCTCGAGGAGCTTCCTGTCCGGAATGTCGTCTCTTGGAGTGCCTTGATCGCGGGATATGCCCAGCAAGGGCAGGGCGAGGAAGCTCTGGCCTGTTTTCAGCTCATGCGAAGCGAGGGCATCTCTCCAGATGAAGTCACTTATGCTTCTGTCTTGAAGGCATGTGGCACCATGCAAGACACTGATATGGGCCAAAAAATTCACGATGATATTGTTAGTCAGGGGCTGTTGAAAAAAGAAGTTGTGCTTGGCAATGCTTTGGTCGACATGTATGCCAAGTGTGGATTACTTCAGAAAGCACAAAAAGTGCTTGAGGAGCTTCCTGTGCGGAATGTCGACTCCTGGAATCCACTGATTGCAGGATATGCCGAACAGGGGCAGGGCAAAAAAGCTCTGGGCTGTTTTCATCGGATGCGAAGTGAGGGCGTCTCTCCAGTTGAAATCACCTATGCTTTGGTCTTGAAGGCTGTGCTTACATCTTGAAGGGATTGGCATTATACACAAGACGTTGACAAAAAGATGAAATCACCTATGCTTTGGTCTTAAAGACTATGCTTACATCTTGAAGGGATGTGGCATCATGCAAGACGCAGACTGGGGAAAAAAATATTTTTTGTCAGGAGGGGTCGACAGTGCTTGGCAATGCAGAAATACAGAATTTTGGAATGTTTACTTTATTAGCGTAGCATCTGTTTTCAGACTCTGGCTCTCTCCTTACTCCACGTGTAACACTCTCTCCTGCTAAGAGTATGATGTGCAATCAAGGGTTACCCCCCACCCCCACCCCCCACCCCCCCAAATGATCAGGCAGAAGGGGTGTCGCTCTCCAGCACTGTCTTCCAACAATGGCACATTGTTCTTCTGACATCCTTCCGCATTTACAAATGAGGGAAGAGTTGAGGGCTATGTTGACCGCCTCTGCGGGATGGCATACTGTCAAGGTAAGAAATGCTGTGTTTTCTTTCTCTTCTCTCTCTCTCTCTCTCTCTCTCTCTCTCTCTCTCTCTCACTCACACACACACACACACACACACACACACACATACACACACACACACACACCCCCACCTTTTCCTAAATTTTTATGGTTGATGAATACCCTGTAAGCGTCACTGTTTTTGTGCGTACAGAGCGGTGGCAAATCCACTGACAAATTCAGGAAAGAAGCAATACTGGATACACAAATCAAGCATAAACAGGACGAGCACGAAGAGGAGTTGAAAACGAGTTTTTTTTTGACCCGACTAAAAGCGTGTACTCAGAATTTGTACCAAGTCAATAGGATTCACACTGAGGTTCACAACGTTGGGTTACTTTAGAAAGATGCATATTTAGGGAGCAGATTGGTGAGTATGTATGCCAAATGTGGTACTCTCAAGAAAGCACGAGAAGTTCTTGATGGGCTTCCTGTCTGGAATGTCATCACTTGGAATGCTTGATTGCAGGAATGCCAACATGACTGTGGCAAGGAAGCTCTGTGCTGTTTTCACCCATGTTGTGCCTGTCTGTGCTTTGGTCAATATGTATGCCAAGTGTGGTGCTGTTGCGAAAAGCACAAACAATTATTGATGTGTTGTTGATTGCATGCAGGATATGCACAACATTGTTGTGGCAAGGTCAGTCTGGGCTGTCTTAACCAGATGTGAAGGGGAGGCCTTTCTACAAATGCATTCACCCATGCTGGCGCCTTGAAAGCCTGTGGCCTTATGCAAGACCTTCACATGGGTGTGAGAACTTACAATGAGATTGCTAGTCAGGGGCTGTTGGAGGAAGGCATTGTCCATGGCGGTGCTTTGATCGATATGTATGCCAAATGTGGTGTCCTCACGAAAGCAAAAAAGTTCTCGAGGACCATCCTCTCTAGGATGTCGTCTCTAGCTCGGGGTTGTTTTAACCAAATGCGAAAAGTTCTTGATGGGCTTCTTGGTTGTTGTAATTTCACTTATACTTGCTTATTGCTTATAAGCAACTCATTGTGAGAGTCTAAGTTCAGTCTATGTTCAAATATATCTTAGTTGTAATTTGGACTATGCTTCCAAGCTGTACTTTGTAATCTGGATTATGCTTCTTAGATTGTACTTTCATTCACTGAACTTCGTAATTTGAATTCATCAATAGTTCTGATATTTCAGTTTTGGTACTCCATGCCTTTGATTATATGTATCCGTAGTGTGAGATCTGTCTTATCTGATTTTGCTTAATCAGACCAACTGATATCTGAAGATTTGAACCACTATGAGATCTTACCAGCTCAACTGATATTCAAATTCATGTCTAGAACTTTGGAAGAGTTGTTAAGCTCTAGCTCTTTCTATTTTGGCGATCATGGTCGTGAGCTTAGAGCCTTGACAAATCCACTCTCCCAGTTCTGACTCAGAGAGATTCGTCCAACCACTTTGCTAGTACGACGTTCAGCAAGAGATCGGAGAACCACTAGAGTACTTGCCGAGGATGAATAAGTATTACTGCTGTAGGATCGGAGCAGGAATCTGATGAAATCCAACACAGCTCTCGGGGTGAAGAATCCAAAGTGGACCGAGGCAACAAGGAAGTTGAACCACAACAAGCTTCAGGATTTTTGAGAATTCCATAAGAGCACATTCGGTCAGATTTGAATGACACCTCCACTGACATAGCACCAGACATGCTACTAGGAAAGGCAAGCCAATGACAGCAAGTGATACCAATGAATTAGTAAGGCATAAATCGAAGCATATTAAACCTATATCAAAACCCATATTAAACTGTGAAAGATGCAACTAGGAAATGGTATTACCATTACCCAACAACTAAGCTAAGAACTTACTTTAAAATAAAGAAAGCTTTCATTTTAGAATACAGTGAAAACAAGGGGATGAGGATATCCTATGTGAATTTGACAAAATACAAGGGAAATTATCGGTCAGAAGTTATGTGGAGAAAATCAAGAAACTCACCAAGTAGTTATATGAACCCCTTCAGAGAAGAGAATGAGAGAATGATTTTTGAGCATCTTCAGAGTTCTTCAGAAGCAACTTCATCAACCTCCAATTCATCAGAAACTAAAAGCTCTAAAGATGAAGGACAACTCAGAACAAAGAAGTGGCCTGAACCATAAAAATTGAAGAATTGTCCAAATAGATTTTTAAAATCTCGAAGACCAAACCATCACCAAAGACAATAGAAACTTGGTGTGTTAAAGGTAAGTCAAATCAATAGCAAATTGATGAATGTGTTCAATGTGAAGCCTATAATTATAGACTGCAAAATCAGAATTCATCACTTCAAAACAAGGGAAGCATTATCCTTAATTGCATTAATCACTCCAAAATCTTTTAAGGGAGAAGTATTTGTTGAGAACCCCCAAGAGCATGGAGCACCTACTAGGGGAATTGCAGGAAGGGAAAGATATCAAAACTTCTCTGGTAGAGGCAGAGGTTGAAGGGATTTTAGCAGAAGAGATTTCAGTTGTTACACATGTGGCAAGTATGGACATTTTTCAACACAATGTTCAAAATGTGTAAAGTCCCATGGCCAAACCAGTGCCAATGAGAGTGATCTCTAGGAAGTTATGGTGTCGTCATCAAAGAAATACTAGAAAAACTAGTTGGTAAACCAACGCACAGTGAAGAAAGTCAAAACCGGGAGAAGCAAAGAGCTATTTAGAAATCCAAGGGGAAAGGTAAAGAGGTGAATGAATGGTAGGGTTGATGATTTGGACTGCTTAGATCACATAGGATCTAGGGAAAAAAGCAAGAGAAACCATAATGCTCAAAGGCTAGAACCATTTAGAAGATTGCACCCAAAACTTTAGCAATCCAGATGACAAAACTGTTACCATATACATGTGGTAGTGATGTGTGTGAACACCCTTAGGACCGTCGGGGCATTTTTTTCCCTCACTAGGAGGTTTTTCCCCCCCGTACATTGTATATACGCCCATCATTATAGGGCTAACTTATCTTTCCATTGTGCACCAAGCAATACTACTCTCTATTGTGTGCCTTGAGCTTCTTCATCTTCTCCAAGCTATGTGTCTTTCCTTGCAACCCTATTTCCAACAATTCGTATCAGAATAGGTTGCGTCCTCTCGGGCTTAGTCGCCAGCATCACCAGCACATGCTGTCGAAGTGCGTAGTTCTCCAGGGTTGACCGGGAAAGCACCGGGCCTCTGGCTGTAGACAGGAGCTTAGCAGGCGCTCAAACTAGGATAATCGAGTGCAGATAGATGTAATTAATAGTTTAATACACATAATACTGATGATTCAAGAGAGTTTGAGAGAGAAAACTGCAAATAAGAACAATATTTATTGATCCGGTGAAGAAACAAAGCTTCCAAACTCTAGAGATGCTGACAGCAGATGCATTGTAAAATTTCTAACTGCTCTTTTACAATCCTATTGCATAAGCCCGCCTGGTATGCCTTTCGAATTGCAACCCTCGCCTCAGAATTCTTCCCCAAGATATCCCACTATCCAGTTTCCTTGTGTCTGGATGCTCCTCCCACCTTTCCCTTGTCTTCTCCAATTGCCCTCAAGCAGAAGAACCCCCCACCGCTCCAATCGGTTCCCCAAAAGCCCTCCCAAGAATGCTAAAAAATTGACCCTCCCCAAAAGAAAAGAAATCCAAAAGAACCCAACCCTTGTTAAGTGAAAAATACCCCTTTTATAAAGGTCTAAGTCCCCTAAAAAAAAGAAAAAAAAATGTGAACTCCTTTAGCTCATGCCGTCCTCTTTCAGCTTCATATAGAATTCTTTTTGCATTGCTAACACTTGGCACATTTTATTTTTGGCAACTCCTGCATGGTGCACTTCCCTTGGTCCTTTGTCTGCCCAACTTGACCGCCTGTTCACCTCTTGAGCTTGCCCCCTTGGGCCTCTTTGAACACTCTCTCTCTCTCTCTCTCTCTCTCTCTCTCTCTCTCTCTCTCTCTCTCTCTCTCTCTCTCTCTCTCTCTCTCTGGCTCACTTCTTCCCATGCTGTCTGCCGCGGGACCCCTCCCTACCTGAGCACTGCGATATCGCTAGTGGGGGGGGGGGGGGGGGGGGGGGGGGGGGGGGTTGCCTTCAAAACAAAGGGGAACCCTCATAGGCGTGTGAATGACGGCCCACGGGCATGCCACATCATCACTGCCATATATCACAGGCGCGCCACAGCGCAGAGGCAACCACCAACCGCACCAGCCTCTCCCTTCCAAAACTGCCACGCGGTCGCCCCTGCAGGGCAGCATGCCACCAACAGAACGCCCCAATGGGCTTGCCATAGCCTCACACCAAGAGAGCTCTCTCTCACGTTTCCACACAAGACAATGGGCTCACTCCCCAACCAATATACCCTCGCATCCAAGCACGGGTCCGCGCATATGGGTTTATTGGCTGCCACGTGTCTGCCTGTGGAACCCTCACCTCCAAGCACTTTTTAAAAAACTCCATTTGATGCGAAAAACCCATTGGGTGCTCTTCAACTTCAAAGTCCTGCCATTTGTGGCTCTGAATTCCAGCTCCCGATCCGCGAAGCCCGGCCGCAACTTCATTATGTCGACTTGAAAACCCCCCCCCCCGCTCTTGCCGCACTTCGAGATTCTCCAAGACCCCGAACCGAGGCCGCAAAAATGTAAACTTTCATCTGCAACCAACTCTGAGCAACTGCACCCTATCTTTTCGACTACAACAACTTTCTGCTCTGGGCTCCGTTTGACAAATAGTCAAGTCTTGCTAGCTCCATACACTGCATAGCACCTTCTCGAACTTTGTCAAAACCCAAAAAACGCCAGATGGCACGACTCCCCATGGGGTCAGGTGGGCATCAACCTAGCCCCCAGCAAAACTTCAAATGGCCATAACTAGCAATCCGTAGGTCTGATCTGCAATATGAAAAGACGGATAGGCTCCATAAAGCAAGCACTACGTGTCCATACACTGACATCCACTCAGGACACCTGTCCCAAGCTGCTCTGCCTGGCAAGAACTTGCAACACACCGCACCTTCAAACTCTAATATCTTGGGCTCCGTAGCTATGTTTGATGAGCCGTCTAGACCTGTTCCTTTAGCACTTTCAAGCTCTACATTTTAAAGCAAAAAACCAACCCTCCATTCAATCTTCACTTGTCAGCCCAATTGGTTCACTTTGAGGCACTTTTGTTCTACAAAACCCGCATAATGCATACATACCAATCATCTCCTGGTATCATGGCAAAATCTGGCCCAAATCAGCAATTTGGCAAAACCTTGAAAATGTAGGTAGATCCTCGTCTTTCACCCCGTGCCTGCAAAGCGGCACGACAACACCTACTCACTTTCTTAGATTTTGGTGAGTTTTGGTGAGCATTAGCATGTCTGCTTAGAATTTCCATTCGGGCTCATTTTGGCCTCCATTTCCACTACAGGTAGTATTGTGCCTGTAATTTTGTCCTTTTGTGCAATTTTTTTGTCAATGCCATTTTAAGTATAACAAATCCCTTACAATCTTCTTCGGCTTGTGCTATATAGCATGTATTGATCTTGCTTCATTTCTCCTCTTTTCGAGCAGTTTTGAGACAATTACCCAATGTGGGCTTACATGATGCAACATGTTCTTGTATCAAAGGGAGTTTGAAATGTTGTACAAGGCATTGATGTACGTCGTGGTTATATGGATACAAGCAATGTTGAGGATGTTGCGGGTTTTGATGGCAAGGTTGCTACTGCCAGAGCTGTTTTGCCTACGGCTAAGCAATCTCGTTGGGATGTTAGAGATGCGCATGCTCATGCATTGATTGCGTTATCTGTGAAGCACACTAATACTCCTCACATTTGTTTAACTAAATTTACAAAAAATGGTTATTTTGAATGGTCTTTATGCAAGTTGCAATGAGGCTAAAATTGCATTGCTGCGTGAAGAGCTAGAGTCAAAGATTATGCTTGAGAAAGATGACATGGACACTTTCCTTCATGGTATCAAGGATATTAAAGAGAAACTTATTTCTGTCATGGATGCTTGAGAGTCAGTCGCTCTAGAAGAATCTAGAAGGATCTAGAAGATTCTGAAGTTCTAAAAGTATCAAGAAGATTCTAGAAGAATGGAGAAGATTCTGAAAGAATCTAGAAGTTTCTGGAAAGCTCTAGAACGTTGAAGAAGGATCTAGAAGGTTTTAGAAGAACTAGAAGGATCAAGAAGTTTCTAGAAGGTTGGAGAAGATTTCAGAAGAATCTAGAAGTTTCTGGAAAGCTCTAGAAAGTTGAAGAAGGATCCAGAAGGTTCTAGAAGAACTAGAAAGATCAAGAAGGTTCTAAAAGATTCTAACCTCCTCAAGAAGAACCTAGAAAGTCCTAACCTCCTCAAGTAAGCTCCTCAAGCACTAGTATAAATAGGGGTCTTGGACCACAAGCCCCTCAGTCTTGCCAAACTGTTATGAGCGCGTATAGACCCCTATAATCCACGCACATCCGGAGAGTTCTGTCCTTCTTTTTTACAAAGAGTATTGGAGCTCCTGCTAGGGACTTTGAATGCCGTATGAACCCCTTAGCAAGGTTCTCATCAATATTTTTCCGTAATTCTACCAATTCATCTTAAGATAGCTTGTATATTGGGCCAAAAGGGGGTTGGCTTCCCTCCTGAAGCTCTATGGCACAATCATAGGGTCGATGCTTCGGTAAGAGGTCGTCTCTAGAGGAGGTGGTAATGTCATGGATGCTTGAGAGTCAGTTGCTGCCTGCATCATTGCCTATGTCATCGCCTACATCATCTCTAAAGGTTCTAGAAGAATCTAGAAGGATCTAGAAGATTCTAGAAGTATCAAGGAGATTCTAGAAGTTTCTAGAAGCATGCAAAAGATTTTGGAAGAATCTAGAAGTTTCTAGAAAGTTGAAGAAGGATCTAGAAGGTTCTAGAAGAGCTAGAAGGATCAAGAAGGTTCTAGAAGATTCTAACCTCCTCAAGAAGAACCTAGAAAGTCCTAACCTCCTCAAGTAACCTCCTCAAGTAACCTCCTCAAGCACTAGTATAAATAGGGGTCTTGGGCCACAAACCCCTCAGTCTTGCCAGCACCAGTTGTGAGCCTCCTACGAGGAAATCCCTCTTCTAGTTCTTATGTTCAAGTCTTGTCCTTGCAATCAAGACTTGTCTTGTACTGTTCACACCATAGAAAATCCTGCTGATCTACTTACAAAAGGACTTCCCTCAGAGAGCTTTGCGCATTTTCGCAAGCAGTTAGGTGTAGGGTAGTACATCACTTCTCTACATCTCTTGTATATTAGCTTGTATAGTAGCTTCTCTCACACTTAAAGTACCACATTGGACTTTAAGTGGGAGGTTGTTGGGGTATAAAGCCCAATGTGGTCGCCCAGGTAAGTGGGAGGGCCGCCAGGTATGTACACATATTCTTTTGTAAAAACCTAATAAGAACTCACTATGGTCTACACATTACAGTAGAGCGAGTTCACCATATCGTCGTGCTCTTTTTCTCGCACTCTCTCTCGCGTCGCACTTCCGCTCGTACTCCTTCACAGAGCTAGAGTCATTCAAAGGCTTTCTTTGATAGCTTCAAAAGCGCTAGAAGTGGAAACTCCAGCCTTTGAATTTGCTAGCAAGAGTGCCAAGGAAGAAACTGAGGAATCAGCAAAAGGATCTAAGGAGCATCTCAAGAAATAAGTACAGCAAGTCAAGGTACACTTGGCTGAAGTTGATAAAAAGAATCTAGAGACAAAAAATGTTCTACCGCAACAATTTGAATCTCCACAAAAGGATCCATAAGCTAAGAGACATAGAGGCCAATAGAGATATGTCACTATGAAGATAATTTTTCAAAGAGGAGGTCATCCAGTTCAAATAGAAGTTTTGGAAATGTACAAGATGAGATATATATCAACATATGTAAAACAATCCAAAAGCTAATTATTAAGCTTGATGATATCAAAAGGACAAGTTTCATCATTGAACTAGCTAGTACTGGTTATTTTCCATTATGGTATTTTTGAAGAAGAATGAAAAACTCAAGGTATGTGTTGACTACAAGAAACTGAATGCTTAGACAATAAAAGACCCATTCCCACTACCATTCATAAACATGATGCTGGATGAGATAGCTAGAAATGAAATGTACAATCTTTTGGATTTCCATTTGGTCTAAGTAATTTCTAACAACCTTTCAATGATGTATGATGGATTTTTTCAATGAGTTCCTCCCTAAGTTTTTAGCAGTTTTTGTGGATGAATTCACAATCTTCTCATTTGAAGACATGCATCTCCTGTTTTTGGAGATGGTATTTGAAAGACACATAGAGAAGAGGATTTGTCTAAATCCCTTTAAGTCATTATTCATGGTTTGGAAGGGATAACTACTAGAACATGTTATGTCCAAAAAAGGTATTGAGATGGCTAAAGACAAGATTCAAAGTGTCTTGTAGGCCAGAGTACCAAAAATTGTATTGGAACTTAGCTTGTTTTTGGGGTACATCAATTGCTATCTGGGGTTTATTCATATGTTCACAACGAAGACCATTCCATTATATGAATCACCCAGAAAGGAGTTAAGTTTATTTGGATGCCTAAATGTGAAGCCAATTTAGTCTCCATAAGAAAGCTATCAATATGAATCTAATTCTTTGCCAACCAAACTGGGATATCATTTTTTAAGTTCATCTAGATGCTTCTAGCATGGAAATGGGAGCTATTATGGCCCAACCCAATGGAGAAATTGATTATCTAGTATACTTTGGCAGCAACAAGGTAAAATAGGGGTATTCAACCACAAAACAAGAGGCCATTGGGAATGGTATTCAACGACACATAGTTCAAACATTATTTTCTAGGAAAGATATTTTATTTATATGTTGATAATCAAGATTTACTTTATCTCGTTAATAGGTTTGTCATCCTAATTAGATGGATGATGTTCATTCTAGAATTTGATTTCAAGATCTTACATAAGCCAGGTAAGAATCACTACTGTGAAATTTTTTTATCCCAAAGTAGGGACAATATTTCACTGAAATCCTTGTGAGATGAACCAGTAGACGGTGAATTATTTTAGATAATGAAAACTGAGAAACCAGATCGAGAGTGCTAGGAAGTGTTTGATTTCTTGCACTATGGTGGACTAATCTCAATCCAATAAAAAGGCTCTCATTATCAAAAGTGTTAAATTTACATCCATAACTAGATCTAGATACAAACTAAGCATTGATAGAGTGTTGAGAAGATGTGTACCTTTGCAAGCAAGGATGCAAGTTATTGCTGTGGCACACACTAGGTTTTTGGATGACATTTTTTTATTCATATCACTCATAAGAAAATTTTGCAAGTAGGGTTGTGATGGCAAAGTATAATATCAAATGTCACAAACTTTTTTAAAACATGTGATGGTTGCCAAAGAATGGCTACACCCAATGCAGCAGATATAGCATCTCTGGCCACAATTTAGATATGACATCTTTGACCACAATTCAACCCTTAGCAATATTTATGAAGTGGAGTTTGGATTTCATGGGATTTTTAAGAAGGTCACACCTGGGAATAGTAAGTATATAGTCATGGATACATGCTATGTTAGTAAATGGGTGGAGGCTAAGGCATTTCCCAACAACACAGCTAATTCCACAACCTAGTTCTTTTATGAACATATTATATGTCAATATGGCTTTAGATCAAGGGACTCATTTCATAAACGATACTATTTAGATCCTTAATAAAATATTCTCCATCAAGCATTGAAAGTCCACACCTTATTATCCTAGATGTAATGGGCTAACAGTTGACCCTTATGAGAAACAAAGTTTGACAAAATAATTTTGGGATCACTTGAGTACCAAATCCAAGAAGGTAGTAAGAACATATGTAGAAAAGAAGTCTACATAGACTGAGGGAACATTAGAAAATTTCGGAGGTCATTTGGAGGGCCTTGTAAGAAATTGTATTTCTCTCTCTAGAAACTTTTTTTAAAATGCACTTGCACCTTGTGAGTACGTCCAAAAGGACAACCAGACACTTTAAAAAGTAGATTTATATTCTCAATCGTCCTTGAAAACGGTCACTTTTTTAGTTAATGTGAGCGTCTTTTTCAGGAGGCAGGTGCGGTGCATTCAAGGCAGCTTACGTCATCACTGAAAGTTAAAAAGTCACAAACTGTCAAATAGTGATAGATTTTGAGGCTTTTGACACCACCAATGCGTCCGGAACGCCATAATACCCTAAAAACGAATGTCTACTTGTTTCATTCCGACATCCGGAGAGGCAAAAAATGTCAAAAACCCCCAAAAAATGGGCTTTTTACTTAAGGCGCGCGAGGAGGCATTCTAAAATGCTAGAATGCCCCTTTGCGCGCCGTTAGTACAAAGCTCCTTTTAGTAATTTTTGGACAATTATCTTTCAAGAAAGCCTACCCATGTTTCTCTACTGCACTTTTGCACCATGCTCTCTCTCTCTCTCTCTCTCTCTCTCTCTCTCTCTCTCTCTCCTTTCTATAGCTTAGCATATTTAAAGAGAGAGAGAGAGAGAGAGAGAGAGAGAGAGAGAGAGAGAGTGAGAGACTCCCATTACTAACGGCGCGCGTGGAGCATGTTTTGACCTCAAAAAACACCTCCTCGCGCCGTTAGTATAAGGTAAAAGAAAGACTCTCTCTCTCTCTCTCTTTCCCCCGCCTTACTTCCTCTCTCTATAACACTCACACATACACATATAAACACATACACTGGTGGATGCACAGTACTAAGGGCGCGCATAGAGACATGCACACCGGTTGTGCCTCTCTACGCGCGCCTATAGTATAGAGAGAGAGAGAGAGAGGAGAGAGAGAGAGGGGGGGGGCTCTTTGTGTTTGTGTGTTTGTGTGTGTGTATGTTATATTTGTGTGTCTATGTGTTTGTGAGTGTGTGTGTGTGTCTGTGTGTGTGTGTATGTTATATTTGTGTCTCTGTGTGTTTGTGTGTATGTTATATTTGTCTGTGTGTGTGTGTGTGTGTGTGTGTGTGTGATCAAAATGCACTTTGTAGAATTGTAACAATGGGTGTGCGTGCTCACTCTTATAGACCCGAAATTATGATCTCTAAGGCTAAGATGATGAAGAAAAAACCTATGTGATAGATGGAGGCCTTTTTAGAGATTTTTTGACATTTTCCTCTCAAAAAGCTCTCTAAAAGAGGAAAAAATGGGCTTTTTACTAACGGCGCGCGATGAGGCATTCCAAAATTTTGGAATGCCTCCTCGCGCGCCGGTAGTAAAATGTTCTTTTAGGGGTTTTTGACATTCTTTGCCTCTTTGGATGTCGGAGCTAGGCAATTGGACATTCATTTCTAGGATATTTGGGCGTTCTGGACGCATTGACAGTATCAAAAGTTTCAAAATCTTCCACCACTTGATAGTTTTGTAACTTTTTGAATTCTAGTGATGACGTAAGCCGTATCAAATGCACCGCATCTACCTTGTGAAAAAGGTGCTCGCATTAAATGAAAGAGAGTGATCGTCTTCGAGGACCACTAGATTATTAAATGAGGAGAGGGACACCTTTTATATTTTTGTTAATATCAATCTATTTTTCTACGTAACGTAGGCTCTTCTCTCATTGGAGGAGCTTATTTTCCTCTCTCTTCCAAAAGGCCCTCCAAAAGACCTCCGAAATCTCCTAATGCATCCATAGCTACGTCCATAATACTATCTGTTGGGTTTCCAAGCCCAAGTTTGGTCTAGTAACTATGGGAACATCCTCTATAGCTAATAACTCCCGAAGGGTTTGTCAAGTAAGATGTGTTCTTTACTTTGATATTTTGTTGATTTCTTGTTGTTTTATTTTTCATCTCTAATCCAGCATATATCTCTAATTTCATCTCCCTCTCTAACCAAACCTATCTCTCTCACTCTAGAAATTCATTCTCTCTACAAATTCTAGGTTCTCCTTGCTGTGCAGGTACATCTCTCCCCGCAGTATCCTTATTGCCTACGGGCAAGAATAGGGCTTGGGAGGGAAACTTCACTTCTCTCATATCTAGATTTCTCACATACTACCATAGATGAATAATCCAAATGATGTGAATTTCTATCGCTTCCACTCTGCGCGATCTATTAGAATTAATGTATGGATGAGCCATGTTTCTCTTTGGCCCAGAAAGGCTCAATGAAATACTTCTTTCATCGGATCCCATCATACTACCTCGTATAGACTATAACTTTTCTTTGAATGTAGTTATATCGCTATGAACTAAGAGGATTTGTACACACAATTAATCCCAATCACTAGACAAAACATATATATTATGGTAAGCACAAAACTACAATTCCAAAGAACAATTCGTAGCTTGTTTGGTCGCCAAAAATTTAACGTCATTAACTCATCTATTAACCCTTTCATATTACCCATGATACAATATAACCATAGCCTTGATGTTTTCATCTTTGTGTTGTTTTGATATCCTCTTTTGTCTTCTTTCTTTGTGTGTATGAGTGCAAGAGAGAAAGAGTAGGGCTTCTTTGATTGCACTTCCTTCCAAACCCTAAACTTCATGGCATGTATGGTTTAACTCCTTCATATAGTCTTTAGAGTTCTCTCACAAACTCTCACAGCCAAAAGCCCGGTGCTTTCCTGGCAAGATCGTAAATTTTTCGACACATTAGAAAATTTCGGAGGTCATTTGGAGGGCCTTCTAAGAAAATGTATTTTTTGCACTCTCTCTCTAGAAAATATGGCGAATAATAGAGGTGGGTCTTTCATGGTAAAAGTTCAAAAAGTATACTTTAAGTAGATTCCTTACTCTTCTGAACATTCGTTCGTAATGATTGAGGGATAATCTTCTTTTCAGTTGCATTGAATGAACATCGTCAACATGGAGGTGTTACCATATACATGTGGTAGTGATGTGTGTGAACACACTAGGACCGCCGGGGCATTTTTTCCCTCTTTAGGAGGTTTTTTCCCCCGTGCATTGTATATACGCCCATCACTCTAGGGCTATCTATCTTTCCATTGCACACTAAGGAATACACTCTCTATTGTGTACCTTGAGCTTCCTTCGTCTTCTCCAAGCTGTGTGTGTTTCTCTGCAACCCTAATTCCAACAATTGGTATCAGAGCAGGTCACGTCCTCCCGGGCTTAGTCGCCAGCTGCTCCAGCACACGCCTGCTCACTTTCTCCGATTTCAGTGAGCTTTGGCAAGCGTTCGCAGGTCGACAAATATTTTGGGTGAGCTCGAAGAGCTCGGTCTGCTCAGAATTTTGATTTGGGCTCATTTCGGCCTCCGTTTCCACTACGGGCAGTACTGCACAGGCTATTTCGTCATTTTGTGCAGATTTTCTGTCAGTGCCGTTTTCTGCATAACAGGTGCCTTATAGTCTTCTACGGTTTGTGCTATATAGCACAAGTTGCTCCCGCTCCATTTCTCCTATTTTCGGGCAGTTTTCACATCAGGTGCAGCATTTACCATGGCTGACAACAACAACACAGATGTGTTCAAGATGTTTGCTGCTGAGGACAGGTTGGATGGGGACAACTACCCTATGTGGGCTTATATGATGCAACACGTTCTTGTGTCAAAAGGTGTCTGGAACATTGTGCAGGGCATTGATGTACGTCCTGGTTCTGAAGATGTAGGCGATATTGAGGATGTTGCAGGTCTTGCTGCAAGGATTGCAGCTGTTAGAGTTGTTTTGCCTACAGCAGAACAAGCTCGTTGGGATGTTAAGGATGCGCAGGCTCATGCATTGATTGCGTTGTCTGTGAAGCGCACAATTATTCCTCACATCCGTTCAGCAAAATCTGCAAAACAGGCTTGGGATATTCTAGCAGGTCTTTATGCAAGCCGCAATGAGGCTAAAATTGCTTTACTGCGTAAAGAGCTAGAGTCGAAGATTATGCATGAGGAGGATGATATGGACACTTTCCTTGCTAGTGTCAAGGATATCAATGAGCAACTCATTTCTGCAGGTGAAGTCATTTCTGACAGTTCCCTTGTGCAGACTGTTCTTGATGCCTTACCAGATTCCTACCAGACTTTTGCTAGTACTTGGAGACTGATGACCCAAGGAAATCCTGAAGTTGTCAAGTTTGATGCATTATGCACATTGCTGTTGCAAGAGTCACTTTCTAGAAAAAACAGGACTAGGCAGCGTGCAGTTGAACAGGCTTTTATTGCTTCTCAAAGAAAGGGTGGTAACAGTAATGCAGCCACTTCTTATGGTTCTGCTGCGAGTGGCAAAAATTCTGTTCCTAATGCTTCTACTGGCAGCACTTCGTCTGGAAATTCTGGTGATAAGGGCAAAAAGAAGATGCGTTGCCATTATTGTAAAGCCAATGATCACTTGATCAAGTCGTGTCCTAAGTTGAAGGCCAAAGAGGCTAAGAAGAAAGAGGGTGGTTCCACTGCAAATGCTGGTTCCACTACAAATGCAGCCATTGTTGAGTCTTCTGTGAAAGGAGATTTTGATGCTGATGTTGATGCAGAATGGGCTTTTAGCGCAGAGTGCACTTACAATCCTGCTGTCCATGATGCATGCTTGTCAGTTGCTGCAGATTCACATGTGTGGTATTTCGACAGTGGTGCTACAAAGCACATTACCTCACATCGTGAATTGTTTACCTCTCTCGAGTCTGTCCCTCATGGGAATTCAGTCACTTGTGCCAACAACGCCTCTTATCCAGTTCAGGGAGTTGGAAAGATTGTGCTCACTGCTGCTAATGGCAGTTCCTTCACACTTGTTGATGCACTTTATGTACCTGGGATCAAGAAGAATCTCTTGTCTGTATCCGCACTTGCTAGACTTGGACTTGTAGTCAAATTTGTGGATGACAGATGTACAGTTCATGATCTCAGTTTTGGTGATGAAATTGTTGCATCTGGGCTTTTGTGCCGTGGGCTGTATAAGCTCACTTTGTATGACAAGTGTGGACAAAATTTTGCAAATGCTGTTGCAGATTCAAGGGCTATTTCAGATGCAAAACTTTGGCATGCACGTTTTGGTCATCTGAATTTTGCCAGTTTGCTGCGTTTGCAGAAATCTGATATGGTTGCTTCTTTGCCGCCTCTTGAAGCACCTATCAAACATGTTTGTGAAGGCTGTATTCTGGGTAAAATGCAGCGTTCTAAGTTTCCAAAGGATGGTTCAGTTAGGGCCACATGCAGGTTGCAGCTTGTGCATAGTGACGTTTGTGGGCCCATGCAAACTCCGTCCTTGGGCAATTACCTGTACTTCGTGACTTTCATTGATGATTACTCCAGGCATGCATGGGTATTTCCGCTTAAAGCAAAGTCCGAAGTTTTTATGTGCTTCAAACAATTTTTGGCTATGGCTGAAAATGTCTCAAAATGTACTATGGGCACCCTCCGTTCCGATCGAGGGGGGGAGTATATGTCTCATGAATTTAATGCATTTCTGGCTAGTCGTGGGATAAAACACCAATGTACAGTGCCTTATACACCTCAGCAAAATGGTGTTGCTGAGAGGAAAAACAGGTCACTAACGGAAATGGCACGATGTATGGTCAAAAGTCAAGCTTTGCCGCATTCTTTTTGGCTTGAGGCCATCATGTGTGCCACTTATGTACTTAACAGGTGTCCTACGAAAGCTTTGCAGTCTATTACTCCATATGAAGCATGGCATGATAGAAAACCTTCTATTGAGCACATGCGTGTTTTTGGCTGTTTGGCATATGCTTTGGTGCCACAAGTGCAGCGCAGAAAATTGGATGATAAGGCTGTCAAATGTATTTTTGTTGGTTATAGTGCTGAAAGCAAAGGTTACAGGTTGTATCATCCGCAAACAAAACGTATTTTGGTTTCACGGGATGTAGTGTTTGTGGAAGATTCTGTTCAACCCTTGCTGTCATGTACTAGAGACAGTAATGTAAGCTCACAGGACATTTATGACACTTTGTTGCCTCTTTTCAGTGGTGGAAATACGAATGTAAGTTCCAATGAGGCAAATGTACAGCCTATGGGGGTTTCTGAAAATGTTTTAGAACAGCCTATTACTGATGCAGATGTACATGATGTACTTGATGAGGAAAGGGCTGAAAATGAGCAGGCTAGAGGTATGCCAAAATGGCTGGTGCACACTTTGCGTGACAGTAAATTGGATGCACCTTTATCTAGTCGTACTCGTTCAGGCTCTCGCCATGCATCTTATGCATCAGATTGTTATGCTTTGGCTGTGTCTAGTTTACATGATGTTGAGGAGCCTCTGTCTTTTGATGAAGCACAGAATTCAGAAAATTGGATTGCTGCCATGAAATCAGAATATGATGCACTTATAGAGAATGACACATGGACTTTATGTGATTTGCCTCCTGGCAAAAAGGCCATTGGTACGAAGTGGGTTTACAAGTTGAAACGCAAGCCGGATGGTGAGATCGATCGCCATAAGGCTCGACTTGTTGCAAAGGGTTATGCACAACAAAAAGGCATAGATTATGAAGAGACTTTTGCTCCCACTTGTCGTATGACTACTGTGCGTTTTCTATGTGCATTGGCAGCTCATTTTGGTTGGGATGTACATCAATCAGACATTGTTACTGCTTTCTTGAATGGTGACATATTTGAGGAAGTTTATGTAACGCAGCCTCGCGGTTTTGTCATAAAAGGACAAGAGGACAAAGTGTGCAAATGTAAGAAGGCTTTGTATGGGTTGAAGCAATCTCCTCGTGCTTGGTATGAGAAAGCTGACACTCATTTGGTTAAACGAGGCTTTCGTAACAGTCCAACAGAAAGCACATTGTATGTAAAGCGTGAGGATGATGTATTTCTCATTGTGGTTCTTTATGTTGATGATTTGCTGATCACTGGACCAAATGAGAGACATATTGCTGAATTTAAGGCTGATTTGAATGCTACTTTCAAGATGAAAGATTTGGGGCTGTTGCATCATTACTTGGGTATACAGTTTAAGCAGTGTGATGGTGGTATTGCCTTGTGTCAGAAAAGTTACATAGAGACATTGCTATGTAAGTTTGGACTTGAGGATTGCAAACCTATTGCCACTCCCATGGAAACAGGTTTGAAGTTGAGTCTACATGATGCTGGCGATCCTGCTGATGTCACTCTTTACCAAACTGCTGTTGGCTGCCTCATTTATGTATGCAACACGAGGCCAGATATTCAGTTTGCAGTCTCGCAGGTCAGCAGATTTATGCATAGCCCAGGGTCTAAGCATTGGCAGGCTGTCAAGAGGATTTTCCGCTACCTTAGTGGCACTTTACATCTTGGCTTGTTTTATCCCAAGGGGGGATCATTGCCGCCAGACTTACATGCTTTTTCGGACTCAGATTGGGCTGGTTGTTTTGACACGCGAGTGTCCACAAGTGGTTTTTGTTTCATGCTTGGCAGTTCATGTATATCATGGTTGAGCAAGAAGCAACCTACTGTGGCCACTTCGAGTTGTGAGGCTGAGTACAGGGCAGTCTTCACAGCTACGGTTGAGTGTGTATGGCTCAGACGCCTTATGGCTGACTTGGGTGTTGGACAGGACACTGCCAACACTATCTACACTGACAGTCAGAGCGCATTGGCAGTTGCGAGGAACCCAGTTTTTCATGCTCGCACAAAGCACATTGAGGTGCATTACCACTATGTCAGGGAGAGGCTCTCAGCAGGAGAGATCAGCTTGGCTTATGTGCCAACACAGGACAACCTTGCAGATCTTTTCACAAAGGCATTGTCTCGTGAGAAGCTTGAAGCTTTCCGCAAAGCTTTGGGCTTACTCCCCTTTGTGGACTGATCCTGTCCTCAGGGCATGGCACTTCCCTTTACTCATGTGCCAGCTCTCGTTCACCGCATCACTCCAGGGGGGATTTGTTACCATATACATGTGGTAGTGATGTGTGTGAACACACTAGGACCGCCGGGGCATTTTTTCCCTCTTTAGGAGGTTTTTTCCCCCGTGCATTGTATATACGCCCATCACTCTAGGGCTATCTATCTTTCCATTGCACACTAAGGAATACACTCTCTATTGTGTACCTTGAGCTTCCTTCGTCTTCTCCAAGCTGTGTGTGTTTCTCTGCAACCCTAATTCCAACAGGAGGGACAAAGGCGCAGCCGCCTATTCACTTTCCATTAAACCTGCACATTTGGCTAATGGCGCACTCCTCAAATGGCACAAATGTTACGCAGAAACGAGCCAAATATCACCTTCACGTTGATTTGGACAATGAGTACCAACCATTGATTAAGCGTAGTAAAGCAAACACACATATACCTCCTGCATCCATAGACACGCTCAGAACTCAGGGAGCTAAACACATAGATATCTGGACGAGAGGCTCTCTCTATCCTAAGAATCCAATGACTAATGCGTCTCCACCGTTTGTTAATCCTACAAGCTTATTGACCTTTGTTGGTGATGGAGAAAAGGGCCTTCTGGGTTATTGTAAATCTCTTACAAGGGAAGCTGAAACTTATAAGGGCATTCTCCAAGCTCAACAATGTGATATTGTTCGTCTTTCACATTTACATTCTAAAAATCAGGTTACCACTTTGCAACACAAAACAGAGGTACGGGCATTGAAAGGAAAGGTACGAAGTTGTCAAATGAAGGACACCATCTTGGGTCGTAGTATCCGAAAGAAGAAATTGCGCAATCTTGAAACATTCCAGGTTGCATCCGGAGGTCTCAAGAAAAGAATCCGAGCATTAAGGTGATGCTTCTTGGTTGGCTACATTGTCTTAGTTAAGTAATCTTTTTGTTTTTTCTTGTTATGCATTGTTTTCATGTGCCTAAATAGTGTTAGTGAAGTAATTTTTCTGTTATTTACTTATGCATTTTTTTCATGTAGAGATTCAATCTATCCTGACAAGGAAAACATTGACCCCAAAGCCAATATAGGAAAGAGATTGAAGCCACTTATAAGTAGAAGCCTGGCAGCAGATATAGTACATGACAAAAAGTTTAAGGTCCTACAACGAAATGTAGTGGACCGCTTTATTTCAGAGAACTTAGTGCCTGCAAAAGAGATACAAGACACACTTGATTCACTTGGTGTAAGCAAAAGAGGATATTCGGCTATACAAAAATCTGTCTCATCCATCTTTATTAAGAAGGGTATAAAATCCAAACTTTTATCATCAGCCTCAAGTGTTTGGAAAGAGAGGCTTCAGCTTTATGAGGCACAGGGAAACTATCTTGGATAGCCCTTTCATATTAAAGCAACTTACAGTGGCCATGGAGCAAACATGGCATATGATGAGTTCAATAATATTTTTATGGACATGCAGATGTTACAGAAGAGAATGGTGGAGTTTTATAACATCACATTTGAAGAGTCACGAGGGGTATTACATTTTGTGTTAAAACTGGATGAGTGTGAGCTTGTTAAAGAGAAAAAGCTAGAGCGTGTTACTATTACTTTAATGAATATAGCCCTCTCAAAGTGTCCCAATGATGATCCTTTGTATTTTAGTGTTCAATCAGAACTAACATATGGTGGCTTGGTGCGTTTGAGGTAAGCAAGATTCTCAGCTAAGCTCAAATGTTCACATCTACTTAAGTCTCATTTATTTTGTGTTTCAGGTAAAGAAAGAAGATCATGAGATTCTATATTGGGTGTTCCATCGAACTAATATTTCGGAGGTGATTGATTGACAAACTAACCAAGGAGAGGTACTACGTCTAGATGGAAGGGGAGACTTTCAAGTTCAGTGGCATCTTGCAGGTGACCTCAAAACATTAAAGTGCATGTATAATTGTGGAATGGGTGCAATGGCAAAGTTGCTGTGTTTTTTCTGCATGGAGCTTGCAAAGGTCATGGACCCAAAGTGGTGGAGAAAATCTCCAACACGTCACATTGAGGACCCTGCTTTTTGACCGGTTTTGAAAATACCACTTGTGAATGTCCACATCTGTACAATGCATGTCCTTTGTAGAATTGTGGAGAAATTGGTCTACTTATATATCGGGTTTGCTTGGAAAATTAAGAACTCAGCAGAGTGACAAGTAGCCCTGCAGTGCTTAGAATTGGTACTGTCGGATATGGGGCTTCATGGTGGCAATGTGAAAATCTAGCGGGATGAAAAGAGATCAACTGCTGAGAAGGATGTCCCATGCAAACCATCCATCGGTGGGGTGAAGGCACGGAGGTTTTTATCTAAACCCCAAGGAATACGAGATCCGAAGCTAACAAAACATGGAAAAATTTATAACACATCTTATGTTAGCAAGGTAGAGTATCAGAGCTGGAAAAAGCTACATATTGCAGTCAAAGATCAATAACCAACTACTCGTAACGCGAAGGCTGAGGTTTGGCGATCAATAGACATCCTATTTTTGATGTGCGACAAAGATGACTGGTCACAAGGTGATATGAACAAGTTCAAGGAGAATCTTGACCTTCTCAAAAAATCATTCAAGACAGCATGGACAGACACCCAGATTACTCACTACATGGTATTATGGTGTATTTGATTCTCTTTTATGTGTAACTATGTGAGTGTAAAACAAACTAAGTAATTTGTTTTCATATCCAGCACATCATTTTCAATCATTTACCATATTTTTATACAAAAGTATGGGAACCCGGCAGTATGGAATACCCAAGGGATGGAAAAGTCTCATTACATGGCGAGAAATGCTTATTTCAGGCACACACGACATGGTGGCTCTCGAATAAAGGCTAACAGTTTGAGAGAACTATTTGAATGGTTCTATTGTAGAATCATTCATCGAATGCAGGCAAAATAAGTCTTGGCCTCTTCAGCAACAACACAAGCCATCAGACATTTACAACAACGAAAAGGTAAAAGATCAATGGCATACAACAACTCCGATGCTCGTGAAAGTCAACGAAGGTGGAGAGAGACAATGGTGTATGTGAACCACAAGTGGAGAAAGATACTCTGAGTGGATGACATTGTACAAAATTTCTGTAATACATGATCTTATACAATTGCTACTTGAAGTGTATCAAGATTTTGAAGGTTGAATTTTGTTTTTTGGCACATCACCCTTGTAACGAATCATGAGATGTTTGCCATACTCTAAAAGTTCATCTAGGTTTTGTCTGCCAAGAGCTAGTGCCATTGCTGTGTAAGTGTAGTAATACGCTGCCCGACCACCTGTATAGCCCGAGCAGTAACCAAAACAATCTCTGGCAAACACTTTGTCCACAAGAATGACTTTATCTGCACTTTTGGGCAGCACGGGTCCACCCAAGAAGCGTGATAGTGTCTTTAATGTGTAAGTTGCTATTGAACCCTCTTGTGACATGGAATTGTGAAAAACTACTATTGGCGACTCTCAAAGCTTTGAAAGGTACTGTGCTAGGGCCTCATCCCTTCCACGATACTCTCGAGTCCGCCGTCGAAGGAAGTCATCCTTGTCAGCAATCCAAGACTGCACATATCATGTCTGAGTAAGTGACGGAGAGAGAGAGAGAGAGAGAGAGAGAGAGAGAGAGAGAGAGAGAGAGAGAGAGAGAGAGAGAGAGAGAGAGAGAGAGAGAGAGTTACCATGAAGCTCTCATCTTGCAGAAAGAGGTTTTCCTGCCACAGGTCTACAGATGTAGTTGACCCTTGACCTAAATGGTTAAACCAATCCTCCACTTCTTTGTGACTTGTTGATGGTCTTAGGCTTTGTCTTATTGCTTGGAAGGTGGCTTCATCAAGTAGTGTCTCCTTGTATTTTTCAGCTTTCTCAAAGCATCTTCGAAGGCATTCCATTGGATTGCTGGATGTTTCCATTGCCTCATCATCACTACTATCCTTTGAAACAAATCCACTCCTCTCTTGTTGGACTCTGGAAATGATAGCCAGGGAGAAGTCCTCCCTTAAATAAAAGATGCTTTGCACATCATGTAAAAATATATAGGTCCTGTCTCCAATCCTGAAGTCAGGCACAACAGGCAGCATCATCTGAGCATGCTTCTGAGTGAAGTTACTGACTTCCAAGGGTAGTTTGATTTCTGTGGTTTTCACAGAGAGCATCTTACTTCTTTGTACTTCAATTGCCTCAACCTCAAGGTCGACTATATCTTCAACCTCCTCGACTTCTTGTATATGTGTTGTCTCCTCGCATTCTTCGTCTGGTGCTGCATCCTGCTCCTCTAACACCTCATCAGGATTCTGCATGAGGAATCCAAACAGGTTGTTCAGGTAAATCATAAAGCCAAAGGATTCCTGAATAAGTTTGCACTCTTTTTGGTGCAAAGGGCAAGCTGAATGTCGGCAAGCAGGTGGTAATTCCCTATACTTCTTCAGTCCCTGTCCCTTTCCACTGCAGTCATTTAAATGCACAACAGTTATAATGGGCAGAACAACCCTCCCTACTTGCACCATCACTTCAAATTTATCTCTGTAGGACTGCAACAATTTACTGTGCTGAGCTAAAAGGTCTTCAATATCAAATTTTGGGTTAAACATAGAATGAACTAGATCATATTTGTCCCCAGCACTACAAGATGCTGCAAAATCGAACAGCCTCTCATCAGTTGCAGTTGGGTCTTCCAGAGAAGGCACATCCTCTTTGGCTGTACCTTTACTTGCACAGGGACTGCTTTCTGGGAGATCTGCATCATCTGAGAAGTCTATATTCCTCTTTCTTGTATTTTTCTTGACAAGTACTGTAGAGGGTGAGGGACCCTTGTAGGGTGAGGGATCCTCTTGGCCTGGTGACCTCTCTGACTCATCTTCACCAATTGACTCTTCTTCATCAATGTCCTAACAAAAGTCAACAATTTTTTTGGCAGAAACATTAAGCAACTGAGCCTGCAAAGGCTGTAATCCTGGCACAAGCTCTGGGTCTAGTTTTAGCCTCTTCTGCCTACTGGACCTTAATCCTATTCATCAGGAAACATGACAAGTCTTTGTTCTCTCTCTCTCTCTCTCTCTCTCTCTCTCTCTCTCTCTCTCTCTCTCTCTCTCTCTCTCTCTCTCTCCCCAAAGCACACCAAAAAACACACATACACTCTCTCTCTCTCTCTCTCTCTCTCTCTCTCTCTCTCTCTCTCTCTCTCTCTCTCTCTCTCTCTCTCTCTCTCTCTCTCTCTCTCTCTCTCTCTCTCTCTCTCTCTCTCTCCCGTAACCCTAGCGCAGACTAGAGCAGACCAACATCGTCTACCTCAGCCCCCCCTGGGCGAAGGGCTGCCCTGGGGAAGGCGTTAAGCTTTAGCCTAGCCCCCCTCAACAGCCCACGCAGCTCTGTGCGAAGCTCTGCCCCAGCCCTGCGAGGACGGCCTCAGTCCGGGTTCCGGACTCAGCCCGGCGAAGTACAGCAGGCTGCGGTGCCCTTCGGCAGGGAGAGATTCCAAGCATTGTGCACCCTTGCAGGGGCGAGCACACCTGCAACACGAGCTTCCACTCTACGCTGTTGTTTTTCGACAGGGGAGGCGTCTGCAGGTCCCGATACACTCAAAAAAGAAAAAAACCTTTTCAAAGGTTGTTGTAGCCTTGGGCATTAGAGAGGTTTTTCCGGCATTGGTTTTTGGTTTTCGGCTTCAGCCCTGCGAAGTACAGCAGGTCGTGGTGCCCTCCAGAAGATACTCGACACAGTTAAATCTGCAGGTCACGACACAGTTCAAGCCTTCTCACAGTTCTGAAGTTCATAACTTTTTCAAAGGTTGAAGCCTTGAGCATTCTCAAAGGGTTTTCCCTCTAGAATTTGCAAGTCAGTGGTTGGTTCGCTTTTATCCCCTCAAGCACAGGGATGGCTACTCCAAAGACCCCCACCAAAACAAGACCGAGTTTTGCAACAGTGCTGGCAGCCCCTAGCAAACTTGATCGCATCACACAGTTGCAAGCAACTCTTGATCGAGTCTTGGAGGAAAACTTTGAACTCAAATCTCGCCTGTGCAAATTAGAAGAACAATTCAAGTCTATGGCTGACCTCACCACCGACAAGGTAAAGGAGGTTGAGGCAAAGGTTAGCCAAGTTCACTCAACAACCATTGCCCAAGTAAAGACGTGTGTAACAAAGGAAATCTCCGAACAAAAATCTCAAGAAGATAATGCTCTCAAGGTACGCATCGTTGGGCTCCCCTTGCAGTGGTGCACTGTTGAGGACACCCTTGAAGAGGCAATCATCAAACTTAACAACATTATTGAGCCAATCAACATCAAGTCAGAGAATGTCGCTTGGATCAATGATACACATCGTCATGTGCGTCCCGAGCATTGTGTTCTTACCTTCAAGAACAAAGAGGAGCGGGTGAAGTTTCTACGTCAGTCCCGCCTTCTCAAAGAAACCAAGCTTTGGATTGCAGAAGAATTGACCATGAATCAACTCAAGAGTAAAAGCGAGTGAGCTTAAGAAGGTGCATGAAGTGCGTAAGCAAGGAAAATGGGCAATTTATCGAGGTGGCAAAGCGATCATCCAGGAATTCCAAAATCCCAAACCAGCTCTCCCCCCAGCCGACCCTTAGGTTTTTGTTTGTTTTCTCCTACCCTACCCTCTTGATGGACCCTCAGTCCTTAACTGATATGTATCAGCACACACTGAGAATGAATCGTTGTAATGTTGTGTTCTTGGTCCCATAGGTCATATATGACCTCCGTGGACGATAATCCAATCTATCTATCTCTCTCTCTCTCTCTCTCTCTCTCTCTCTCTCTCTCTCTCTCTCTCTCCAAAGCACACCAAAAGACACACATAGACACTCTCTCTCTCTCTCTCTCTCTCTCTCTCTCTCTCTCTCTCTCTCTCTCTCTCTATCCGCCTCTTTGTACTAAAGGCACGCAGAGACAAAAACATACTCTTTGCAACTCTCTACGCGCGCCTTTAGTACTGGAGAGAGAGAGAGAGAGAGAGAGAGAGAGAGAGAGAGAGAGAGAGAGAGAGAGATAGGTGTCATGAATGTACTAAAGGCACGCGGAGAGAGCTGTAGCCGGTGTTTGGTTGTCTCTGCGCGCCATAAGTACACGGACAGAGAGAGAGAGAGAGAGGGAGAGAGAGAGAGAGAGAGAGAGAGAGAGAGAGAGAGAGAGAGAGAGAGAGAGAGAGAGAGAGTGTGTGGTGTGTGTGTGTATTTGTCTGTGTGTGTGTGTGTCTGAGTGTGTGTGTTGAACAACAGTATAACAACAGTATGGGTTTTTCTTTGTTTCCACACACACACACACACACACATACACAATTTGCTCCCTATTGTTGGAAATATAGAGAGACAGAGTGAGAGATCACCTTTTGTTGGTGGAGTTTGCAGAAACTCCACGGGAGGTGTCTTCTCAATTGCTTTCTCTCTGTCAATCTCAATCTCTCTCTCTCTCTCTCTCTCTCTCTCTCTCTCTCTCTCTCTCTCTCTCTCTCTCTCCTCTCTCTCTCTCTCTCTCTCTCTCTCTCTCTCTCTCTCTCTCTCTCTCTCTCTCTCTCTCTCTCTCTCTCTCAAAATGACACTTATAAACGGATACCCATGACGGCGCCCCACATGTTACTAAACAATAGAATAAAATTGCATGATGCCGCACGTGCGGTCATTTATTGGGCCCGTATACTTTCGTATGTCACATATAAAAGGGATGAGAGAGAAAGTGACACACCACGTCAAAGAGAGTGAGAGAAAGAGAGATCGAGCCGTCGTCTGCATCTCCGACAGAAAGCACGTGCAAAATTGAATTGACCTGTCTTCCACAGAACGCAGGTCTCCGTCCTTAGAAGGTTTGGGCCTCACCCTCTCTCTCTCTCTCTCTCTCTCTCTCTCTCTCTCTCTCTCTCTCTCTCTCTCTCTCTCTCTCTCTCTCTCTCTCTCTCAAAAGGTCAGGCTGTGCTTCTCTCTCTGTTTTTGAAACGTTCCTCTCTCTCTCTCTCTCTAACTCTCTCTATCTCTCTCTCTCTCTCTCTCTCTCTCTCTCTCTCTCTCTCTCTCTCTCTCTCTTTCCAAAAGGTCGGGCTGTGCTTATCTCTCTGTTTCTGAAACATTCCTCTCTCTCTCTCTCTACCTCTCTCTCTCTCTCTCTCTCTCTCTCTCTCTCTCTCTCTCTCTCTTTCTCTCACAGTATATTTCATATCTATCTCTCTCTTACACACACAACACACACACACACACACACACAAACACACACAAATACATTACACACACAGACACACAAATACAACACACACAGACACACACACACACACACACACACACACACACACACACATACACACACACACATACACATACACACACACACACAGACACAAATATAACACACACACACAAATACAACACACACAGACACACACACAGCCTCTCTCTCTCTCTCTCTCTCTCTCTCTCTCTCTCTCTCTCTCTCTCTCTCTCTCTCTCTCTCTCTATACTAAAGGCGCGCGGAGACAGCCACCTCCGGTTTGGATGTCTCTTTGCGCGCCTTTAGTACTGTGCAAACACAAGTAGAACAAGTGAGAGAGATGGAGTTTATCCATGAGTGTGTGTGTGTGTGTGTGTGTGTTATAGAGGGAGGAAGAAAAAGTGTAGAGACTGGGGAAGGCGGGAGAAAGAGAGAGAGAGAGAGTCTTTCTGTACCCTTATACTAACGGCGCGCGGAGGTGTATTTTGGGGTCAAAATATGTTTCACGCGCGCCGTTAGTAATGGGATAAGTTGTGGTGTGTGTGTGTGTGTGTGTGTGTGTGTGTGTGTGTGTGTGTGTGTGTGAGAGAGAGAGAGAGAGAGAGAGAGAGAGAGAGAGAGAGAGAGAGAGAGAGAGAGAGAGCGACTCCTCTATTTTTATACAGTGAAATGGCTAGAACAAAGGCCACTGCAAGGAAGGCACGCAAGGGACCAGGATTAGCAGCTAAGGCAAGTAGCAGATCTGCAACCCCAAAGAAGAGACCTGGAAAACCAAATAAAATTTTGAAAGGTCCAAGGGTGAAGAAGTTACAGAGCTGCATGGGACTTTTCAAAGAAATCAGGAAGGCACATAAATGTGTAGATTTGTGCATACCAAAGCTGCCCTTTCAGAGGATGGTGAGGTCCATATGTGAAGAAGCTACCTGGGGCACTAAAAGTTGGAAGGTTGTGGCATTGATGGCTCTACAAGAAGCAGCAGAGAACTTTCTACTTGAGTACTTCAGTGACATGACCATTGTAGCAGCCCATGCCCACAGGGTGACTGTAATGGACAAAGATAGTGAGACACTAAAAAGGATAAGGTGGAGGTATGAAAAACTGTTGGTCCCCAATGTCTGCAAGGATAAGAAAATGAGGGAAATTTTTCTATACCCCCCTGAGCTATTGCCACAACTCACAATTGTAGATGTCACACATGATGTGAATACAAGGGCAAGGGCAGAGACGGTTTCTTGCCAAACAGAGGACATGAGGGAAGCAGAGCTTAAGGAGAAAGAAAAAGTAACAGTGGAGTCCCAGAGGCAAACAGAATGCAATGTGACCCTGTCCATAGAGGCAAGCAACAAAGAAACTCTACTTTCAATGAAGGATGGTTTGCTTGCAGAGATACCATTTATAGATGGAGCCAGAAAGTTGGCTCTGGAAAAAGTGGACATTAATTTATTGTTGAATCCAGATGCTCAGATCTCAGACACAATTATCTATGCTTGTCTTAAGTAAGTGTTACTATCTTGCTAACTTTGAAAACTCAGATCATAGGTGTACTAACTCAGGTATACTCTCTGCAACTTGATCAAAAGTCAACTTTCACTGCACACCCACACGGAGGTGTTTCTTCTTGATCCACAAATGTCAGTGATTATTAGACAGAAGAACAGTCCATTTGGCACCTTTGAGAGTTGGTTTCTCCACTATGCTATGCTGGAAGTAACTGTCATCATCTTTCCATAGGAGAACAACCATCACTGGAGTCTCATATGCCTTGATGTTGACCAACCTGCAGTGTGGATGTTCAATTCAATAAAAGGAACCCACCCTGAAATTAGGTTGTAAGTGTTATGTATCAGAAAGTGTTTCTTATAGATATCCATGTAAATTTGAAGCCTCAAGCTAACATCTTGATACTACTTTGTGCAATTGTATAAAGAGGTTGTTGCTTGCTTATGGAAAGCTATGTGGAAGGTATGAATTATACAAGGCCCCAATCAAAGATGTACCCGTCCCAAATCAAACCGATGGAAATTCTTGCGGGGCTCGAGATGTATTCTCCATGCAGAATATGTCCTGCAAAGCTACTTTGCATTAAAACCTTTCATGACTAAGGTAACCATTTGGCAATGCATTCAGTCAGTTTTGGTTTTCTTTATACAAGACTTCTCACCATGCGGTCTTTCAATTTTGTAGAGTGCTTTAAAAAACTACACATATGATTATTTGCAAAGATACCGGGTAGGTCTAATACAACACCTGCTTACTATGTCGAGCCCCAGAGAACCTAAAGATAGCGGCTTGGACGACCGCACAATTAATATGACAATACATGAAGTGCCACCACGACAAACCCTTGCATCAGATACAGTGGAATCACAACAGGCCGAGGGGGTCATATCATCCTAAGATGAAAGAGCCGAGGATGAAGAAAGGTCAAATGAGCATATGGAAGGTGCTAGTGTACAACCAGAGGGGCTTATGGAGGAGACAATGAAAGAGCCAAGTAAGGCAGTGGAGGAGCCAAAAGAGCCCATGGATGAAACCCTAGATGAGGAAAGCAGGCCTATGGATGAGCAAAAGGGTATGGATGAGGAAAGCAGGCCTAGGGATGAGCAAACTGATATGGATGAGGCAAGGATGGATGAGAAAAGCAGGCATACGGATGAGAACAAGGTTATGGATGATGCAAGCCGGCCAACAGAGGCAGAGGAAAAGACCTTGGAGGAAACCCTGAATGAGGATGAAAGATCCATGGGGGAGACCCTTGATGAAGATGTGAATGATGACTATGAAGATGTAAATGATGAAGCTAAAGTAGAGGATAGCAACAACGACAACAACACTATAGAGAACCAGTATGGACCCTTGCTACCTGTAGATACGGTTGTTCCATAATGTCTATTCAAGTATGGTAAAATATGTTCAGCTTCTAACTACTTATATGTACTTGTCAACTTTTACAGAGATTGATTATCTTGGACCTCAATGGATTGTTGCGTGCCTTTGAATATAGCAGACCCCTTCGAGGATTTGCAAACATTTCGGATGGGAACTTGTCGAGTCGTGGTTTGTCCAGGAACTACAGAATTTATTCAGTTTCTTCTTTCGCGCTTCAGAGTTGTCGTATGGTCTTCAATGCGAAGGCAAAACTTGTCGCCACTAGTTACAATAGTTTGCGGTGTATGCAGCGCTCACACGTCAGATTTTGCCTTTTTGTATGATCAAAGAAAATGTGTTATCATCGAGGGCCACTACCACCCTAAAAAACCACATTTACCTCTTTTATACAAACCATTTAGCCAAATCGATGTACCCTTTGATGCAAATAATACACTACTAATTGATGATACTCCTGCAAAGGGAGAACTAAATCTACCAGGAACAACTATCTCACCACCCTCTTTCGAGGGGCATTCCTTTGATTTTTACCTTGAAGACATTTTGATTCCATACTTACAGAAATTGTATCTCGGTCCATTGTTCACAGGCGAGTTTGTACTTTCTAATGAATTAAGATGACTCTTCTATCATGTCTTTGTCTTGCCTAACATTGAGAGAGAGAGAGAGAGAGAGAGAGAGAGAGAGGGAGAGATTTGACATGCTAAAGAAATGTATTTCAAGAACACTTATATTCACAGAGCACAATTGACAAATGAGCTCAAAAAACTTCATGTATTGAAAGTCATTCATATACACATGGGTTCACAAGAATCTCTGTTACATTGACACTATTCAACCCGACCATCCAACTCTTTGCACAAAATATCTTTTTCCCTACGCTGCATCAGCTTACGGCCAGCTAGGAAAAAGAAAAAATCTGAAAGGTCCCTGTCCATTGACTCTTCAATTATGTCGTGCCGCAACTGCAGAAGATTGCATAGCTCCCTTATTGTAACCACAAACATTAGGCCATGCTCTTTATCAATCACTTCCACATCCACGGCAGGATTATCTTCCAAACCTGCAGAAACCTAGTCCATAGGAATGTACTTACCTTTGAGCATTGTGATTGCATATACCAAAAGGAGAATAACAGTGATTGGCTTGCAATCATGTACTTGACAACTAGAGTGTCAAGCGCGACCTCACACCGTATGCCAATCTCTTCCTTTACATACCATCCTCTGTCAAGAAGTTTGTCACAGGATGACTGCTGAAATGACTTGCACATGAACATAGTTTTCGTAACACGTATATTGTAGTTATGAAACAACTCTATGAACAGTGCAACAGGACAAAAGTTTGCAATTCTAACCAGTTTGGTGGGAATAGAGCTACGTAGAGACCTCTGTATATCCTTGTAGAGCTTACTTCGCATTGCCTCCACCATTGTTTCCTCAGGAACTGGCCAGTCCACAGTGCTCCAATCGGTTGGTAGAGGCACTTTCACCAACATGCCATTCTTATTCCCTGGGCTGAGTTGGTAGAAGTGGTCATAGAAAAATATTCCTTCATCAGCCAGGCTTTTGCTGCTTCTCCCTGAATACTGTAGAGAACCACGAACAACAAGGAAGAGGCCTATTATGCACTCCAAAGGCTCCCATTGCTCATAAGAAGAGGGATAAACATCTACAAAATATATAACAAGAGTTAAACTAAGAGTATCAATAAGTCAAAATGACAAATCTAATGTAGTTGAGATGTGAAGAATAGAGACATTGCTCATAAGAAGAGGGATAAATGTTGCAAAATATATAAGAAAAGTTATAATGAGAGTATCAATAAGTGAAATGACAAATCAGATGTCAAGAATACTTACAATTGCAACGTGGTTGATGTATATCTGACACATTTCCACCGTTTGCTATCACGTCTGGATGGGTAAACACATGCTAAACAATAACTTCCTTTACAGATATTTTTCCGATTTCAACTTTGAAATCCAACACTCTGGCCTTCCATGCTGAGCGATAAACATTGAAAGCACTAGACCTCTTGGGTCTTCTTGGTTGCATGAGGACCCATGAACCTTTGTTTATCCTTTGTCCAACCCATTGGTTCTGTGCACTTATTGAAGTTGATATTGTAATTGAGGATATTCTACCACTTGGCCTTCTAGGCAAAGTGCAGCTGTTGGTAGTTGGTGTGAGAGACCATAAACACCTAGAGCTTCTTGGGCGAGAAGACGTGGAAGCCATAGCTCTCAGAGAAAAGCTTTAGTGGAGGGAGATTCACTTTGAAAGCATTCTAATGGAGGGAAAGTGTTTTAGAATTCCAATATCTTGTGCGGGCTTAATGGTCACCCTCCAGTACGTTAATGACCATAAGAGAATATCAGCAGTGGGACCACACAAGCACCTAACAGCTCGGTAAAAGCAAGGAAGTTACGATGCCATAATCTTAGATTCGTGAAAGTTTTTAGGGTATTTTCCTATTTTTTGAGTCTTTCCACGTACTTTCCTACGTAACGTAGCCCTCTTGCTCATTGGACGCGCTCTATTTTTCTCTCTCCTTCATATGGCCCTCCAAATGACCTCTGAAATTTCCTAATGGCGTAAAATGGGATTTACCTAAAAAAATATGATATTTTTGTTCAATTTGATCACTCCTTTGGCTTTGAGGGCTCCTCATGGCCATACAATCAAGAGCTATGAGTGTTTCTTATTTCTCCCACATAAAGTGTGGTGCTAGCTTTGAGTTGAAGTAATGACTTTTACAAATACATACATATAATAAGAGTATTCTATTTTTTTCCAAAACCCTAAAAGGATACTTTTATGTCCTATTAGGTTAGAAAACTAGTATTAAATTAGCAATATATGTGCATGAGGATCCCTTGATCCATCATATTTATTGCTCATGCATTTTGCTACTTGAAATGGTCCCATTTTGTTATAGTTTGGCCACACATCTTACACTAGGAAAAATTTGGACTCACAAAGGGGCCCTTTAAGGAGTTTGACTTTACCTCTCTCTACCAAAACGGGCGCATGGATAAATTTTTGCAAATTAGATAAACTTAGAGTTGTCACATCATAGGTGAATCAAAAAAAGAATCTTCTAAAATATGAGGAATCTCATGGCGTGCTATATATCAGTAGATAGAGCTTGAAGAGGACATTCTAACTGTCAAACCTCCGCCAACTTTGGAGTTTGTTTGCAAAAATTATCCATGCGTCCGTTTTGGTAGAGAGAGGTAAAGTCAAACTCCTTAAAGGGCCCCTTTGTGAGTCCAAATTTTGCCTAATGTCATTTTTGTATCTCTCACAAATATATGTCTCCCTACATCTTGTTGTGTTGGAGGAAATCATGATGGAATCCTTTCTGATATGAGTTCTTGCATCATTTCTAGAACTCTATTTCTAAATTGTGTCCCTCTTGACTCCATTACAGTAGGGAATCCTCTTCTTGCTCTCATGGGATTAAGAGCTGCACTCCCTTGGAAAGAAATCCTTGATGTTTGAGGTCTTGTTGATCCTCTAGCCTTAGACTTTGAAAAATGTGTATGTCCTCAAGACTCATCAAATCCCCTTTGCCCCACACTTTGTGTCTCAAATCTTTGAGTATTAGTTTCAAATATCCTTGGTGCATTCACAATCGGCTGTATGTGGTGAGTGGAGATTAGAGTACCCCTACAAGTATAGCTTTCTACTTCAATTGGATTGGTAAGTTCATACTCTTATCCATACTTATCTACCATCAAAAGTTGCACTCCTTGAGTGTTTGTATATGTAAACACATAAAGGATTTGATGGTCTATTAACTCTCTAGCATTGGGTTCTACACACTTGTAGAAGTTATATTAATCCCTATTACAAACCTATACAAATCCATATGAGTGTAATTCATTGAGACTCTCATGTCTTTAATGGTCTTGAGATGAATCTCACATTGGGTTTGTTGATCAGAGGATGTTTCTTCTTGAGGTCCTCATCAATTTTTGCTCTCATGTCTCCAAACACACACATTTGGATTGATGGATTAATGGTTTTTATGGATCCGAATGAGCCGAATAACCACTTATAAAAAATCCATGAGCCAGGCATGGTGTGGTATGATTGGTTTGTCTCTTCCCTTTCTCTGAAATCCACAAGAGAAGGTGTCACAAGATTTGTTGCAGTTTTCCATTAGGAAGAAAATGGGGTCTAGGAGTGTCTCTTTATTTGGTAGTTTTAGAGAGTCAAACCTTTAGTATTAAGTAACCAATCAAAGGATGGATTTTGGATTTAAACAGGAAAAACGACTAGTTTATTTGAATTATAGTGTCCCCCCAAAATGAAATTTAAAATCTAGTGACTTAAACCATATCATGTAGCATATCTATGGAAAGAGCTTGACAACTCAGAACAACGATCAAATGTGGCAGTTATGGAAGGAAAATTTTTATAAAATCCCCCCCTTCTTTTTGAAGGGGAGCGCATCCTTTGACCGCTCTTACACCTCTCTTACACACCCACCATGATTGCACACACGGCATGCAATTATTTGTCAAAATGTTAATCACCTCCATAATCTCATGTCAAATAAAGAGGCCCTCCTAGACCCCATCCTCCTCCTAAATGATATGTCATATATCTTTGAACTGAGTCAAAATCCCTGGTGGTGGATGATTTGACATGGTTGAGATTCACTCAATACTCTCAAGCTAATCCTTGACTATTTCACCTTGGTCTAGTGCAAACAAAACTCTTTTGCCCCTTGTAGAGTCTCAAGAAATTCAAGTCTTCGATGCCCTCAGGTCTTAGCACACATATTCTAGAAACCATGAAAGTTTGGAATTGGGCATCTTGTTTTAAAATGAAATTTATTCTAGCAAAACCTGACTCAACTTGAATAGCAATCAAAATAGTCTCGAGACCAAGAAATAGGAATTTGTTTGGCTTGTAGCTGGGTCTCTAGAGAGTATTTTTGGCCCAAACTAAATAAGGGATCTACTCAAGTATGTCATAGGCTCATCAAGCCAGCTACCCCCACTATGAAGAGGTACACCGATGGCAATCTATTGTTTTTTAATCTATCAGGAATCTAACTACAAAAAATTGTTCATATAATGAGTTATGTCTCCTTGGCTAATTTGGGTTATTCATTCAAACATTGTTAAAAGAGGGTGTTTTTAATTACCCCACAAACGCACTTTATATAGGGGTTTTTTGAATAGTGCATCCCCCCAAGGATTCATGTTCTGTAGTATTTGGACCCCACATTTTACTAGCAGCTACTAGAGGATGCTATTTGTAAGCTATTCCCCAAGTTTGTGTTTGATTTGGATTCCAAAATCTCATTTTTCCTTTCTATTTTGTAGTTTGCAAAACATTCCCCGAGTTTCCTGTATTTTAAGGGGATTTTCACAATCTTTTTTGAGCTCAAAACGTTGGTTTTGGACTTAGCAAATCCTATGTTTCAGTGTTTTCAAATTTTTCATCCAAAGTACATGAATTGTGATCCATGTTTCTGAACATTTGGACTGGATCTCTTGGGAGCTTGTCACACACTATGTCTACAAGCTATATCCAAAAGTTGCTTCCAATTTGGATTCTTTTTTATGGACCAAACCTCAGTGCAAGAGAAGAAGCTCCTCCTTAAACAAGCTCAGCCTCCAACCTTTAAAGGCGAAGGGGAAAATGTGGAAAAAGATGCAGAAGTATGGATGGAGGCTATGGATGACTATTTCGAAGCTGCGAGAACTCAACCCAAGAACCAAACCATGCTTGCAATGTTCCCGTTGTCTGGTGATGCCAAGATCTGGTGGAAACAACATTGCAGGGACTTGGATATCAAGGGATCTTCCCAGTCATGGGAAGACATCAAGGCTGCTGTGATGGAGCGTTACTTACCACCCGCCTATAAAACCTTGAAGATGAACGAGTTCTTTTCCCTTCGGTAGCTGACTTCATTTGTCGAAGAATATTATTCAAATTTTGTCACTCTTCGGAGATATGCTCCTAAGATGACATTGGAACAACAGGTAGCACGGTTCTGCCAAGGACTCGTCGACCCCCTGAACAACCGACTAGAAGCTCTCAGGCCAGTAACTTTGCAAGATGCCTTGCTAAGGGCCAAACCGTTAGCTAAAGAGATTCAGAGGACTACCCAAGATAGTGAATACTATTTGTCAAAGAGGGCCAGGACAGACAACTGGAGTAACAGACCAATCAACCCTGCATACGACCATCGTCCGGTAGTAGCTACTACGGCAGCTACCGAGTTTTCCAATATAAGATGCTTTGAGTGCCAGGAGTATGGACATTACAAAAGTCGATGTCCAAAAAGGATTTCCCAAACATCCGGTGCTAATAATGTACCTCTGAACGCCAACGGGCGAGGTCAACCAAACGGAAGAGGAGGCCGAGGAAGAGGAAACATAGGACAAGGAAGTAGAGCTTTCGCTAATGCCGCAGTGAGACAACCAACTGTGGGTGATGAAGCTGATGAGAGAGCAGCAATGTATGATGCAACTGCTAATCCTAGTGAGCAATAAATCAAGCACCAGAATCTCATCAAAGTTCAGCAGAATAAGACGCATAAAGCTAAAGACTACTCTATTATCAAAGGATATCTTTACTTTAGACAAAGGATATATGTACCTAAGTAGTTAGCATAGAGTTTATCCAGATGTATTCTTGAGATGAGGACATCTCAAATTTTTCACGTTGGGGAGGTTGTAAGGTCTCTGACCCCAACCAAAAAGAGCACCCTTGTACCATGAAATGATCATAATGGAAAAAGTTACTATTTTTAGCAGTTTTCCGAATTCTGTCAGTGCCATGATGTTTAAAATTTCATAAAGCTTCGAAATGTGAATTAAAATAATTTTCGTGAAAATTTTCCAAAAATAGTAAGTTTTTGGTCACCCGACCCGTCTAGTTTTGATCGTCTCGAAAATCTGCACCAGTACCCCGAATTTGAAAAAAATGCATTTTCGGACCCCGAAGGGGCTGCTAAATATGGCAGGTACTCAAACCGTATGTCTTAGTTAGAGCTTAGTATAGCAATTTACGGCATCAAAATCCGACTCGTATGGCCCGTTTTAGCCTAAAACCAATTTTTCGCAAAATTGTCCAGGAGGCACCGGGGGCCTGAGGCTGTGTGGGAACAGGTCCCAGCCCACTCCAGACCTGCTTTAGCAGCTAGGGGGCGCCCTCTTGCTTTGTGGGAGTCTTGGGGAAGCTGCCAAGCCTGCAACTCAGTGTGAGAGTTAGTTTACTGAGCCAACTGGACACTTGGTGGGTAGGCAACTGGACTTGCCATGCAAGGACTGAGTGCTCATCCAGATGCAATTAGCAACACAAATCAATTTTCAGCCTGTAGGAGCCTATTGAAAGGCCTACACACACACACACACACACACACACACACACACACACACACACACACACACACACACACAGATATGCTCTCACACACACATTGCATACTCACACACCTACACACTGGGAAGGTGCTGCCGGCACACACACAGCTTTTGAAGGAGAAGCAAGGAGGGAGGTGCTGCCGAAATTCCCATCTCAAGGATTCATTGCATCATAAATTTAAGAGGATTCTCAGCCCCTAATGACGGTAATTATGGTTTAATTACTGCTCTTCTTAATCTCATCATTACCCACTCATAATTCTTGTCTACTATACCTACTTTTAGCTATAATTCTCTATAGCTACTCTCTAAGTTCTCATAGCTATACTTCATTACATAATTATCATTCATTTAGTTAATTTATTCAGCCATTCATCATCCTTAATCAAGGATTAATGCATGATTAGGAAAGATTCTCTCTCTAGGCGGTATAGTCAATAAATTGTCAGCTAGTAATAGTGTAGATTTGTCAAAATTCAATCTTTCACTACTCAATAGAGTTGTAATTAAATTATACTTAATCTTATCCCACATTTAGATGCGATTAAGGCTGAAAATTAATCCGTCATTAGTCCAATAAGAAGAAGGTTTTTCCCTCACACATGCCTGCGGTCACTCTGCACCTTCATATTGCTCTAGGAAAATGAATGAGCTTGCTTACTTCATATCTTTCGTGAATCAATTAGAAAAACTCTGAAATTCTTAATCATCTAAGCCAAGTAATTAACCTTAGAGTCGTTTCCCATAGGATGGATACAGAATTACCCTTAAAAAATTGCTAGGGCAAAATAGGAAAAAACCTAACCTCGTGCATAAGGAGGAGTCTTTAAATAAATCTAATCTGCCGATTGGTTTGTCATGTTACTCTCAGACCTTAGCTCTTTTTTTTCAAGTCTATCATTTAAGTAGTGAGAAAAATGGCCCCGGTTAAGAGAACTTGCTTCGGTGGAGCCCACGATCGCGAGGCGGGAACAAGCAATGTCAACGGAAAAGGAAAGGCTCCCATGGACGAGCAAATACCAGCCATCTCACGGGCCATCGATGAAGAAGGGGAAGAGGTAGATCATATTTTTATTCAAGTTGTTTAAACTAACATTACATACGCTAGTTAGGAATGCTCATATCCCCAAACATGTTGGAGAAATCGGACGGAAACCTCGGCATTGAAAGCATTGCACATTAAGTTCTAAAGTAGGAAGGAAATGATTGATGGGAATGCTGTTTGCAATAGGAAAGAATGTCTGCTAGGGAAAATTTAGCTCGGCATGTTCATTCTATTTCCAATGTTGAATTAGTCATGAACCCCCTCCTGATCACTGGGGCAGAGTTCTTGGTTAAGGGCTCTTGAATCTACGACTGCTGGTTAAGCGGTGGATACCCACGACTGCTGGTTAAGCGGTGGGAACCCACGTCTGTTGGTTAAGCGGTGGGAATGTCCATGTCGTGCTTCTATGCGGTGGACATACCTAGTTGTATGGGCAGCTAGGCGACAACGGGAGGAGTAAACTCTCGCTGGAGGGGGGATGTTGTACCTCCAGAACATTGGAATTTTTATGAATAAGTTTGAGTAGAATTTTTACTAGAATTCTGTCTTGGTGTTGTTTGCAATACTGGTTGAAGGGCTGTATTAACGAACAATGTGATTCGGAATTAAACAAGGAATCTTTATGTTGAACAACCTTTGTGGTAGTAATTAGGTCACACAAGGAAGTGTGAGTGTGGGGGTGGAAAGTGGGGGCTTGGCTCAAGTTGCCAATGCCTACGAGATGGGTGGTCCCGATTGGTCGGGAGCTCTCTGTCCCCATTGTGCTTACTTCGATATTAGTAATACTCATTGCCCCTAGAGCGGTGAAATCTCGAGTGTACGTGCCTCTGAAACATGGGAAAAAAGGCGCTCGCGGTTTCTCTCCTCTTGGAAGGTGGATCTTAGGATCGCTAGATAGTTCGAGTACGCTTCCCTGCGAGGTGGAGCTAGATCTCCCTGCTAGTAGGCTCGAACTGGACTCACTTTGTGATGAGAGATTGTCCGCTAGTCGAATCCTGAACCATTTTTTTTGCTTCCGCAATAGATCTAGTGGCCACCGGGTTCACCATCAGATCCACCATTGGAAACGGCGGGGTGGGGACCTCACATCTTGATAGGTACTGTAAAGTACCTATGATACACAACATAGGTACTTATGAGAGACTCAATGGTTGATCTCCAAACCCAAGATGGAGGCTTAAATCCCAAGTACAATGAAGTTGTTTTCCCAGCTAACAACACTCTATACAAGATTCATCTAATGCCTGATATTGTCTCTCACTATGTTCTCTCTTCTTCTTCCCAATGCTAAGGTGTGTGTGTGCTTCCTAGTAGCATCACTTCACCACCTTGCTAATCTCGCTGCATAGTTTGTAGTGGAATCCTTGCTCTAGCCCAATATCATCTTGGAACTAGGCACCAATACTAGGCTCTATGCACTAGGGTACTCCTAAGTACAACTGTTTACAAAGGGACAGGTGTATCCTTCTCTACTGCACTATTTATAAATGTTGTATATGATTACTCCAAGTGAATTTTGGAGATTTGTTTGGTGGGTATATCCTCCATGATAAGGGGAACTTTCCTTCTTTACACCTTATCAAGAGATCACCACTATATCTCTTGGTAGGTCACTCCCAAGTTGATATGTTAGCTATGTGCAGTCTGCAGCTCTGCAGACAACCAACTTGTCAACTTCACTAGAAATGACAGGAGTGGAATTAGGGTAAACTCTTTCACCAGATTGTAGTCCATACTTATTAGAGAAACTTCTCTTTGTATTTCTCCACAAGACCACTACTGTAGGTGGCTGATATTGCTTCTAAAACTCTGCATATAGGCCTCTTGAAATTGCTACTAACTTTTAGGTACTTTTGGTACTTTTTCTACCTGATTTCTTGGTAGTTACTGTAGACTCTTCCCACATGTAGATGGGGTAAAATCCATGACCATGGGCATGTATCCTCATAACATCATACTTGAGTCCATGCTGACTCATTTCCATCATGCCTTTATCCTTAGTCCTTGTTCACACATGCCGTAGAGATGATGTGAACATGAATATTTCAACACCTTCCCTCAAGTTCAATAGCTTCTCTAAGAAGTATGCAAGATGGGAGAGATGATTTGAACTTGGATCTTCAAGGGAGAGATGATCTAAGATTGGATCTTCAACACCTTTCCTCAAGTTCTATATCATCTTCAAATGACCTTTGTTAATGAGGAGAGATGGTGTGAGCTTGGATCTTCAACACCTTCCCTCAACTCTTGCAGCATCTTTGACCATTCCTGAAATCAAACAACACGATGATATGATGAAAGGCTTCTTCTCTTTGATGAGCCTTCCTTTGATCCAATGATGGACTTTCCCTTGATCTATAAGCTCCATCATGCTAGCTGCTACTTCAATGCTTTGAATGAGGTGAACTCTTCTTCAAGAGTTTCTCTTGTTGACCTCCAACTTTGACTTGTTGAGAGGTTTGCCTTGTCTCCTTCCTATGAGACTTTTCCAAGCTTCCACGTCCTTCCATTGAGAGTCCTTCTAGTTCTTATGAATTTCCCTAAGCTTTCTTGATGGGTTCCATTCTCCACCATAGCTTCTTTGCCTCTTTTTGTGTGATGAGATGGGCATTCTATCTTCCATCTCCAACTTGTCTCGTTGCAGCCTTCATGCAAACACTCCCATTGCTTGCATTTCATACCTGCAACTACACATCATTGTGGTTGCTTTTCCTCTTCCTCAAGCTGAGCTTTGAGAAAGGAACAAGTGGCATCCTCTTGGCACACTTTATGGGGGGAAGAGAGGTTGATCTTTCCTTGACTTTGGCTATAACAAATGTTGTAATCTCCATGTACTTTGAAGAGTTGTCCTTGACTTTTCCATGGATGGTCTTTTCCGTGATTTGAGACCTTCGTGGCTTTTCTTCAGCTTAATTGTCTCCTCTTTGAAGACTATTGATTTTTCATGTTGAGAAACTTCATCTCCATGCTCTAATACCATGTTGAAAAATATTAGATATGCTATGATACCATGTGAAAAATAGGCGAGCTCTAATAACATGTGAAAATATAAGGGGGAAGGGAGATGGATCTTTTTGCCAAGATATATGTGAGAATGGGAGGATATGTGTTGGGGTATAAAGCCCAATGTGGTCGCCCAGGTAAGTGGGCGGGCCGCCAGGTATGTACACATATTCTTTTGTAAAAACCTAATAAGAACTCACTATGCTCTACACATTACACTAGAGCGAGTTCACCATATCGTCGTGCTCTTCTTCTCACACTCTCTCTCGCGTCACACTTCCGCTCGTACTCCTTCAACTGGTATCAGAGCTCAGATCGAGGCTCGGGGCAGCACAGCAGGAGGCTAGAGTCACCAACTCAGATTGGAGTGAAATTCGACAGGCGAAGACACGGCCACCGTTCGGCTTCGACAAAGGTCTGCGCAGGCCATTTTCAGAATTTCATTCTGAGGTCATCTCGGCCACCGTTCGGCTTCGACAAAGGTCTGTGCAGGCCATTTTCGACTACGTGGTCTCAGCGGGTGCAGATCTCACTCTGCAAATTTGGGGTTTTTCGGCCTACGACTGCAGGTGCTGAGGATATCGACACTCCCAGACTGTTGATTTGTGGTTGTCTACACATCGAAGGACGGCTCACAGTTCTTGGAGGCGTGTCTTATACAACACGGGCGCATCTACACACACACTGTAGGAGACATCCACTAGTTCATCAGGTAGCTTGTGTTTGCTACTTGATATTCCAGATTTCATCCTGACAATGCAGGTACTTCCACATGGGATGTATTGTCAGAGATGATGTATGTCTGTTGAGGGTTTGTTGGCTGTGAGTCACGCAGAAAACAACCGCCGCAGCGGTTACAGCATACAGTGGAAAATTTGTGGATGTATGACTTTGTGGGAAGTCTATGTACTGTCAGATTTACTGCAGCCTTTGTTGAGGGTCGAGTGAGGTTTTATTGAGCTGGGGGATTCTCGAATGTTGAGATCCTTTCCGTGATACAGGTCTTGGAGCGATCCCTCAAGCACCCTTAGATAGGCAGCTAGGATGTATTGACTGTGAGTTAGACAATTAGGATTGCATCTTTGCTTTACTACCGTTGAGGCATTGTCGCAGTCTATGCTTACAGGACAGTGACAGGACAGTCAGAGACAGTACAGGTGCAGGACAGGTTTACCCATAGCTTACAGTGTCAGAGAGACAATGTTTTTTGAGCTGTTTTTGGTCTGTTTTTGAGTACACCAAAGCCATTTTACAAAGGAGACTCTGCCAAAATTTATGCAGAATCTGAAGCTTTCTTGGTTCATTTGACAGGTTGATATTGGTTTAGAGGTCAGTTTACAGGGGAAACTCTGCCGAATTTTTCCCAGGAAAGTAAACTACTGTGAAGCGTAGCTATGGCTGGATCACAGGACACTGCTCTTTACAATATCAAGAAGCTGGATGGAATAAATTTCCCATTGTGGAAGCAACAGATTTCGCACGTGTTGGTACAAAAGAAGTAGATAAAACCTATAAAGCTCAAGGGGATAAAACCAGAAGATATGGACGAAGATGAATGGAGCAAAATGGATGAATTGGCACTTTCTACCATTATGCTGACTTTGGCAGAAAGCGTTTACTTCAATGTAGCAGACGAGATGTCGGCTTATCAAGCATGGTTAAAGCTGAGTGATCTTTATGAGAAGCAGAGTGCAGCTTCACAAGTATATTGGCTTAAGAAGCTTGTTGACTTGAAGATGAAAGAAGGGACACCTAGTCCAAGGTGTCAAGTTTGATGAACCTGTTAGAGCTATGTTCCTGTTGATCACATTGCTGGAAAGTTGGGACACCTTTCGCACAACTTTGAGTAATTCTGCACCTCCAGATGGTTTGAACATAGCAGGTGTAGAAGGAAGTCTGCTTACTGAAGAAACCAATAGAAAGACAATGGACAAAGGCAAAGGAACAGCCTTAGTTGTCAGGGGAAGGACCAAAGAAAAGTACAAAGGTGGAAAGAGGAATCAGTCTCGTAGCAAGTCCCGCAGTGCTAAAGGCAAGAGTGACATAGAATGCTACCATTGTGGCAAGAAGGGTCACATGAAAAGAGACTGCTGAGAATGGAAAGCAGAAAAAGGCAAAGAGAAAGCTGAAGACCATGGTGAGAAGAACAAGTCCTCAGTGAAGATTCAAGAAATAAATGTGACAAACACTGTTGCAGAGGATGATAGTCTAGTGTCAAGAGACATCTACTTCTTGAAGAATACAATGGACTCAGCTCTTCTTACAGCATCTGAAGGAAATGCACTGAGTGACTGGATTATAGACTCAGGGGCATCACTTCATGTGTCTCCAAACAAGGAGTGGTTTACCTCTTATGTGACCACTAAAGATCATGTTCGGCTAGGCAATGGGCATACATGTGAGATCTTAGGTGTTGGAGATGTTCAATTGAAGTTTTAGAATGGCTCTTCTTTCACGCTGAAGAATGTGAGACATGTTCCCGCAATTACAAAGAGCTTGATCAGCACAGGTTTACTTGATGATGCTGGCTACATCACCACTTTTGGACAGAACATGTGGAAGATATCCAAGGGTTCTATGACAGTAGCACATGGAGTAAAGTCTGGAGGACTTTACATGATTTATGTATCAAATGTCTCTAAAAATGTAATCAATGTAACCGAGCAGCGGAACGTTTCTTTGTGGCATAGCCGGTTAGGACATATGTCCAAGAAGGGAATGGAAATATTGTCTCGTTCTGGTTATTTGCCTGGCTTTTCATTTAATGATTTTGAATTTTGTGAGCATTGTCTATATGGTAAGCAAACAAAGCAGCCACATAAGCATAGAAGCAGTAGAAGAGATACACAGTTGGCACTTGTTCATAGTGATTTGTGCGGACCTATGCCTAACCTATCTCTAGGGGGAGCTTCTTACTTTATGACATTTATAGATGATTACTCGAGGAAAGTATGGGTTTACTTTCTCAAGCACAAGGATGAAGTGTTTAGTGTTTTCAAAACGTTTGTGACACTTGTGGAGAATCAGAGTGGCAAGAAGCTTAAATGCTTACGCACTGACAATGGTGGAGAGTATGTTTCAAAGGCCTTTCAGGACTTTTGTGAGTCAAAAGGTAAAAAACGTGAACTTACTGCTCCTTACAATCCTCCTCAAAATGGTGTTGCTGAGAGGATGAATAGGACCATACAAGACAAGGTCAGAAGTATGTTGTCTAATGCACAACTGCCAAATGGGTTTTGGGCTGAAGCTGTATCAACAGCTGTTCATCTTGTAAATAGATCTCCTAGCAAGGTTTTGCAGAAGGATTCAGTGCCAGAGATGGTATGGTCAGGCAAAATGCCCTCATACAAGCATCTCAGAGTCTTTGGCTGTGAGGCATATACTCACGTTCCAAAGGAATTTAGGAACAAACTTGAGCCAAAGAGTAGAAAGTGCATCTTTCTAGGCTATGGTAATTCTGGTGAGATGGGGTACAGACTTTGGGATCCCGAATCCAGAAAGGTTGTCCGCAGCAATGATGTTCACTTTAATGAATCCAAATATCATTCTAAACCAGAGAGGGTTGAGGAGATTAGAAGAGTTGTCTTCCAAGAAGATGGACCTGCACGTGCAAGACAAAATGTCAGGGCTCAAGAGGAGCAAGGACAGCATAGAGTGGAACCACAGGTTGTGGCTGAGCCTAAGCTACCTATTGTGCATAGATCTGGACGTGTCACGCGACCTCCTGATAGGTTTGTTCCATCTAAAATCTGAGTACTAATAGTACACAAACAGGTACTTTAAGGTACTTTTTACCTTGATAGGTACTATAAAGTACCTATGATACACAATACAGGTACTTCTGAGAGACTCAATGGCTGATCACCAAACCCAATATGGATACTAAAATCCCAAGGACAATGAGGTTGTTTTCCCAGCTAACAACACTCTATACAAGATTCATCTAATGCCTCACAATGTCTCTCACTATGTGCTCTCTTCTTCTTCCCAATACTAAGGTGTGAGTGTGCTTCCCAGTAGCATCACTTCACCACCTTGCTAAGCTCACTACATAATGTGTAGTGGCATCATTGATCTAGCCAAATATCATATTGGAACTAGGCATAAATACTAGGCTCTATTCACTAGGGTACTGTGTATAAAGGGATGGGTGCAGCCTTCTCTGCTACACTATTTATAGTTGTTGTAGATGATTCCTCCAACTATATTCACAGATTACTTGGTATATAGATCCTCCATGACAATGGGAACATTCCTTCTTTACACTTCATCAAGAGATCACATCTGTGTCTTTTGGTAGGTCTCTCCCAAGTTGATATGGAAGCTCATATGTGCAATCTGCAGCTCTGTAGACAACCAACTTGGTGTCTCCACCAAAAACGGTAGGAGTGGAATTAGGGTTAACCCTCTGACTAAATTGTAGTCCATATTTAGTAAAGCAACTTATCTTTGTATTTCTCCACAAGACCACTATTGTAGGTGGCTGATATCACTCCTACAAATCTACCTATAGGCCTCCTAAAATTGCTCCTAACTTTTAGGTACTTCTAGGTACTTTTGGTACTTTTCCTACCCGACTTCCTGGTAGTCACTGTAGACTCTTCCCACATGTGGATGGGGTAAAATCCATGACCATGGGCATGTATCCTTATGCCATACATCATGCTTGAGTCCATGTTAACTCACTTCCATTGACAGCCGGTTTTCGAAACCGCGACCGCGAGAACCAAACCCCAAAGAGGGGAGAGCATATTACCAAGGGGGGAAACAAAAAAAGTTTCTTTAACATTCACCACCCCAAGGCTTAACCACTGGCGGGGCGCCACCAATTTGGCCACATCCCTCCATTATTGCCAAAAGACAGAGCCCTCTCTCTCCTGAAGCTCGGCTCCACCACACACTCTCTCTCACTTACCCTACCGCTGCATCACCCGACCCAATGGGCGCATAAAAAAAACATTTCCACTATTCCCTGGCGGGCTACCAAATTTTGTAAATTCTCTCTCTCTCTCTTTCATTATTCACAAACTCTCTCACTCTCTCTCTCTCTCTCTCTCTCTCTCTCTTCGCTCATCGTCCATATCCCAACCCAGTGGGCCGCCATACCATCACCCCTCCTTCTTCCCTCTCATCCACACCCCCTCGGCTTCACTCTCCTCCCTATCCCTCCCCTCTTGTTTTCTTCCCACCGGCGGACCACCGCCCTATCCTCCCCTATCTTCCCCTCCCTCAGTTAGCTCTCTCACTCTCTCTCCCTCCCTCTGAGTGAGCGGCCCCGCGGGCATGAAATAGGATAACACTCTCTCTATCTCTCTCAATTCACCCCCCTCCACATAACCTCTTCCTCTTATCCACCCCCCCCCCCCCCCCCCCCCCCCCCCCCCCCCCACTCACACACTCTCTCTCACGGGTAGGAACCCACCACAATATAATTCTCTCTCTCTCTCTCTCTCTTCTCTCTCTCTCTCTCTCTCTCTCTCTCTCTCTCTCTCTCTCTCTCTCTCTCTCTCTCTCTCTCTCTCTCTCTCTCTCTCTCTCTCTCTCCTCTCACCACATTACCCCCCCCCTTCCCATTCCGTTGACCACTCTCACACCCCCTTTCTCGCTATCTGTCGGCCACGGGCCACCCGAGTCTCGCGCTCCCTCAGACTCTCTCTCGCACTTTCTCTCCTCGATCCCAAAGGCCGTCAACCACCAGCACCAGGGCCTGCTCTCTCTTATTCACCCTCACCTTCTCCCCCTCCCTTGCCACATCGCCCTGGAACCTCTCTCTCGCCTTGTGACGAGCAACCCGAAGGCGCGCAGTGAAACAGTATATACCCCCCGCCCCCTCCCCCCCATCTTATCCACACACACACCACTCTTACATTCTCCCCCTCACACACACACTCTCCCCCCCCTCCCATCTCTCCCCAGGCAGCCATCTCATACTCTCTCTCTCTCTCTCTCTCTCTCTCTCTCTCTCTCTCTCTCTCTCTCTCTCTCTCTCTCTCTCTCTCTCTCTCAACTCGTCGGAGGCGTGCAGCCGCAAGCAACGAAGACACTCGCTCTCTCTATCACACACACACCGTTGTTGTATGCGCACCCACACACACACACACACACCATCCCCCCCCTCACTCACACACCGCCATCTCTGTGGCAGGCATCGCGTACAGAAAAAAACATAATATAAACATAAATAAATAAATATATATATTCTTTAACTTACTACCCCCCCTCCCCATTGCCACACACACCTTGCCATACATACACTCACCTATATAGCACGCACGTCTACACATACACGCCTACACATGCACATATACACATACAAACGCATGCGTACACACTCACCTATATAGAACGCACGCCTACACATACACACGCACACGTATACGCACACACCAGAAAAAATATAAATCGATGACATCGACAAAAAGAAAGGAGGCGGCTAAATCGTGCGTCACCAAGACCAAAACAAGCAAAGGTGCCGAAGGCATGCCCCGGTCGATCCCGAAAGTGACGAATGCGCTACACCGACGCACCAGCGGTGCCATTGTTCACTGGCATTGCATCCACGACGCCCTCTTCGGTAAAATACGTAGGTTGTCGTCATTTTTCCAGTTTCAAACCAAATCTTGTAAAAAATCCCAATTTTGTAAATTCTCATCTCTCTAGGTGATGGTCACAAAGGCCCACCTAGAGGTTTTCCTTAAAATATTTCCCAAGACAAAGCAAGGGTCAACCACCCAGGGCCCACCACCTTGCTTTGTCTCCCCTGATTAGATTAACCTAATCCAATCAGCTTACCCTAATCTAAAGAAGTCGGCACCTATAAAAAGGCACCGAGAGGTCACTATCGGGGGGGGGGGCAAGTTCATCAGAGGTCAGCACTTGGTAGTATTTTGGTGGGAGGATTTGGCAACATTTGCATCACAAGAGAGGGGACTTAGTGTAGCAATTTTCTTTGGGAATTTGCACTATGTGAAGAAGCTATGTCTACATCTCGACTCCAATGGTTGATGCACACACACTCATGTTAGCAAAGTTCTTGTGTCGGTGAGTCATCTTTAGAGAGCACACGAAGTAGGCTCACTATCTCTCCCTCTATCTCTCTATCACCATGATTTGCCACCTCATCGGAAATAAGGTTGCTGTAAATATTGCAAGAAAATCATTCTCCCTCACATCTCGGAGGGTTTTCATCACCTGTCATTCTCTCTCTCTCTCTCTCTCTCTCTCTCTATCTCTCTCTCTCTCACTCACTCTGTGTGTGTGTGTGTGTGTGTGTGTGTGTGTGTGTGTGTGTGTGTGTGTGTGTGTGTGTGTGTGTGTGTGTGTGGGGAGAGCCCGTGATATTTCAAATCACCGTTGTCTGCATCCTAGCTGCTCAAATCTAGGTGGTGCCCCCTCCTCTGTTCGCTTCGGTGTGACCGGCTTGCAGCATGCATCAACTCCCAGCGTTTTTGACGCCGTCGGGGTTCGTGTCACGCTTTACGCTCGTCATTTGGTGCCCCCACTGAGGAGGGCTTCTCGGAAACCTTCAGTTTACAATGCTAGAAGCAACACACATCATCAATCATGGACGAATGGTTGAAGGAATTCTCTAATTGGAGGACGAAAGAGGAGGATACTAAAGAGGCACTAGACACCTTCATTGAAGTACTACTTCCAGGTTGTAGTGTCGTCAGTATTCAAGAGATAAACTCCCCATCTCGTGTTGCTTGTTCTAACCACAAATTGAGACCATCAGGTGGGAGGCCTATGAAGTGCTATCACTGTTGTCAACCAAAGCACACTCTCAATGAGTGCCAGCAACGAAGGCAGCAAAAGGGCTGAAATTGTCTACATCAACATTCAGCACGAGGAGGTCATCCATATCAAAGGAGGAAAGAAAACGGTAAGGCCTCTCTTCCCTAAGGAAACTACAATCAAAGGTATAACCTCTACTCCAAAATGGCCTAAAGGGGCTGCTCGATCCAAAGGTAAGGAAAGGCTAAGCCAGTCTGGAAACACATGACCCCAAAGGAAGAAGCATCTGGCTACGCGAGTGCTTCAAGTTCGGAAAGTCGGGTCGTACCCAGTTTGCCAAAGAGAAGGTCATCCGAGGCTAAGCAGTGGAAGGTCGCCTATCGATTCGCACGACGCATGCGAGTACTGCCAGCCCATTTCGACAATCCTGAAGCAGAAGTAGTAAGAAGGTTTCCATGCCCTAAGGAAGAGTGGTTCGGCTACTGCTCTTGCTGTTTTGGAAGACAGGTAGAGGGTCTTCCTCCTCTCCTTGTACATCTCATCCCGAAGAAGCTCTCCACCACAGGTGAAACCCAGTGGGCTGGAGACGAGTTACATCTGAATGGAGTGGAGTGCATGCAACGCGCCGACTACGGTAGCTATCTACGATTGTTGCTAGCCAAAAGGCTAGGAGTAGTCAGACACGTTGCCATCACCCCGTACGTGCTGAGCGACGAAGGAAAAATGGAGCCTATTAAAGGCGACGACCTCCTGTGGATGTGCCAACTCATCAACACCGGCACGGCAAGAGTATAAGTAAGTGCTCCACCCTCTGTGCATGATGAAAATGGGCCAACATCGTTCCCGTTTAGATTTCTGCAACATATGCATGTGAATATTTATGTAGATAGTGAGGCGGTCCGGGGCGGGCAACAAGAAGAGCGGCCTCTAAACACCCTTCGAGGCTCCCGTGCTGCTCAATTGGGGTTGGGGCAAGCACAATCAGATACAACAACAACCCATAGCCAGAAACCAAACAAGAAAAGGGGCACCACCTAGTTGTAGATGCGAACTAGGACGCACGTGATATCTCCTTGTACTCAAACGCACAAAGAGAGGGGAATGCAAGATAGCCACACACACCAAACACAAACATTCACCATGCCAGAGAGAGGTAAAGCGCACAAATCAACTTGAGCAACTCAGTCTTAGCCTTAAAAACTAGATGCACACAAAGCTTGATGAGAAATAGAGAGACAACACAAAACTTGACCTTGTTGCCAATACACAAATTTTCTTAGGGTCACGGGAGCCCTCTCACCGAGCACCCTCTTACAATTGAAAGTTTTGGCAAACAATTCAACAAGCCCTCAAACCACCAAGCATGGCACAACAAACTTCAAGGACAATATACCTTCAACCCCATGATGAGCCAACTTATCAAGTCAATTTGGAGAGAAGAGTCGTAGTTGCAGCATAAAATTGCACCCAAAACTATGAATTTTATTTATGGACAAGAGTAGGCTACAAGTGTGATTGTAGAGTATAGTATCACTCCACTCCTCTAGATGGCATAACTAACTTCAAGCTTCTCCATGCACCTATGTGTAGTGATGGAATAGAGCACTCACAATGCACACACTCTACACAACTAGACTTTAAGAGTGGTGTGTTATTTGTTGAGAATGGTGTGGTGTAGTGTGATCATGTGATGATTTACAAGGGAGAGAAGGGCTCTATTTATAGGTTTTAGAAGCCCCGATTAGGATTAGGCCTAATCAAGTTTATTTGAAGGAATAAAAGATTATGCATATTTTTATTTTTTTTAATGAGGGTGGGTCTCTCTTGTCCTTTGAATCACATGGATGTGGGCTCAAGGGAAGAGAATTATTGAGGATGAAAGGAGGAAGGATTGAGTGAATAATTGGGGAGTGCTTACTCTAGTAGAGGGTGCATTTTACAATAAGGTTAGTGGTTAGTAGTTAGTAATTATCACTAAAACATATTTACAAAATCATTCACCAAATGATGAGAAAAGTTAGAGAAGGGATGAGCTTTTTAAGAGAGGTTGAAGCTTTGGAGAAGTTGACATTCACCTCTTTACAGCACCGGAAGAAGAAGCAGTCAGCATGGCGAAGTAGCGCGTGTCGATGAAGCTATGTTATCTTCAAACCTTGGAAAATTCATGATAAAAGCCTTCATTTGCAGAGGTTATCCTTGGATTTTTGCTGATTTTTTGAAGCTCTTTACAAAGCTGAAGAAAGTATGGTAATATGGACATATATGTAGATAGAAAGGGGGACACATAGGGTGTAAAAATGGAGGATGAAGGCTATGGAGGTGTGAGAGATGTGGCAATGGTGAAGAGGGTGAATTAGGACATGGGAGTTATAGGTTTGAGAGTGGGAAGGAGAGGGAGGAGTGTGTGTGAAAGAGGAAAATGATAAAGTGGAAGAGGGAGTGTGGCTGCATAGCATGGGCAAAATGGGGTCCACCAATAAAATCATAGCTCACAGATCGTAGCTCAAAAAAATATGAAAAAATTTGAGGTGAAATTTCAGCTCACGAGCTACAACTTTTGTTTGTATCACCTTTTCAAATTCGGGGAGCATGTGATCATTAAAAATTCAGCAAAACCGACTGTTTTTTCCACTGCACAAGGTCTTTGTGAGGTCCTTCTTTGGATGATTCTTTTGAATACCTCCAAGAGTGAGCTCCCCATGGTGCATGCATGCATTCCACATACCCTTGATCTTATTTGGTAGGTCTATAATTGAAGATATTGTTGAGATCATGATATAAATGAATAGTACAACTAAGAAAATCAAATATTGAGAATATGTACATGTCAAATATAAATAATATAGGTGGAAAAAATATAAAGGGGTCAAAATAAATCTCTCTCATTATAAGTCTACCATAAAAAGATGAATATTTTTGGTGGTCTAATTTATGAGAGTAATAGAGAATAGATGTAGGAAGGAAAAAATCACAATAGTGAAAAAATATACACATAAATAGAACTAGTTTTTTTGGATTTTTGTTAGGATGGAGTTACACCAAAAATAAGAGAAGCTTGCATGAAATTATTTTTATATGGAATAAAGAGTACACAAAATGGTAAGAAAAAATATGGTAATGTTGAGTCAATGTACATAACATAAATAACACACCATAGGTAGAAATATTCAAATAAATACAAAAATAATTATGAAAAATCCTTTTATTTAGGCGCTATATACAATGAAATATTTATACACAAATGGGCCATAATATACTTTTTTTTAATTTTTTTGGCTCAACTAGCCGAGTGACTAGCTAATTAAGGATTTTTAAGAAGATATAGGAAAAGTCCCCTAACTCATACACGCCTATATACAGTGAAATGGTAGGGATAACCACAGTGTTTGGATGATTTTGGTAAGGTGGGTTAACTCACTATGGCAATTACGGAGAGCCGAAAAACGGCTATCAATAGGAAAATCTTCTACCAACAGAAAATTGTGTATTTGTTCGGCGCTGTGGTGCTAGGAGAAATCCTTAGCTCCCCAAACCCTATCATTCTCCCCATATTGAATTACCACCACTCCTTCAATGTTTCTATCTGTATCATGTTTTAATCTATCCACCCAACCCTGTAAAAAGCCACTATGAGCCGCTACTGTCATTAATTTATTTTTTTTAAGTTTGTAATTTCCTGAGTCACTACCATGGCAAGTATTTCTTTCCCCACGTTCAGTGAAAAGAAGGGAGAAGATGTCACCACCGACTTTTTGGATGATTTCGACATCGCTTGTGTGGTTTCCAACAAGGATGACGACACCTCACAGCTACGAATTTTTCCTCTATTGATGAAAGTAGAGGCCAAGTCTTGGTACAATGCTTTTCCCCAAGCTACCAAAAGTGCATGGGATGTATTACGTGCTGCCTTTGTGAAGAGGTTTGGTGAAGGCACAACCTCAGAAAATCTATGGCAGCTATTGACGAAATTAAAGCAGGGAAGTCTACTAGAGTATGCCACCTACGAGTCCAAGTTTGTGGATTTGTGGGAGAGATGGGTTGCCTCACTGGAGGAAGGTGAAGGAGCACCTAATTTCCTAAAGAAGGACCGTTTCATTGCTGGCCTGTGGTTGCCGCTTAAAGAGAAGGTGAAGGAAAAGTTTCCTGCAAGATATGAGTTGGCAGTGGAAGTAGCCTGCCTTAAAGACAAGAAGTTGCGCATGCAAGCAAGAGTCAACGAGTCAGAGGAATCGAGCTCAGTCTGACTAACCCCAGTGACTTAAACAGCCGTTCATAGAGCCCAACCACAAGATGCATCAGAAGAGCAGCAAGACCTGCTGAGTCACATCACTACCCAACGCGAGAGTTTATCCGTGCATCTGGTGTAGCAAGGGCATGCACCTGTCAAAAATCCAGAACAAGGAAGAGGAAAACGAAGGCAAAACCAAGAGTACCATTGTTATAATTGCGGGGAAGACGGCCATGGCATGTACTACTGCCCACATCCAAGAAGGCAAAATTTCAATAGAGGAGGGAGACAAAATCAGATCTCTCTGCCAAAGGGAAAGACCACCACTACCCAGGCAACCAGGTTCGATTCCACCGGTCCAAATCCTTCGACCACCTGTACAACAACCACCACCACAACCTCTTATTCCACCACTTCCCCTACCACCTGCTGTAAACCAAGCAGTAAGTGTTATTAGCGTGGAAGCTAAAGGAAGGGCAAAGGTAGAATAACCAGTTCGAGATAAGCACAAAGGGAAAGCAAAATTAGAAGAAGTGGATGCCATGGGGGTGAAGCGTGCCAGGCATGAAGAAGCCTCTCAAAAAGAAGAGAAAATGAAAGGGAAAGGCGAGTCTAGCAAGAAGGCATCTAAGCCGCAACGGAAGATAGACATCGTGGATTTTTCACTAGGTGAGTATGCTAAACCATATGATGTGTTGATGCAGGGCCCAAAGATAACTTGGCCCCAATTACTCCATCTTGAACCAAGGATGAGGAGGCAATGGATGAAGATGGTAAGTATAAGAAAATCAAGACCAAGGATAGCTGGGGCTATCTCTGGGAGGGATCTCGACTACATCTGAACAACTATGGATGCCCACATCAAGCGGCAACGAATCTCAAATGTCTACATAGATGGTGGCGCACAAATATGCGTCATGAGTGAAAAAATGATGCACCATCTAGGCCTAGAGGTGAGTAGGCCGGCACCCTGCCGAGACAAAATGGAAAATAACAAACGAGTGAAATGTGTAGGCATTGTGAATGCGGTCAAACTAAAGGAATTCAATACAGAAGTGGAGGTAGACATTTTTTTCATGCCACACAAAGGGGAGGGCTACCCTATCATTCTTGGGAGACCCTGGCTCATGGCTATGGAAGCTAAGCAAGACTGGAGTACCGAAATGATTCAAATGAAGGACACTAAAGGGAAGTCCATATTCTACGGCATGAGGATTGGGAAGCAACATAACATGATCTTGGAGGCTTCAGAAGATGATTCCACCAATGACTATTCATCCACCTCAGGAAAAGAGACAACAACAACTGAAGAAAGTGATAGTAGCATCGAAGTGATGGGGGTCATCCTAAAAGACCCAAAAAGATTGACACAATCTGAAGCACCACCGATAAACCAAGAAGGACCATTAGGTACGCAATCCTTTGAGGATACAAGTAAGTTACATCGGATGCTCTTCAATGAGTTAACCGATGCAAAGAGGAAGAAATATGTCTCCATGCTAGGTAACTTCACTACATTGTTCATTGATGGTTATGATAAGATCATAGGAATCACAGTAGTACAACACTGCATAAAAATCAAAGAAGGAAGTAAACTCGTAGTGCAAAAGCTCAGAAGACTTGGGGTAATCCAACAAGAGGCACTACTCAAAGAAGTGAGGAATTTGCTACAGGCAGGTTTCATCTACCCCGTCGAAGACTCAGAATGGGTCTCTCCAGTAGTAGTCACACCAAAGAAGAATGGCAAGTGGAGAGTCTGTGTGGACTATAAACCTCTCAATGCAGCCACAAAGAGGGATCACTTTCCCCTCCCATTCCAAGATGAAATTCTCAAAATGAAGTGGCAGGTCATGAGTGCTACACAGTATGTGATGTCTGCTCAGGATACTTTCAGATTAGCATTGCGGAAGAAGACCAGAAAAAGACAACCTTCATAACACCTTGGGGATGCTTTGCTTACAAAGTGATGAATTTTGGCCTCACCAACGCTCCGGCCACATTCCAGCGCTATGTAACTTTTGTCTTCCAACATTACTTTGGAACGTCAATAGGAGTCTTTATAGATGATTTTTTCATCTATAGTTCACTCTCCCTCTATTTGAGCAAAGTCTATGATGGCCTGACCAAGCTGCAAACCTTGGGTGGCCAACTCAACGTGGATAAGTGTCACATTGGTGAAAGCAGAGTCACTCTCCTTGGCCATGTAATTTCAGCAAAAGGGATTGAGGCTGACCCTAGCAAGATTCAAGCTCTGGTATCTTTGTCATCACCCACCACCGCTAAGCAGTTGGTTTCTTTCCTTCCGAAGGTAAGATACTTAAGCAAGTTCATTCACTTACTATCTCAAGTGGTTCTCCCTCTACAACAAGTCACCCAGAGGGATGTCTTCTCATGGAGTGAAGAAAATGAGCAACAATTTACCGAAGTGAAGCAAATCCTAGCTACGCTTCCCACTATTTCACCCCCAGATGGGACGAGCCATTTTATGTGAACCCGAGTGTACGAAGTGATACACTCAGAGCTGTACTAATGCAAAAGGACCCCCAAACTTCTTTCATGCGTCCTATCTACTTCTCTAGTCGTGTCATGACCCCATCAGAAAAGGGATTCACCGCAGTAGAACACATGGTGCTCGCACTAAATTATGTTTGCTACCACAAAGTTCCACTCCTATCTACTGCCTAGACCCTTTGTGATTCTGACAATGGAGGAGGTTTTTCCGTATGTAATGCGACACATGGATGTCTCATCTAGGATCTCTAAATGGTTGGTTAGATAACAAGATTTGACTACACCATGCAAGTAGAAAACTCCACCAGGGCCAGTTTAGTGGGTATTCTTACTCATTTCCACTATGAGAAGAAGCTGAAGGTCAACACGGAAGCAAAAGAAGAGACACCAATGGTAGAAAGTCCTAAACTAGAAAGAGCTCACTCTCTTTTCTTTGACAGAGCATACAAGAGAACAGTGGACCAGTCTGCAGTTGGCATCGTCATTTTCAATGAGCAATAGGAAAGGGTATTCTCCATCGGGCAGCTATTACACTCCCACTCCAACAATGAAGCAAAGTATGTAGGTTTAATTCTTGGGTTAAAACTGTGTATTTTGCAAGGGATTCAGTGCCTAAATGTGTTTGGCGATGCTTTGCTTTTCATAAAGTAGATAAACATCACTTGGATCTGTAAAAATCAGGTTTTACTTGGTCAACTACGCCAAGTTAAGGATCTTTTAAGAAAGTTTGAAGCAGTGCAATTATTTCATGTCCCCAAGACAAAAAATCAAGAGGCAGATGCTCTAGCCAAGGAAAGAATACAAGACGTTCCCATAGGAGCAATCAAACTAAAACTACACCTCTTTCAAGGTAGTGATGCTATGCCTAATATTATCAGCTTTCTAGACACAGGAGAATGTCCGCAAGGGTACACTAGGGACTAGAAACAGTGGCTAGTAAGGAAGGCTACAAGATACCGCCTTGTAAGCGAACAATTGTATTGTAAAGGCAAGGATCAGATTCTCAGGCAAGTACCAACCTCCAGTGAGATCACAGAGGTAATTTCAAGTTGCCATGATGGTGTCTGCGGTGGTCATTTTGCTTTAGATATCACCAGTAGGAAGATTCTACAGGCAGGATACTCTTGGCCTAGTCTGAACAGGGATGTGCATCATTGGTGTAAAACATGCAAGGCCTGTCAAGTGGCCAATGATCGCACACTAACCTATGAACCACAGACTCCTATCAGCGCATACGGTCCATTTGAGAAATGGGGAATAGATGCAATCGGTCCTCTACCAAGGGCCCAATCAGGTAAACTATACATTCTAGTTGGTGTAGACTACATGACCCGATGGGCGGAAGCAGCAGCCACCACCCGCATTACAGCCCAAGAGGTAGCAAAGTTCATATTTGAGCCCATCTGTTGCCGTTTTGGCACACCTCTTGAGATAATATCTAATAGGGGACCAGGTTTCAGAGGCGATCTGGTGGGAGAACTGATGAAAAAGTTAGGCATTACACGCCGACATTCCACACCATACTATCCACAGTGTAATGGCCTAGTAAAAAGGTAAATGGAATGATCTGCAAAATCATCACAAAGCAGGTGAATAACCACATAGGAGACTGGGATAAACATCTCATGGCCGCTCTATGGGCCTAGTGAATGACGTTCCGAACATCATGAGGTTTCACCCCTTTCCATCTAGTTTATGGAAAGGAGGCAATTCTACCCATTGAGGTACAGATAGCCAGCTTACGAGTCATGGCTAGCCAATTACAACGCCCAATTGTAAATCTCCGCAACCACATCCTGGATCTGGAAAGGCTCCAACTAGATAGGGAAGATGCAATCAATCACTATGCAGCACAGGCAGAGCGACGCCGGCTCACCTTCAATCAAGGGCTTAAGGAAAAGGGCCTGGAAAAAGGCATGTTAGTATTGAGATACAACAATAGGTTTGACACCAGGAAGGACAAGAAATTTCAACCCTGATGGGAAGGACCATTCATTGTCAAAAGGTTCTATGACAACGGCAGCTATAAGCTGATGGAAGCAGATGGGAGAATTCACAAGACTAGGGTCAATGGATGGAGGCTAAAAAGGTATTCCTTAGGTTTGATCCAGAGTTCATGCTAGATATTCCAGAAGAGGGAGAACCCTCCAACTCCACGACTAAAGAATCAGAGGTAGGGCTAGAAGCATGAATGCCTCTAGCCAGATGGGAGGGCTAATGACGGCCGGTTTTCGAAACCACGACCGTGAGAACAAAACCCCAAAGAGGGGAGAGCATATTACCAAGGAAAAACAAAAACAAAAAAAAAAATCTTTTAACATTCACCACCCCTAGGCTTGACCATTGGCGGGGCGCCACCAATTTGGCCACATCTCTCCATTATTTCCAGAAGATAGAGCCCTCTCTCTCCTGCTGCTTGGTTCCGCCACACACTCTCCCTCATTTACCATGCCGCTGCATCACCTGGCCCACTGGGCACATAAAAAAAACATTTCCACTATTCCCTAGCGGGCCGCCAAATTTTGTAAACTCTCTCTCTCTCTCTCTTTCATTATTCACAAACTCTCTCTCTCTCTTTCATTATTCACAAACTCTCTCTCTCTCTCTCTCTCTCTCTCTCTCTCTCTCTCTCTCTCTCTCTCTCTCTCTCTCTCTCTCTCTCTCTCTCTCTTCGCTCGTCCATATCCCAGCCCAATGGGCCGCCATACCATCACCCCTCCTTCTTCCCTCTCACCCACACCCCCTCGGCTTCACTCTCCTCCCTATCCCTCCCCTCTCGTTTTCTTCCCACCGGCGGCCCACCGCCCTATCCTCCCCTATCTTCCCCTCCCTCAGTTAGCTCTCTCACTCTCTCTCTCTCTCTAAGTGAGCGGCCCCACGGGCATGAAATAGGATAACACTCTCTCTCTCTCTCTCTCTCTCTCTCTCTCTCTCTCTCTCTCTCAATTCACCCCCCTCCACATAACCTCTTCCTCTTATCCAGTCCCCCACTCTCTCTCTCTCTCTCTCTCTCTCTCTCTCTCTCTCTCTCTCTCTCTCTCTCTCTCTCTCTCTCTCTCTCTCTCTCTCTCTCTCTCTCTCTCTCTCTCTCCCCGACCACATTCCCCCCCCTTCCCATTCCGTTGACCACTCTCACAACCCCCCCTTTCTCGCTATCTATCGTCCACAGGCCACCCAAGTCTCGCGCTCCCTCAGACTCTCTCTCGTGCTCTCTTTGCTCGAGGCCAAAGGCCGCCGGCCACCAGCACCAGGGCCCGCTCTCTCTCTTATCCACCCTCACCTTCTCCCTCCCTCGCCACCTCGCCCCGGCACCACTCTCTCGCCCTATGACGAGCAGCGTGAAGGCGCGCAGTGAAACAATATACCCCCCCCCCCCCCCCCCCCATCTTATCCACACACATGCCACTCTTACATTCTCCCCCTCACACACACACTCTCCCCCCCCTCCCATCTCTCCCTAGGCGCCTGCAGGCAGCTAGCTCATACTCTCTCTCTCTCTCTCTCTCTCTCTCTCTCTCTCTCTCTCTCTCTCTCTCTCTCTCTCTCTCTCTCTCTCTCTCTCAGCTCGTCAGAGGCATGCAACCACAGGAAATGGGGACACTCTCTCTCTCTCTCTATCACATACACACACACCCTTGTTGTATGCGCACCCACACACACACACCATCCCCCCTCACTCACACGCTGCCATCTTTGTGGGCAGGCATCACGTAAAGAAAAAAACGTAATATAAATATAAATATAAATATATATATATATATTCTTTAACTTATTACCCCCCCTCCCCGTTCCCACGCACACCTTGCCATACATACACTCACCTACATAGCACTCACGCCTACACATGCACATATACACATACACATGCACGTGTATATGCACACATACACATATACACATACACACGCACACGTATACGCACACATACACATATACACATACACACGCACGCGTATACGCACACACCAAAAAAAAAAACCAAAGGACATCGACGACATCGACAAAAGGAAAGGAGGCGGTAAATTGCACGTCACCAACACCAAAATAAGCACAGGTGCTGAAGGCATTCCCCGGCCGATCCCGAGAGTGACAAATACGCTACACCGACTCACCAACGGTGCCGTTGTTCACCAGCATTGCATCCACGACGCCCTCTTCAGTAAAATCCGTAGGTTATCATCATTTTTCTAGTTTCAAACCAAATCTTGTAAAAAATCCCAATTTTGTAAGTTCTCATCTCTCTAGGTGATGGTCACGAAGGCCCACCTAGAGGTTTTCCTTATAATATTTTCCAAGACAAAGCAAGGGTCAAACACCCAAGGCCCACCGCCTTGCTTTGTCTCCCCTAATTAGATTACCCTAATCCAATCAGCTTACCCTAATCTAAAGCAGCCAGCACCTATAAAAAGGCACCAACAGGTCACTATCGGGGGGGGGGGGGGGGGGGCAAGTTCATCAGAGGTCAGCACTTGGTAGTATTTTGGTCGGAGGAATTGGCAACATTTGCATCACAAGAGAGGGGACTTAGCGTAGCGATTTTCTTTGGGAATTTGCACTATGTGAAGAAGCTATGTCTACATCTTGACTCCAATGGTCGATGCACGCACACTCATCTTAGCAAGGTTCTCGTGTCGGTGAGTCATCTTTATAGAACGCACCAAGTAGGCTCACTATCTCTCCCTCTATCTCTCTATCACCATGATTTGCCACCTCGTCAGAAATAAGGTTGCTGTAAATATTGCAAGAAAATAATTCTCCCTCACACCCCTGAGGGTTTTCATCACATGTCATTTTTCCTCTCTCTCTCTCTCTCTCTCTCTCTCTCTCTCTCTCTCTCTCTCTCTCTCTCTCTCTCTCTCCTCTCCATGTTTGTGGAGATCCCGTGATATTTCAAATCATCGTTGCCTGTGTCCTAGCCGCTCAAAGCTAGGTAGTGCCCCCCCCTGTTCGCTTCACTGTGACCGGCTTGCGGCGTGCATCGGCTCCCGGCGTTTTCGAGGCCGTCGGGGTTCGTGTTGCGCTTTGCACTAGTCACCATCATGCCTTTATCCTTAGACCTTGTTCACACATGTCGTAGAGATGATGTGAACTTGCATATTTCAACATAAAACCCCTAGGTCGATTTCTCCCTACTAGCTCTATATAGTGGTTATCGTTTTGGCTAGAAATCACTCCAAGTTACATGAATCGCAATCCATGGTTGGCATGATTTTGATTCAAGGTTCATACCACTTATAGATAAGGTCATTTACAGTTGATTTCCACAAAAAATTTGATTTGGATAGTAGAAACTTGAGGATATCCCCAATTTGATGATCCTAATTTTAGGATATCCCTAGTTTCTTGGTTTTGGTGTGGTTTCAAGCTCTTCGTTTCCATGTCATGATTGTTTATCTACCGTGTAGGTGTAAGAAAAATTTAGAGAGAGAGAGAGAGAGAGAGAGGGAGGGAGGGAGCTTGGAGAGATCTTTTTGGTGAGCCTAAGCATGCCTTGAGTAGCAATACAAGGAGTGTACACACACACACACACACACACACACACATGCACGCATGCACACATACACTGGCATAGCAAGAGAGATGGAACCCTGGAAGGTTTTGACATCTTTTAATTTTAGCAGATGCCTTGAATGCCAAGCAAAAATCCCTAAGTTTTTTTCCTTTTCCTAGATTTATGGGCTGACCTCACCTTTCTGAGTTGAGCAATCTGTAGATCATATGTAGTGTAGTGCTCTCAGTATACACGTGTTTCTTAATTCAAATGTGAACCTTTACAAATGAGTTTTAAAAATGAGTTTTAAAATTTGATACAGTCTCCCTTGTAAACTGAGAAAAATCTTGATCATAAACTATGCCAAAATGGAAACAAAGTGGGAGATCACTTGACCACTACATCAATCCGATGCTCAGAGATGCGCAATGTTGCTTTACCAAAAGCAATGTATAATAGTAGTGTCCAATCAAGGTATTAACAACTCTCAAAAAATAAAAAAATGCATAACAATATGCGTAAATAAAGAGCAAACACCATGCTCAATATGCATCCCACAAATCTGTTTGCAAAATTTGAAAACTACGTATAAACTATACTTATAACCTATAGAACCAAAACTTTTTTCTACCTGAAACCTGTAGCTACTCTGAGCATACACAAATTGTGACTACATGTAACTTGTAGCCACTCCAAGCATACACAAATCTCACTCCTACGAGAGTGGGTACAAGAAAACTTATCTGTGTCCGAAACTGACAAAATCTATCCAAGTGAGAGTCAAAACTCAATCATATCAAAGTGGGAGTATGATTGAGTCAAAACTCAATCATATCAAAGTGGGAGTAAATCTTGACCACTAAAGCATCGGAGAGTAAGCTACAAATACGTAGAAAATATAGTGAGATTCTAGGAAAAAATGGATAAAGTTTCCCCTAAAATTCGAGAAAAATCTCAAAAATCTCACCAAAACCGCATAGACCATATACATATACTCAGTGTCTTAGTAGACAATCCACATATGGTATGCATAAACTATGAAAAAGTATGGCAACCTAGCTCACTCTTGAATGAGCGAATCTATGAACAACTCTACCTGTCCAAAATCATCTTGTAAACCTATGAACCTACCACCTGCAAGTTGTAGCTAGCTCACTCTATATCTGCATATGCATACATAGCAGGAACTACACAAAACCATGCTATAAATACTCTCTAAATTAACCCATAGTATCATACATAAGCACTACCAAGTGTGCCTCATAGTCCACTCAAAATTTCCAAATAAAATATCTCAATCAGAATGTTTGTTAACCAAAAAACGCATAAGCAAGTAGTCAATACACTACCGCATGAATTGGAAAGGACATTCGCCAAAATCAAACACATAAAAGGCTGTGATCAACCACCTGTAACCACATATTGGCATACATAACTTCTGAGCTTTGTGCTCAAATAAATAACTCGTTATCTATCTCACAAATCCCTATGAGGATCATGATGTACCTGCTGTCGTCCGAGAGTAGGGGGTGCTTGCCAAGAAATCTACTCTAGAATGGTCCATCGTAGCCATAGGTGTTGTCAATGTGTGTGTCAAAGGAGGAAATCAAGTCGATGTCAAGAGGGGTCACTGAGGAAACTACATCAAAGTCTAGTCACTCTAGAGGTGGGCTAGAGGAGAGATAAAGCTGGTCTCTCTCAATCCGTCCCCTACTATGTCAAGGTCAGGATGTTGGAGAAAGTTTGTCGGAGCAAAACCACTTTGAATTAGTGTTGGAGAAGAGACGATGGTGAGGCTATGTCAGAGGAAGGTAGATCGATGGCAAGGCTACACCAAAGGAGAGCTGGACTGCTCTCTTTTGATCTCACTATGTTGAAGCCAAAAAGAAGATTCTGATGCCGTCCTCCACCACCACATAGAATCTCACTAGGAAATCAAAATTTGAATCTATGTTGTTGCTCTCTCTCGCTATTGCTCTTTACCTGTGTGGAGGAAGGAAGTCAAACACCGATGTCAAAGCTCTAAATGCCAAGAAGCGCAAAAGAAGCACAAAAATCTGACGTTGATGACCAGGTGTCATTATTTAAAATACCAGAGTCAATAGAGAGAGAAGAAGAGAGAATGTGGGTAGGATGTAGAGGATAGGAAATATTTACAATAGTCTAGCTTTGGCTAGACATAATCTTATTAGGGAGGGAAGAGAGAGGTAAGAAAATTATAAGAGAGGTTGTCGAAGGTGGATATTTGTTGATGAGGATGGATCCTCCAAAAATGGTGATAGAATCACTCTAGACTTGCCAAGACCTCATTAAAAGAGCCTTGTCTCTTGTAATCATGCTTGAAGACTTGTAGAACCATAGCCATTCTAGAGGGAAGAAAACTAGGGATGGCCTGTGTCACCATTACATGAGAAAACTGGGGTCCACTACAAAAATCATAGCTCCGCGTTCATAACTCCAAAAATTCTGAAAAATTTTGAGCTAAAAGTTGAGATCACGAGCTACATCTTTCATGTTGAACGCTCCTTCAGATTCGGGGTTCTTCTTTACTTAAAAAAATTCAGCCAAATAATGTATTATTTGTGGATGCAAAAGTCTTTTGGTGGTCCCCTTTGAGTGGACTTCTCTCTTGCCTTCAAGTGTAAGCTCCTTCATGTGTATGAAAACATGACCTAGAGTTTTGAAAAGATTGGCAATCATCTAGATGGAGGTATTATTGAAATTTGAAAGTGGGGTTGAGGTTTGAAAATGAAAACTAGTGAATAAAATATTTGGTAGGGTGGAATAATATACATACATGAAAAATATATTAGAAAATACTAAAATATATAATGTAATTTATATATATTTAATATTTAAGGTCAAAAGAGAGATCAACAAAGAAAGCTTACTTATTTATGCTACATCGTGATTGATTAGCATAAGTCTTATTTATTTAATAAAGGCTGAAACGTTTGTGAAAAAGGAAGAAAAAATCAAAAGTAACTTATATAATGGGAAATATTTTGGTAAAAGGGCAAAAATATATGGGGGGGTTCCCATGCATGGAAAAGCTTGCCTCATTAGCCCTCCCCCTAAGGCTAGAGGCATTCATGTCTCTAGCTCTTTTTTTTCTTCCGCTTAGCTGTAGGATCCGATATCGAGTTGCCTTCTGAACTAGCCATTCCATTTGGCCATTGGTGAGATTTCTGGGATATTCATGAATCTGTAACAGGTCCGGGTGATAGCTTGTTCCTTGGAATAGTGTCGGTTGAATAAAGGGGAAGCCCATGGCTTGCAGAACTTTGTGCCAATGTCCTCCTGGATCCCAAGTGAAAAATAGGATCATTGTCTGCAGTGTCCGAACAATAAAATTTGCATGCCAAATTGGACCAAATTTGTAACCATGAGTAGCGAGAGGGGAAATGAGCATCTTGGCCCCTGCAAAGACAGAACTGAAAATTATGATTCCCAAGAGTGTGCCAAGAATCCACCATATATGGCCACCTTGTTGGTGTGGTGAGCTCCAGTTGTTTTCAGAATCCTGCTTACTGCCATGATTGGAAAAAACTGCAAGCATATCATGCTTCTTTTGGGTGTGCTGAAACATGTCAACTTCCTTTACTGATGCTAATAGCAAGCCACCTACCTTGTGGCTTAAATACAAGCGTAATCCACTTACCTATCTCCAAAGAGAGGATGCACTATTTGTAAAAAATTGTACCAAATTGCGAAGGAGGTCTTCATTCTTGCATTCTATCAGGTTTTTGTCTATCCATGGCTCCTTTGCTCTTATCTCCATGCTGATCTTCTCTCTATATGTTATAGCAGCTAGCCATAGCCATAGGTCTGATGCATCCCATGCAAACACAATGCTGTGTTGTGGAGGAGTTTGGAACATCCTTAAAAGGTTGGCAACATATTGATCATCAAACTTACTATGAACATCCTCACATATACTGGAGACATTACCCATCTCCAAGTTTATAACACCCTTTAGTAGACTAGAGGAATTACCCATCTCTAAGTCTATAACACTACACAATAAAGTCTTGCTCGGCTGCCAAGTCTTTGGAGCAATATCCAACTCCAAACCTTCAGTCATACTTACCTCTTCGTTATGGTCCTCAAGTGAAACTTCCTTGATGCAAGATTCCTTTAGCTTGCTACATTGTCCTGGGTCCATGCTGGTGCACAGGCTTCCGTTTTCAAAGCCCTCCCCTTTGCTTACCCTTACTGCCCAATGCTGTGGATTGATCGCTTTGGTGCCTATTTCATTCAAGGTTAAAGATGTACTCATATTTGTAACACAATTTTCTTGACTTACCTCCCCCACCTGGGTAGCATCTTTTGATTTTTTAACCTCTTGTTCCACTGCTTTAGTTCTTTGAATAAACTTCTCGCTTGATCCTTCTTCGGTTACCTTCATCTTGACCTCTTCTGCAAGACCAATGATACTTGGTGTGCGGGTACCAATTGATGGTGGGCGTAGGATGATTGTAAGTGGTGATTGTGGCGGACGTAGAATTTGTGTTGGTGGGGCTGGTGCTCGGGGTGGGGGTGCTCTTTCTCTAGGGGGTGACAATTGGTTCCTCCTACCTCCTCTATTATAGTTTTGTCGTGGTTTGGGACAGTAGTACATACCGTGACCGTCTTCTCCGCAGTTGTAGCAGTGATACTCTCTGTTTTGTCGTCGTGCTCTTCCAGGGTCTTGATCTCTTTCTTGACTCCTCCCTTGCTGTATTAAGTGGACAGACAAACTCTGCAGTTGGTCAGTAATATGGGCCAACATATCTTGTTGGTGATCTCTTACCCCAAGAGCCGGTGGTGGTGGTGGAATGGTGGTTGTCATAGTTGCTGGTCGACGCGATGTTCCTGCTTCTATTGACTCGGTTTCTTTGGCTATCATTCACAGCTTCTTGTCCTTAAGGCGAGCAATCTCAACGGCTAACTCGTACGTAGCCAGGAATCTACCTTTCACCTTCTCCTTGAGAAGCGTCCATAAGCCATGCATGAACCGATCTTTTTTTAGGAAATTGGGTGCAGCTTCCCCCCTTGCGAGTGACTCAACCCACCGTTCCCACAAATCCATAAATTTGGACTCATAGGTGGCATATTCGAAAAGACCCTCCTTCTTCAAGTCTCTCAACTTGTCCCACAACTTTTCTGAAGTGGTACCTCCCCCAAAGCGCTTCTTAAAAGCGGTTTTTAAGGGTTCCCAGTCATCCTTGGTTGCTTGTGGAAGTGCATTGTACCATGATCTAGCTTCTAGCTTCATGAGATGCTTAAAGATTCTAACCCGGGATTCATCCGTATCTTTGTTGCTCACTACACATGCTACTTCAAAGTCATCTAGGAAGTCTGTTACCAAATCCTCCCCCTTCTTTCCTTTAAATGTTGGAAATGCTACACTTGCCATGATTACTGAGAGAGAGCTAGAAAGACACACTGCTTAGCTTGCAAAAAAAAAATTCTTCTTTACAAGAAGGCGTGTATACCCTCTTATACTAGGACATAGATTAAAACTTCAAACGGTACATTGCCTTGTACCAAAGGTAAGACAAATGGTTGATCTGATGCCAGAACCTCCAAAAACCGCTCCCCACCCGGCATGGTGTCAATGACGTGCTGGTAGTGAGCCTTCAAATCCAGTATTACCTTGATTGAGCGTACACGTGTTGGTATGTGTGATCTGTCTTGAGGTAGGTTGTACTGATTCATGTGAAGCTTAGAGGTGCTTAGTCACTGTCCAAGCTTGTGGGAGAGGGTGGTGTTCTTTCCTGAAACAAACTCAGTAGATCCCTAGTTTCTCTAGTGAAAGTGTGAGCCAATGATTCCGTTATCTGTGCTGCAGCATCAGGTGCGACTTGAAAACTGACTGTGATAATTACCTCGGTGGCTTAAGTTACCCGATTCTCAAAGTAGAATAGTGTTGATTCTCTATTGTGTAGAGCTCCTTCCATTTTATTGTTGTGGGTTGGTTGTAGGTTGCGGACATGGTTTCGACCTTCTCCTTCTTCTTCTTGGCACTTGGCCTATGTATATCCACTGGGTTTGGCGTGTTGGTTGACTCTCCCACAGCAAATCGATTACTGTTAGGCCTAGCACTCGAGCTTCGATGGAGATGTGGAGTTCGTCTAGTTGTGCTTGGAGCTCTTCTTCTTCTGTCGTCCAATTAGCAAATCCTGCTAGCCATTCATCCATTCACAATAGTTTAGGGGTTTCAGTCTTGTAAACTGAAGGGTTTCATGAAAAGTTCCTCAGTGGGGGCACCAAATGAAGGGAGAAAAGCGAACCCCGAACCCCGACGGCCTCTAAAACATCAAGGACCGAATGGCGCGCCTCGAGCCTGTCATGGTAAAGCAAACAGGGGGCACCACCTAGCTTCAACGGTTAGGACGCAAACAACACACCACCATAACAAATTTTTCATCCAAGAGAGATGGATGCTTGGGAGTAATGATGAAGAGGAAGGGAAATGAGATCAAGTGAGAGAGAGAGAGAGAGAGAGAGAGTGAGGGAGGGGGTATTGCGGCTTAGTACTTAGGCACCACATAAGGATGGCGAATCCGCACACGCTTCACACATTCATAAGCTCACTCCAAACACAAGACTAGGTGGCAATTCCGCACACCTCACATGGGCAAAACATTGTAGGAAAACATACTCACAAAACCTCAAGCTTTATTTAGAGAATAAGGCGATGAAATGGGGAGCATAGGGTAGGGGAATGAGAAGGGAGAGAGTGGTAGAGCACATGGCAGATAGGTGGGAGTTGATGGCAAAGACTCGCACGAAGGTTATGGACATCATCCTTCATTTAGCTTCCCTTCATCTTCCATAGCCCAAGGGTTTAGAGGTCATGCTCAAGACGAGCATGGTGATTGCGGTGATGGTGATGGTGTGGGTGTGGGTGTGTGTGTGTGCACTAGGCACACACAATGCATAGTGTATTCTTTGGTGATGTTGTGTGTGTTTTTTTTGTCATGGTGAGCCCTCATGGCCTCCTTATATAGGGAAGGAGGAGAGGATTTAGCAATATTTCTAATTGAAGTGAGTGTCCCACTCTGGTGACTAGGAAAATGGGGTGCATGTGACTGTGGCTCCCATCTTGTCTCCTCATTATTTAAAATACCAGAGTCAATAGAGAGAGAAGAAGAGAGAATGTGGGTAGGATGTAGAGGATAGGAAATATTTACAATAGTCTAGCTTTGGCTAGACATAATCTTATTAGGGAGGGAAGAGAGAGGTAAGAAAATTATAAGAGAGGTTGTCGAAGGTGGATATTTGTTGATGAGGATGGATCCTCCAAAAATGGTGATAGAATCACTCTAGACTTGCCAAGACCTCATTAAAAGAGCCTTGTCTCTTGTAATCATGCTTGAAGACTTGTAGAACCATAGCCATTCTAGAGGGAAGAAAACTAGGGATGGCCTGTGTCACCATTACATGAGAAAACTGGGGTCCACTACAAAAATCATAGCTCCGCGTTCATAACTCCAAAAATTCTGAAAAATTTTGAGCTAAAAGTTGAGATCACGAGCTACATCTTTCATGTTGAACGCTCCTTCAGATTCGGGGTTCTTCTTTACTTAAAAAAATTCAGCCAAATAATGTATTATTTGTGGATGCAAAAGTCTTTTGGTGGTCCCCTTTGAGTGGACTTCTCTCTTGCCTTCAAGTGTAAGCTCCTTCATGTGTATGAAAACATGACCTAGAGTTTTGAAAAGATTGGCAATCATCTAGATGGAGGTATTATTGAAATTTGAAAGTGGGGTTGAGGTTTGAAAATGAAAACTAGTGAATAAAATATTTGGTAGGGTGGAATAATATACATACATGAAAAATATATTAGAAAATACTAAAATATATAATGTAATTTATATATATTTAATATTTAAGGTCAAAAGAGAGATCAACAAAGAAAGCTTACTTATTTATGCTACATCGTGATTGATTAGCATAAGTCTTATTTATTTAATAAAGGTTGAAACGTTTGTGAAAAAGGAAGAAAAAATCAAAAGTAACTTATATAATGGAAAATATTTTGGTAAAAGGGAAAAAATATATGGGCGGATTCCCATGCATGGAAAAGCTTGCCTCAACATCCTCTAAGCCATTGGCATTCCCATGATGATATCATCTGGCATATCTTTTGTTGTGATCACATGAAATTGAGCTATGATGATCTGTGAACTTACTTCAATGGTGGTGGAGATGATTTCCCAGCATTTTTTTCGTTTGTTTCCTGATATGCTCACAAATTCAGGAGCATCTTCCAGTTGTGGTTGGCCACATCTTTTCCAACTGAGAAAAGACATGAGGTTCTTGTCTAGCTGAAAATATAGTTTCACTTCTCTTGGAAGCTTTTCTTTGTTTTCACCAACAATGTTGCACTTGATCGTCTCAGGATTGTGTCTGAATTGACTTCTTTTGCTGTGGCAACATCCTTTGGTTGAACTTTATATCCATTTTCTTTGCTTTGATCACCTGCTTCAATCAATGTTGACTCGTATGATTGTGATACTGCACTTTTTTGCATTTGTTGAGCATTGTCCTCCTGCATATGGGTAACTCTTGATCTTATTAGATCCACTTTTTTGATTGTGATACTGTACTTTTTTGCAAAATCTATCTCTTCGGAGGAGATTTTGGTGGTGACCTTTGTGTAGCCTTTTGGACTTTAGCTCCCATTGACTTTGACTTTATTGTCACCTGTTCTGGTAGCTTGAGGCTTTGCATCATCTTTAGATAGTCTTTGACTTCAATCCGTTTGACTTCAGTCCGACCATCCATAGGGGTTTGTACAAGGTCATGATCTTGCTCATATTTGTTACCATGTGCATCTTGATATGCATATGTGAGCTTGATCACATGTAACTGTTTGAACACTATTGGATTTGTCGATTTTTGACTTTGACTTGTGGAGATCAATTGAAACTTCTGTCCTTGATGATCTTCATATAAGCATTTGTCTGCAAATTCTGATGGGATCTGGGTTAATTGGAAACTTCCAACAACCACATGATATTTCAATGGTTTTTGCTTTGAAGAGGTTTGTTGTCTAGAAGCATTTCCTGGTACATAAGTTGAGCTTGATGAATTTACAACTCCCCCTTCCTAGAGTCATCACTATAGCCTGCTTCAGTGTAAGAGTTCAAAATTTTTTGGCTTTGATTTCGTCTCACCTTTTGGGACTCTAAAGGCACACTTTGGTAGCACTGTTGACATTGGGCATCTGTAAATCTTCTGCGTAGTTTCCTATGTATCTTCTTGAAACATGACAAATTATTCCCCAAGTCAAGCTGTAGATAACATTATCTTTGCCGTGATATTTTCTATCCCATGGGTCTCCTATGATATGAGCTTCTGTGGTTTCAGGACCAAATGCATCATAGATGCTAGACTCTCGTCTATATCTACAACTTTTTTGGTCAAAGTATATGCTCGTTTGGTTACAACATCGAACCTTGATTTTCGATGGAGGAGAGTTTGGCTCTGAACAGATTTGGGTTCACCCGGGTAATATCCTTCAGCTCTAGAGAGGATGTGCTATAATAGATTCTTTCCTCTGAAATGAACCATCCTTTTTTATCTATCACTGGACGCACTTCTATGAGCTGGTATGTGGGTCGTTCAAACACTGGTTGATCCTTTTTGTACAGTTTCCCTTTTTGGTCTACATAGTGTGTATATGAATTATGTGTACCATACAATGCTAACATCATCCTGTTGGATGTGTCCCTTAGACTTGTGAATGATTGCACACTTGTGGCAGTGAATGCAGAATCATTTGCAAACCTAACAGTCTTTTCAACATTTTGTGATATCTCGACACCTTGACCAAATTCGTGCAAGAATTTGTTGTTCAAAGAATCAATTTTAAGCTTTTTAGGTGTTTGTGCATCTTTATGCTCATTTTGAACTTGCAGTTTTTTGAATTGTGCTTCTAATGGTAATGCAGAATCATCTGATTGCATTAAAAGTGACGAGTTAAATGCACTTACATCGAGATTAGCATTTCCAATTTTCTCTGTGTCTTTCTTGTTGGTTGATATGTCCCTGTTGTCTGGATTTTTCAAAAAATCTTCAGAAAAATGTCCACCTTTTTATCCACAATCTGAGAAATATGCCATGACTGCTGGTATTTCAATCGGCTCTGTCATGTCAAGCTCTAGCTGAGAAGTTTCAGCTTCTGTACTTGCCAACTTGGCGGCATCTTCTTTCAAAACACTAAGCATCAAGCTATAGATTGCTCCATCTAGACCTTTGTACCGTCTTTGGCTCAGTTCTCCACCCAAACTTAATTTCCACATGCCCACATTTCACTTTTGACCACTTCTAGGGTGGTTCGCACATCGCTAAATGGGTGAAAGCATGTATAGGTGGTCCAAAAAGGGCTATCTTGGACACTCCTTTTTAAAGTAGTTTTGGGAAACTTTTGAGTCTACATTTTTTTTCGGGGGAGGAAACTCAATGATGAGTAATGAAGATGGGGAGAATTTTTTTAAAAAGAGGGTAATGCGTTTTTTACCGCCCCCCTGTAGTTCTTGGCTGTGTTGGACGTACGAGCACCCCCTTTGTCTCCTTATTTGCATGGCACAAAGTATACAGATTTAGGGTATTCTCTGCACGTGGTTTTTGCATAGAGAAGAGCGCCTTTCTCTCCTTCTTTGTGCTGTGATTTTGCAACACATTCCCTTTCTTTCCTCTGTGTGTGGTTCTCTGCTGCGTGTGCTTAGTTCTCTCTCTCTCTCTCTCTCTCTCTCTCTCTCTCTCTCTCTCTCTCTCAAGATGGAGCCTTCTCGCCAATTAGGTGTGTGTGAGTGTCTGTGACATGTTTGGTCTTGTTGATGCCTGGGCTCTTCATGATGTATGTTCATGCATTGAGCTTTTTTCCTTTAGGTTTTCTTGATCCGGCTCCGTGCCCACTAGTACACAGTCGAGCAGAGTTTTCCAAGCAACCCACAGGCTGCTTACGCGATTACTGGGCGACAAAGAAAAGGGAACAAAGAGAGAGGCAAAGATAGCATACTTTTTGTGATGACAAGCGGAAGTATGTCCAGCTCGATGAGAAGAAGAAAAGGAAGATTCTTTGTGCCATGTCAAGGTGCTGGCAAGAGCAGACACAAGGATTAACAACCAAACTCCAAGGAGATATTTTTGAATAGTTACTCCAACAACCAGTATTTTGCAACCTTCTGTAGAACATACATCATGAAGAGCCCAGGCATCAACAAGACCAAACAGAGAGCCCAGGCAGTTCTTTCTGTTGGAAAGAACCTTCTGTTGGAAAGAGAGCAGTTCTTTCCAACATTCACGACACCTTGTCAAAAGTCAAGGTCCTGCACTCAGCCACAGAAATGCTTTTCAAGAGGGCAACAATGATGGCATGCACTAATTTGAGGGACAAAGTAGATGCACATCCCTTTACAGATAGAGCACTTGCAAAGTCATTGGGCATACACACAGAAGAAACATAGGTTTTGCAAATGCACGACTCCATTTAGAGGATGCGAATAGTCCTTTTCCAATCTTAGCATGTCAAAGGCAAGCTCATCGTTCTACAGACATCACAGAGGACATTAAGGAGGTTGTGTTTATTTTTTGGACAGCAAAGACCCGAGTCTCTCCGAACAAGAAGGACATATGCCAAAGGCGTATCGGTAGAAAGGTTGTTCTTATGCATCCATCACATTTGTTGGATCAACCTTAGGTATTATCAACCACTTCCAAGTAGTATATTGACCAATGTTCACCACTGTCAAGCTGTCACAACTACAATCAAACTGTAAAAAACCATTGTCAAGTAGTATAGTGACCACTGTTCACCACTTTCAAGCTGTCAGAACCACTGTCAAACTGTAAAAAACCTCTGAGAACTGAGAAAACAATCAAAAAGTGTTTGAATCCCCCTTCAATTACTTTGCAAAGAAGTTAAAGTATTGATAGTAATTTAAAGTACTTTAAATACTGCTTTCAACCCCCTTAGTGTGGAAGCTTGTACTTTGCAAAGTGCTAAAAGAGTTTGTCACCACTTCAAAGTATTTGAAAAACCACTTGCAATCCGCCAAGTGCTTAGGTGAGCACCTATTTAAGCACTTGGAAGTTTTCAAACCACCTGAAGGTGATTGAAAGTGAAAAACAAACCACTTAATGACCACTTTCAATAGTTTTAGGTTGGTTTTGAGTGATTCAGGTGGTTTGAAATATTCTAAGTGCTTGGGTGAGAACCTTGAAGATTTCAAACCACTTGAAGATGATTTAAAGTGGTTTGATGATCCTTTTCAATCAATTTAGGTGGTTTTAAGTGTTTCGGGTGGTTTGAAATATGCCAAGTGCTCAGGTGAGAACCTATGTAAGCACTTGGAAGATTTCAAACCACTTGAAGGTGATTGAAAGTGGTCATCAAACCATTGTTTTAAAATTCAAAATGAGATCCAATCCATGCGCTGGTATTCTAGTCAGGTGAACATTTTGGTCCACATCTGCTATGTGTGCTCGACAATGGGCGACATCATAAAAATTCTCCATTTGTATATATCCGATGACAATGTGCATGACACATTGTTCATTCAACACTGCTTTCTTTTGAATGACAAGTGGTTGAAGGACCTCGGTTTTTGTTTAAAGTGACACTGTGTATGGTCTGATGGTGCAACATCACAATTCAAAGCAGGACGGCAGCCTTTCTTCTTTGTTGCAAGGTTTTCTCAGCTTACTGGGCTTGAGATGATGTTGCACAACTATTTTGGGTCAGGTCATGGAAAATGTGAACACGATGGTGCTTCCGCAATCATAAAGCAGGCATTAACCCATGAGCAAATGAAGGTGGATGGACACACCCCTGTATAATGCAGCAACAATGGTCAATTACCTCACCCTAATGAACAACAGGAAATATTTTTGGACATCTTCGAACAAGGTCGATAGGGTCTTTTACAAAATCAAGGTGGGTGATGTGTTGAGAGATATAGAATGGGATTGCAATAAAATCAGTGCATCATGTTCAATGCATTGTGTGAATGGTTTCTCTTCAACAGATACAACTGCACTGAGGTGTAGAAATCTGTCCTGCTTCTGTCATGCTTGTGTGCATGGTCAATGGAGAAGATGTGCAAACAAAGCTCACATAGAAGCATGACAGTACTTGAGGATAATACCAACAGAGGCTTGACATAGATGAAGATGTTTCAAGTGACGAGGAGATTGATGCACCTATGTATGCTGTCATCACAATGATTTGGGTGATGCCTCACGGTTGGAGATACCTTTGCAGTCAACATTGAGGAGGAAGATTTTGATGTTTATATACTGAGGTGTTTCACGGAGAAGAGGCTATCCACCACGACTCAGAAGGATGTGTGGCACAATCAAAAAAAGAAGAACTCCTTTTTTATGTTGAGGGAAACTTTTACAATAAAGTTGAGGGACTCTCCGATTGATATGTGTTATTAGATGATAGGCCTCCTGCTTCCATGTACTCACACCTGTTACCATATACATGTGGTAGTGATGTGTGTGAACACACTAGGACCGCCGGGGCATTTTTTCCCTCTTTAGGAGGTTTTTTCCCTCGTGCATTGTATATATGCCCATCACTCTACGGCTATCTATCTTTCCATTGCACACTAAGTAACACACTCTCTATTGTGTGCCTTGAGCTTCCTTCGTCTTCTCCAAGCTGTGTGTGTTTCTCTGCAACCCTAATTCCAACAATTGGTATCAGAGCAGGTCACGTCCTCCCGGGCTTAGTCGCCAGCTGCTCCAGCACACGCCTGCTCACTTTCTCCGATTTCAGTGAGGTTTGGCAAGCGTTCGCAAGTCGAAAAATATTTTGGGGGAGCTCGAAGAGCTTGGTCTGCTCATAATTTTGATTTGGGCTCATTTCGCCCTCTGTTTCCACTACAGGCAGTACTGCATAGGCTATTTCGTCATTTTGTGCAGAATTTCTGTCAGTGTCGTTTTCTGCATAACAGGTGCCTTATAGTCTTCTACGGTTTGTGCTATATAGCACAGGTTGTTCCTGCTCCGTTTCTCCTATTTTTGGGCAGTTTTCAAATCAGGTGCAGCATTTACCATGGCTGACAACAACAACACAGATGTGTTCAAGATGTTTGCTGCTGAGGACAGGTTGGATGGGGACAACTACCCTATGTGCGCTTATATGATGCAACATGTTCTTGTGTCAAAGGGTGTCTGGAACATTGTGCAAGGCATTGATGTACGTCCTGGTTCTGAGGATGTAGGCGATGTTGAGGATGTTGCAGGTCTTGCTGCAAGGATTGCAGCTGTTAGAGTTGTTTTGCCTACGACAGAACAAGCTCGTTGGGATGTTAAGGATGCGCAGGCTCATGCATTGATTGTGTTGTCTGTGTGCACCATTGTTCCTCACATCCGTTCTGCAAAATCTGCAAAACAGGCTTGGGATATTCTAGCAGGTCTTTATGCAAGTCGCAATGAGGCTAAAATTGCTTTGCTGCGTAAAGAGCTGGAGTCAAAGATTATGCATGAGGAAGATGACATGGACACTTCCCTTGCTAGTGTCAAGGATATCAATGAGAAGCTTATTTCTGCAGGTGAAGTCATTTCAGAGAGTTCCCTTATGCAGACTGTTCTTGATGCCTTCCCATATTCTTACCAGACTTTTGCTAGTACTTGGAGACTTATGACCCAAGGAAATCCTGAAGTTGTCAAGTTTGATGCATTATGCACATTGCTGTTGCAAGAGTCACTTTCCGGAAAAAATAGGACTAGGCAGCGTGCAGTTGAACAGGCTTTTATTGCTTCTCAAAGAAAGGGTGGTAACAGCAATGCAACCACTTCTTATGGTTCTGCTGCGAGTGGCAAAAATATTGTTCCTAATGTTTCTGCTGGCAACACTTCGTCTGGCAATTCTGGTGATAAGGGCAAAAAGAAGATATGTTGCCATTATTGTAAAGCTAATGATCACTTGATCAAGCAGTGTCCTAAGTTGAAGGCAAAAGAGGCTAAGAAGAAAGAGGGTGGTTCCACTGCAAATGCTGGTTCCACTACAAATGCAGCCATTGTTGAGTCTTCTGTGAAAGGAGACTGTAATGCTAATGTTGATGCAGAATGGGCTTTTAGCACAAAGTGCACTTACAATCCTGCTATCCATGATGCATGCTTGTCAGCTGCTGCAGATCCACATGTGTGGTATTTCGCGTGTGGTGCTACAAAGCACATTACCTCACATCGTGAATTGTTTACCTCTCTCGAATCTGTCCCTCTTGGGAATTCAGTCACTTGTGCCAACAACGCCTCTTATCCAGTTCAGGGAGTTGGAAAGATTGTGCTCACTGCTGCTAATGGCAGTTCCTTCACACTTGTTGATGCACTTTATGTACCTGGGATCAAGAAGAATCTCTTGTCTGTATCCGCACTTGCTAGACTTGGACTTGTAGTCAAATTTGTGGATGATAGATGTACAGTTCATGATCTCAGTTTTGGTGATGAAATTGTTGCATCTAGCCTTTTGTGTAGTGGAATGTATAAGCTCACTTTGTATGACAAGTGTGGACAAAATTTTGCAAATGCTGTTGCAGATTCAAGGGCTATTTGAGATGCAAAACTTTGGCATGCACGTTTTGGTCATTTGAATTTTGCCAGTTTGCTGCCTTTGCAGAAATTTGATATGGTTGCGTCTTTGCCGCCTCTTGAAGCACCTGTAAAACATGTTTGTGAAGGCTGTATTTTGGGTAAGATGCAACGTTCCAAGTTTCCAAAGGATGGTTCAATTCGGGCCACATGCAGGTTGCAGCTTGTGGGCCCATGCAAACTCCGTCCTTGGGAAATTACCTGTACTTCGTGACTTTCATTGATGATTACTCCAGGCATGCATGGGTATTTCCGCTTAAAGAGAAGTCCGAAGTTTTTGTGTGCTTCAAACAATTTCTGGCTATGGCTAAAAATGTCTCGAAATGTACTATGGGCACCCTCCGTTCCGATCGAGGGGGGGAGTATATGTCTCATGAATTTAATGCATTTCTGGCTAGTCGTGGGATAAAACACCAATGTACAGTGCCTTATACACCTCAGCAAAATGGTGTTGCTGAGAGGAAAAACATGTCACTGACGGAAATGGCACGATGTATGGTCAAAAGTCAAGCTTTGCCGCATTCTTTTTGGCTTGAGGCCATCATGTGTGCCACTTATGTACTTAGCAGGTGTCCTACAAAAGCTTTGCAGTCTATTACTCCATATGAAGCATGGCATGATAGAAAGCCTTCTATTGAGCACATTCGTGTTTTTGGCTGTTTGGCATATGCTTTGGTGCCACAAGTGCAGCGCAGAAAATTGGATGATAAGGCTGTCAAATGTATTTTTGTTGGTTATAGTGCTGAAAGCAAAGGTTACACGTTGTATCATCCGCAAACAAAACGTATTCTGGTTTCACAAGATGTAGTGTTTGTGGAAGATTCTGTTCAGCCCTTGTTGTCATGTACTAGAGACAGTAATGTAAGCTCACAGGACATTTATGACACTTTATTGCCTCTTTTCAGTGGTGGAAATACGAATGTAAGTTCCAATGAGGCAAATGTATAGCCTATGGGGGTTTCTGAAAATGTTTTAGATCAGCCTATTACTGATGCAGATGTACATGATGTACTTGATGAGGAAAGGGCTGAAAATGAGCAGGCTAGAGGTATGCCAAAATGGCTCGTGCACACTTTGCGTGACAGTAAATTGGATGCACCTTTGTCTAGTCGTACTCGTTCAGGCTCTAGCCATGCATCTTATGCATCAGATTGTTATGCTTTGGCTGTGTCTAGCTTACATGATGTTGAGGAGCCTCTGTCTTTTGATGAAGCACAAATTCAGAAAATTGGATGGCTGCCATGCAATCAGAATATGATGTACTTATAGAAAATGACACATGGACTTTATGTGATTTGCCTCCTGGCAAAAAGGCCATTGGTACGAAGTGGGTTTACAAGTTGAAACGCAAGCCGGATGGTGAGATTGATCGCCATAAAGCTCGACTTGTTGCGAAGGGTTATGCATAGCAAAAAGGCATAGATTATGAAGAGACTTTTGCTCCCACTTGTCGTATGACTACTGTGTGTTTTCTATGTGCATTGGTAGCTCATTTTGGTTGGGATGTACATCAATCAGACATTGTTACTGCTTTCTTGAATGGTGACATATTTGAGGAAGTTTATGTAACGCAGCCTCGCGGTTTTGTCATAAAAGGAAAAGAGGACAAAGTGTGCAGATGTAAGAAGGCTTTGTATGGGTTGAAGCAATCTCCTCATGCTTGGTATAAGAAAGCTGACACTCATTTGGTTAAACGAGGCTTTTGTAACAGTCCAACAAAAAGCACATTGTATGTAAAGCGTGAGGGTGATGTACTTCTCATTGTGGTTCTTTATGTTGATGATTTGCTGATCATAGGACCAAATGAGAGACATATTTCTGAATTTAAGGCTGATTTGAATGCTACTTTCAAGATGAAAGATTTGGGGCTGTTGCATCATTACTTGGGTATACAGTTTAAGCAGTGTGATGGTGGTATTGCCTTGTGTCAGAAAAGTTACATAGAGACATTGCTATGTAAGTTTGGACTTGAAAATTGCAAACCTATTGCCACTCCCATAGAAACACGTTTGAAGTTGAGTCTACATGATGTTGGCGATCCTGTTGATGTCACTCTTTACCAAACTGCTGTTGGCTACCTCATTTATGTATGCAACACGAGGCCGGATATTCAGTTTGCAGTCTCACAGGTCAGCAGATTTATGCATAGCCCAGGGTCTAAGCGTTGGCAGGCTGTCAAGAGGATTTTCTGCTACCTTAGTGGCACTTTACATCTTGGCTTGTTTATCCCAAGGGGGGATCATTGCCTCCAGACATACATGCTTTTTCGGACTCAGATTGGGCTGGTTGTTTTCACACGCGAGTGTCCACAAGTGGTTTTTGTTTCATGCTTGGCAGTTCATGTATATCATGGTTGAGCAAGAAGCAACCTACTGTGGCCACTTCGAGTTGTGAGGCTGAGTACAGGGCAGTCTTCACAGCTACGGTTAAGTGTGTATGGCTCAGACGCCTTATGGCTGATTTAGGTGTTGGATAGGACACTGCCAACACTATCTACACTGACAGTCAGAGCGCATTGGCAGTTGCGAGGAACCCAGTTTTTCATTCTCGCACAAAGCACATTGAGGTGCATTACCACTATGTCAAGGAGAGGCTCTCAGCAGGAGAGATCAGCTTCGCTTATGTGCCAACACAGGACAACCTTGCAGATCTTTTCACAAAGGCATTGTCTCGTGAGAAGCTTGAAGATTTCCGCAAAGCTTTGGGCTTACTCCCCTTTGTGGACTGATCCTGTCCTCAGGGCATGGCACTTCCCTTTACTCATGTGCCAGCTCTCGTTCACCGCATCACTCCAGGGGGGATTTGTTACCATATACATGTGGTAGTGATGTGTGTGAACACACTAGGACCGCCATGGCATTTTTTCCCTCTTTAGGAGGTTTTTTCCCCCGTGCATTGTATATACGCCCATCACTCTAGGTCTATCTATCTTTCCATTGCACACTAAGTAACACACTCTCTATTGTGTGCCTTGAGCTTCCTTCGTCTTCTCCAAGCTGTGTGTGTTTCTCTGCAACCCTAATTCCAACAGCACCTGCCCTTGTATCCTGAGAGAAATGAGCCTAATGTCTACACTGTGAGTGATACCATGTATGAGCACATCTACAATTGCATGCCCTCTGATAACAAGCCGATTTAAAACACATTGACCTCATAAAGTATAATTGGGTACCGCTTTCTTGTCTCTGTTCCTCATAAAAACTTATGTTCCTTATCCAAAAGCTGAAGCATTTCTGATGCTTTTTTGTTCTTTCGAGTACATGTAGCTTACAACTTGTCATCCACTTGCAAGTGCTTTAAACTACCTTCAACTAGATTTTACAAAAATATCAAGCCATTTAAGCCACCCAAAAGTTGTCAAGACACCCTTATATATACGTAGTTTTGATATCATTGACCACCTACAAGTGCTAACTAAACCACTAGCAAGTGGTTCAAAACCTTTTCCAAACCACTTTCAAATCACTTGCAAGTGGAGGAGAAGACCTAGCAAGTGATCTAGAAGGACTTTGCAAGTGCTTTAGAATCACTTGTTTGAATACGTAGTGTCGATCTCGTAGACCACATGCAAGTGCTATCTAAACCACTAGCAAGTGGTTCTAAACCACTAGCAAGTGGTTCTAAACCACTATTAAGTGCTATCTTAACCACTAGCAACTGGTTTGAACCACTAGCAAGTGCTATCTAAACCACTGGAAAGTGCTATCTTAACCACTGGCAAGTGGTTCACAACCACCTGCAAAGTGCTATCTAAACCACTAGCGAGTGGTTCTGAACCACTAGCAAGTGCTATCTTAACCACTGGAAAAAGGCTATCTTAACCACTGCAAGTGGTTTTGAACCACTAGCAAGAGGTTCTTAACCACTGGCAAGTGGTTCAAAACCACAAGCAAGAGCTATCTTAACCATTAGCAAAAGGTTCAAAACCACTGACAAAAGTGCTATCTTAACCACTAGCAAGTGGTTCAGAACCACTTTCAAAGTTCTTGCAAGTGGAATAGAAAACCTACCAAGTGGTCTAGACGGCCTTTGCAAGTGGTTCAAAACCTCTTTGGAGTGGTTCTTTACCACTTGCTTGTGGCTACCAGTTTACATAATGCAAATGGTTGTCAACCACTTGCATGTGGTCCACAATTCACAAGTGGTATAGCTTGCACTTCTGCCCACTAAAACCACGCATATTTATCTTTTACAAAATTTCTAAGAAAAACTGCTAAAACAATTTAAAATCAACTCATAATAAGACATCTTGCAAGGTACACAACAAAATGGTCGATTGAATAGCAAATCATGTTTCTACATTAGAAATTGGTATTGAATTCCACAATACAATGTCGGTTTTTTCCCCATTCTACAAAAACAAGTTCTCATCATGAGTTACACTATCAAACTCATCATGGGTATTTACATAAATGATCACAGGTACACAACTCTTAAGATTTTTGTTGAGACCGGAGATCAGAAGGCGGCCTTTTATAACGTATTTGTGGAGGTGGTGGAGGCAGCACTTTTCTTTTGCCGCTTAATAATGTTTCCTTCACAGATTCAGCTTTTTGAAGAGTCTGCCACCCTCTTCTTCTAGCATCCAGTTTACAAGCAATGATCAACTCCGTCTAGGTCTCCGTAAGGGCTTGTGTTCCAGACATACACTTCAACAATCTGGCTAGCCCCAAGAACAAACCACTCTACAAAATGGTGCACATAGTGGTTCAGATTGTTGTCTTGCTTCACCTTCCAAAAGTGCAGCATGTCCATGTTAGGCGGGCTTGGTCCCTCTCTCTTGTCGTGAATGACAATAAGCTAATCATTAATACTAATGATAAAGGTAGGGGTGAGGGACACAAAATTGAGTTACTAGGGGTGTCTCTCGATCAAAGTGCCCCAGGTCTTCTTGAGCACAATGTTGGTGCCCAACATTACCAATCACTTGTATTTTTACTACAATGTCCAAAAAACCACACCCAGTAAATTTTAGTGAAGATTGTTACCATGAGACAAAAAATATACGTTATATTCAAAATGAGTAAATAACACAAAAAGCACATGGAACTTAAAGTGTTTGATGTGCGATTACTATTTTTCTTTGGATCTAGATGATGCACTCCCTCCTCTTGCTGTCACTTGCATTTCTTTCTCAGTGTATCTGCAATTACTAGTAATGTCTCCACATCCTCTGCATCCTCCACTTTATCCTCTGGGGTCACAATAAGGGTAAGGGGACAAAAATCAAAACCTGCTCGAACAAAAATGAAACACTACATATATGCACTTCATTACCTTCCTAGTTGTCGGTTGAGAGCTTGTTGGAGTCATGTCCAATGGTTTCCTTGCCATGGTTCTCAACCACGAAGGGTTCAGCCCATTGGGGTCCTCCACTCTATCCCCACTTTTTACAACAGCCTTGCCATGCTGAAAACACTCATATAGATCTATGTTGTTCTTGTCAAGTTCAGACAATTCTGTATTGTTCTTGTCAAGCTCAAGTAGACGAGAACTTTTGTCAGCATTAGTTTCTGTGAAGAAAAAAATCATGTTAAGGGACTTATCTCATGACAAGTGGATTTAAGCTTAGTATAGTGAACCCACCTTTCGGCTCTGTGTACTCAATTCTGAGTGTCGACCACTTGGCAATTTTGGAATCTTTACTGTGCACAATGGGTGAGTGCACTCTGCCATAGTGCCGCATAAAGCTGCAAAGAAAAATGGGTGATATTTGTGTTGACATTCTAGCGAGAAGAACCCTACCATGTGGTTAGCTCAGAGGGGTTTCCCACATGCAACACAATCACCCCCAATACACACAAATGGTTTCAAAACAGAGGCTTTAGTCGGCGGTGAGGGGACAATGATGCCTCTACCTTCTCCTAGATATATTGGATGGTTGTATCCATAAATGCTCTTCGAGAAGTCGAGGCTTCTAATTCAAATTCCAAAGCCATATTTCTTTGCTGCCAGCCATAGCCTAAACAATAGCGGAGAGTAAGATCATTTCATGCTTGAATGGACTTAAGTGCACAAGCTTGAATGCTTCTATTCAACTTCTAAAGAATTCAAAGCAAATTAAAAAATGGTTGACAAATCTTATCAAAACGCTTTCTAGTCATTTCTTAGCGCTTTCTAGCAACTTGTGTAGCACTTTTTAACCACCTATTGAGCACCATTGAGCACTTCATAGCACTTTCTAACCACCTGGTCACCCCTTTCTAAGCACCTAGCTACCACTTTCAAAGCACCTTCAGAGCACTTTCAAAGCACCTCGTTACCACTTTCAAAGCACCAAAAAGCATTTTAAATCACTTCTTGACCACCTATTGATCAATAGTAAGCACTTCAAAGCACTTTCTTTAGAGCACTTTCAAAGCACCTAGTTACCACTTTCTTGGCACCAAAAAGCATTTCAAATCACTTTTTGACCACCTACTGAACAATAGTAAGCCCTTCAAAGCACTTTCTTACCACGTAGACACCACTTTTACTCCTTGTGAGCATTTAAAGTGCTTCATATTGGTTACTTGAAAGCACTTTCAAATACTTTCTAAGTACCATTCGGTATTGTGGAGCACTTTCTAACCACCTGGTTACCACTTTCTTTGCACCATAAGGCATTTCAAATCACTTTCTGACCACCTATTAAGAAACATTGAGCACTTCAAAGCACTTTCTTACCACCTAGTCACCACATAGTGCTCCTTGTGAGGAGTTTAAGTGCTTCAAAGTTCTAGTTTCTTCCTTGAAAGCACTTTGAAGTACTTTCTTAGCACCATCAGCATTGTGGAGCACTTTAAAGCAGTCTTTTCACTCAATCCTTACCACTTGGTCAAAAATTCATAACCACCTAGAAAGCAATATAAAGCTATATCCAAGCACTTCAAAGTACTTTGAAGGACCCATTCAGCACTTTGAAACACTTTCTTACCACCTATCAAGCATTTTCAAGCATATTGTAGGCACCATTGAGCACTTCAAAGAACTTTTAGGTGCTTTTAAGGAATTTATTAGACTTTCTAGGCACTTGTGAGCACTATGAAGCTTTTTCTAACCACTTGGTCAGCACTTCCTACTCCAAGTAAGCAATTTAGACCTATCTCAAAGCACTACATAACATGAAGCACTTCTATCTTAAGGCCAACCAATAGGTCAAAACATTCTCCTTATCTATTGAGCAATTTGAACTTCTCACAAAGAACTTCTAGGCACTTTTAGCAGCAAGTTGACCTGCAAGGAGTCCAAATCTTTTCTAAGCCACCCTGAATCAGTAGTGACACCTGCCTTGGACAGCATCTTGGTGATAGTTGTGACCTCTACCTCTTTGCGATCTACCTCCCGTGGATTTGAATCAGGTGAGGTCTTGAGCACCTCCAGCTCCTTGTTTAGTTGGTCCAATTCCCTGTAGAAGTCACTATAAGCAGAAAAATGCCCTTCATTTCTAAGCCACATGTCCCTCTTTTCTTGCAGCTGCACTTTCACCTCAGTGAGCAGCCTTTTTTGCTCATTCTCTTGTCCATTAAGTCCCTCCTCCATGCTAAGCACCAACTGAATATACAGTGGCATCTCTACTCCCTGATATGGCTGTAGCTTGCTTGCCGACATTGTCGGTATTGATGACAAGGTACCATCACATATAGATGCTTCTATTTGAATGACACTTGTCAAGCCATAATTGATGCAAAACTTGTTGATCTTCCGGTCCAAAACCCCTTTTTGCATCTTGCAATTTTCAAGGACACTGCCACCAAACCTTGCCCATGCAATCCGATGTCCAGTCGGATCATTCGCTGCTGCTCGACACCTCTCATACACAAAACCCCATGCAAATTTTGCTAACAGCTCACCATTGGATGGGATTTCCTGATATACCTTTTGGTACAAAAGCCGACAGCCATCAACGAACTCATTCCTCACACGGTTGAGAAATAGATTTGTGCTTTTCTTGTGCAGGCACTTGAAGACACTCATCCACTCCTCATCGGGGATATCTTTATATGTAAGCTCTTTAGGCAACTTCTCCTTTAGGCTGAGCCCGTACTCCTCATGTAGTTCCTCGATCGAGAAGAAAAATCTTGATAGTTGCGGGTACTCCAATACTGCAAGCACCAGAAAATAGAGCTTGTTGAAAGCCCAGCTTTGTAAACACTGAAGCAATGGAAAAAAACAATGCAAAACATACACATGCATACCTTTCAATGACTTTGTTGACAGCTTTGAGTTGGATGCAACGCATTCGAGAGTGCCAGGCAGAGCCTTTCCTCCACTTTTGATGGACTGCTTCGCGTCGCGAGCTCATTGATTGGAGGGGTTTGATCTTGAAGTTCAAGTTCAGACATTGTGCCCTTCCGATCTTGTGCCTTGGTAAACCACGTGCAGGTGACTTCATCTTGCAGCCTATAGCTTGATTGTATAGTAAAGAGGATGAACTTATGAGCACGTAGAGAAAGACTAATGCCTACAGCTCCAAGTGCTACAGTATGATGCATGCAAAGCTTGACTTTGATAAAGCAGACAGGCAAAATGGGACATGTAGACATGTAAGCCTCAGCAGTTCAAAACTATTTATGAGCACGGCTGGCGACCTCTATTTGCGAAAAGGATGCATGTCTTATGAGCATGAGGAGAAAGACTCATGCATGCATCCCTGTAGCTCCAAGTGCTACAGTATTCATGATGCATGCAAAGTTTAACTTCAAAAGCAACAAAAAAACGGCACATGCAGACATGGAAACCTCAACAGTTTAAAACGGCAGTAGGGTTAACCTTCTCAGTCCGCCAGAGCAGAGGCGAGAGTGAATGAGATGTCTACAAACCTCAGCAATTCAAAACGGAAGTAGGGTTTACCTTCTCTGCTCGGTAGAACAGAGGCGAGAGTGAATGAGGTGAGCATTTGTTTTGAAGCTGAGGGAGATCACCTGGCATGCAGAAAGAATTTGTCAAAAGTTGACGTCGACGTCGTCCTATGACAAGTCACATCACGCATACCTTGAAATGATGACTGAGACACACCTCCCTACAATCAATGGCCCCTTCCAACTACTAAGGCCATTAACATTTTAAAATTCCCCTTTTCTTTTTTGAATGTATCAAAAATTACTTTACAAAGTAGTCTCTTGGTGGTACCCCAAAAAGTGAAATAGTGGTACCACCAATACATGCTTAGACCCAAATAGATAGTTATCGCATGTGTCAATATTCTCGGGTGGGATGAGAGTGCCCACACTTGTTGCTTGCATTATTTACATTCTAAAAAGATCTAGCACATTCCCTAGAGCCAAAAGAAGCCACTTGGGACCACATCTAAGGCTTTGATACCCTATCCATGCATGTATGTGTGCCCGACTGTCGACACGGAAGCATGACTATATAGAATGTGTACACGTCGCATCATTTTTGAAACTTGACACCACTTTGAAAAGATCCCAAATGCATGTATTTACATCTTTCGATACATATGTCCATGCATATACACGATGCTTTGTACATGCAAAAAGCGGTCTATCGACATTAGTGAGGTCAATCTCTAGATTTGAGTGCTTATATCATTGTTTGTTGACATTTTGACCATAGGAGAGTGTTCCTAGACCATAGGGAAACCTTTCTGGATACTTATGTTGTAGTTTCTAGGACCTTGATCATGATGGATCATGATTTTGGTACCTTGTTGAATTGCAACTAGACTTAGCAGGATAGTTCCCCTAGGCCTTCTAAACCTCCTCCTAAAGTTTCATTGCATTTCTAGTCCGTTCGAGTGCAGAAATGACGTGATGATCGAGAGCGGTGAGAAAAGACATAGGCATATTTTTTTATCATTCAGTGGTGGTTTACTTGTTGAGTTGATGTGTTTTCTTTTTAGGTTCACTTCTTGAGGATTGACAACCTCAAAGAGTCTTCATGCCCCATCCAAGTCACTTCCATGATTATTGACATTATGTTAGTGTCAGATAGCTATACTACAAACGTCCATCGCGATGACCCGCTAGCATCTAGACATTGCCTTGCAAAGTGTATATACTTTTCACAGGTGTAGCAGCTAAATTTACATCTTCCTCTACCAGAAAATTTTGATAGATTCGTCATCCAACCACATTGCTGGTACTTACTCCATTGTCGATGTTCTCAAGTACCATCTCTTGCTTCACTGTCGTTGGGTTTTCTAGAGCTATCATGGAAACATCTTTTTCTTGCTTGAAATGATGCATTCTAACTTAACAATTATTCCACAGATGCGCATTGACAACATTTATTAGATTGATGCTCTTTTTATTTACATTTCGTACACGAGGTCACTATTTTCCCTTCTAGAGGAATGGCCTTGGAGATCTCAGAGATCTGCTTGGACATCACCTCAATCTTCTTAACCTAGGCTTCTTTTTTCCTACTCTTGGATGTGTCTTCTGAATCACTATCCAAAGAGCTAGAGTTGGTTGATGGTCATCCAATAGATGACTCACTAGAATTGAAACTTTCTTTCCCTTTTTGGCCTTTTTCTTTCTTAGCTTGTTGCTTCTCTTGAGGTGTATACCAGGTGGCCATGGGAACCACCCCTAACTTCATTTTCTCTATAATGCAATATAGGGAGAGAAAGTGAGAGCTGACTGGCACTCTCACTTTCTACTCCACTGACCCAAGCAAGCTCGGTGTGCTTCTCCTTCTTCCCCAATTCCCCCTCACACACTCTCCTTTGCTAGTGCACCTACGCACCTACGCATACATGCATCCTCATGCACGCAACTAATATCAAAGCACGGTGACGGCGATCAAACGATGCGTGCAAAAGTCTCCCCGGTGTGCGTAGCTCCCCTCGAAGAAGAGGGATCTTGGGAAAATTGAAAGATTTTGTAGAAATGTTCAGAGCTTGTGTGTTTGAATCCAATGAGTCGGAGATTTGCAGTAGCACGTAGGCAGCTTGGTGAGAAGACCGAGTAATGACCTGAGCAAGGCAAGCAGGGTTTTGCAAGCCAGTTCAGAATTGGGCAGCACTGGTCAATTTGGGGGGATTCAACTCTTGGCAATTGTAGTGAATCGGGCTGCGGCACGACAAAATTGGGGAAGCAAATCGAGCAAGTCAAAGGAACTTGTGGGCTTGGAATTTGCAAAGCAATTTAGGCATTTTTTTGCTGTAGTGAGCCAATTGGGGAAATTGACCAAGCTTCAACATCAATAAGGCAGCGCTACAACCTTGAGGCATTGGACGGGTAGCACTGACAAAGCTTGAGATTGTGTGTGAGATACACACACACACAATTAAGCATTGGGAGTAATCATAGCAGCCCATGAGCACGGCTTGCAGCAAAAAATTGAGAGCACTTCAATTGTCATGCAGAGCATGTGTGCTTAAACAAGGTAGCGAGTACCTTCTACAGAGCATTCGAGATGCAGCACTGGCCAAATTGAGCTTGTCTGTGAAGCTCCAATCGAGCGGAGGATGAGCAAAGGGGTGTGTGGTGATGTGTCCACGCACACACACATAGCCATCAGTGGGTGTGTGCAAGCGGCCGTTCACACGCCCTTCAACTCAAACCAACAAGAGGGAGTAATATATATATATATATATATATATATATATATATATATATATAGAGAGAGAGAGAGAGAGAGAGAGAGAGAGAGAGAAATGAAATGAAATGAAATGAAATGTTATATTAACGTCTTCAAAAGGCCATAACGACCTATGAGACCCGAAAGTTACAAAGTGGTGGATCTGATACAAAGTCAGAGTAACAAAATAACCTAACAACAGTACAAAACAAAGATATATACTATGGGGTCCTAAGTTGATCGATGTGAACCAAGCAAAAGACCTAGCAAAAAATGGGCGACTTGTTGGGATAGCTGAATCACAAGAGATCTAACATCGGTCGTTGGCCAATCTCATCAATTTCCTCCATGGTTAGTAGTCTGACCGGGCGTTCGTGCATGCCTGGCTAGCGTGCTCCGAATTTTCTGTCGTAGCCTCCGTCGATGCTGTGTAGTTCTTCGCAGTCGCGGGCGCCTGGATTTCCCCAGTTCAATCGCTCGGTCAATCAGTGTGCCTCTGGTATGAGATGAGGGGGAGCTCTGCTGTGGGAGTGGCTCTTGCGGCTGTCCCGTGTCTTCTTTGAAGAAGTCTGTGATCCGTCTTTGAGACTGGCTAGCCTCGCCATTCATCAGGCTATCTCTGTGTCTGCGCAGCTCGAGCAAGAACAGACCCAGGCATCTCTGATCTTCGTATCCCATGACTCTTGAGAGTGGTCCAAAACCTTCTCTGAACAAGCAATGGAAGCGGCCTCGTATCTCGTAGTAGACGGGGCAGCGACATGTATAGTGTAGCTCTGTCTTAGGTTCCATGTTACACAAGGGGCATGTCTTGTCCTCTGCTGGTACTCCGATGTATCTCCCCGTCTCAATCCGCAACTGGTGAGAAGATGTGCGTAACTGGCCAATAGCACATCGTATCCCATGAGACAAGGGGGTATCCATGTATCTGGGTCTCGCCACAAAACCATCTTCCGTAAGCTGGAGAAGGTGGTCTTTGTAAAAGCCATCTTCGTGCCCAATTCCTGTGCTGGTTGTATCCATGTCCTTCTGGTGTCTAGCTGGGTCAGGTCTTGGCGTATGAGCTTGGTGATCTCTGACTGTGTAAGGGTGAGAGATGGTGCATCCAATGAGTAATGGAATGGTGGCAGCCGGTCTATGTTGAACCCATGTGCCTGAAACCATGATGTCATCTCCCCATACCAACATGTTGTATCTCCTTGTATGGCTAACTGTCGAGAGGCTTCAAGTGCTATGCGAGCATATCTGTCTCTAGGAAGTGCCCATGTGCGGTTTATGAAGGAGACTGATCTGGTGAGCGCCTCCACCACAAGTGGGGGGGGGCGCTAGCTCTGCTCAAATAATGGCCCGTGGTACTGATGCCTTGGCTCTAATGATCCGCGAGATCATAGAGACGAGAGGTTTCTCCATGTTCCCCCATCCGTCTGAGCGACCCGTCCTCCCGTGGTGATCCAGTGAAGGTCCCCATATCTCGGTTCCATAGAGCAATGCTGAAGCCACCAAGGTGTCAAAGAGCCAGAGCTTTGTCCGGGGCTCCTGAAACTGAACCTGCGAACACATCCTCTCCAATCTACCCAATGCTGCGTGGGCTCTAGTAATTCTGGTTTCTGCTGCTCTTCTGAGTGAGAATGTAGGTCCACTAAAAACCACTCCAAGGTAAGTGTAAGCGTCTGTGTACTCCACAGTCTACTGGCCATATGTGAGTGTAGGTGCTGACCTCCTGATCCACTGTGGGGTGGTTTTTAGTGAGAGAGAGAGAGAGAGAGAGAGAGAGATTTCCTCAACAAGAAATAGCAGAGTTGTGTGTGTGTGTGTGTGTGTGTGTGTGTGTGTGTGTGTGTGTGTGTGAGAGAGAGAGAGAGAGAGAGAGAGAGAGCAAGCAAGAGAGGGAGAGAGAGAGAGAGAGAGAGAGAGAGAGAATAGGGTTTTTCAACATCAACATACAGAGAGAGAGAGAGAGAGAGAGAGAGAGAGAGCACTTGCTTTCTTGGTGCTCCGCATCGGCTTAGCACCGACGGTCCTTTCCCGGTTGGAGACATTCTCTCGGATGACTCTCTTGGTGACCTCAACACCTTTGACCCGATCGACGAGCTAGCTCCCGATGGCTAGCACCTCTGTCCGGCAAAAGAGGCACGATAGCGGCATCAGCGACTCGGATTTCTTCCACAACATCTCATGAGCACTCATAGCTCGGAGAGCACTCTCGCCATCAGAGTTTAGGCATTCTCTTATAGCTTACCATCAATTTCAACACTGACTTCAGCGACTACGACATCGGTGAGCGCTTCCATCCGGCAGCGAAAGGTGGCATGGATTTAAATTTTTTTGCATCGACTTCGTCAAAGATCTCTTTCTTGGTGTCCACAGGCAAGGTACCTCTGTCATAGAGGAGTGACTCCTGGCACCCGCATCGAGTACAGTTTTTTGAATGATGCAAATCGACACCAACATTCCCAATCTACATCGACACGCAGGTTTATAGGGGGCTTTTGAGCCCACATCAACCACTCCGAGATAGAGAGAGCACTCATAGCCTTTTGTTGCAGTCTCTTCAGGGACACTTTTCTCAAGCACACTGCTCGGAGGCGGAGTTGTCAGCATAGACATTACACGTGATGTATGCATTGGATACCCGATCAACTGACATTTTTCGGCTGACGTGTAGACTTGGGCTATGGCCATACAAGTGGTGTCTTCATAGTGGTTACAGTTTTATGTTGTTTGGTCTTTTGAGAGCCTGATCCCAGCATGGATTTTGTCACTTGCAGATTCTATAAACGCATGTTGCAAATACTACCTGTGCACTTTTTTTGTGGAACCATAGTTGGCTAGACTTCATAGTTTTTCCCAACCGTTTCTAAAACTTGGTTCCGGAAGAGCCCTTTCTGAGACTGTGGCTAGTGTCTTTGAGTCTGCACAGCAGGGACCAACGTGAGGTTTTCTTTGAGTTGGGGTATTCTCGAATGTTGAGATACCTTCAATGATACAGATAAATAGAGTTTCCCATTACGGTACCCTTGCCATAGGATATCTATCCAATAGGAATTTATGCTTGATTCCGTGTATGGCACTCTATTGGCAGTGACAATGTCAGTTTTTTGATTCCTAATTAGTACAGTTGGCACATTCTATGCGTTTTTTAGTTGAGTTTTGACTCCTCATACAAAGGAGACTCTGCCCAATTCTCCCCGTGAGTCATGAATTTCATTGTTGGTACTTTTGAGCCTATTTCGGTTGAGATTTTGCTCCCGATACAAAGGTTATAGTGCCCAAATTTTTGCAGCTTCTTGCCATAGTTTGGCACCTCTCAAACCCTCTTGTTAGCGATGGCTTCTTCTTTAGAAAAGGAGGAGTATTTTATCCGCAAGTTTGATGGTAGCAACTTCACCATGTGGAAAGAGTGCATGAAGGATTTTTTGACTAACAACAGCCAAGGATCTATGGGATAGCTTATGTTCACCATGGGAGAGCAAAAGTGCATCCAACAAAGTTTTTCTCATGAAAAAGCTTATGAAGCTTAGCATGAAAGAAGGTAGCATAGTTTCTGGACACTTAAATGAGTTCAACTCCTTGTTCAGCTAGTTGACATCTCAAAGCTTTAGTGATTTTGATGATGAAATCAAGTCTATATTCTTGTTATGCTCTCTATCCAATCCATGGGACATATTTTTCACAGGCGTTAGAAATTCAACTCTAAATGGCAAGTTAGTGTTCAATGATTTCACCAATGTGTTGCTCATTAAAGAGATTCTGTGTAAATCTCTTAAAGATACTAGTCATGGAGATGCATGTATGGCTGGCAATTCAACAAAGCAAAGAGTTCGTGACAAGAACAAGAACAAAAGCAAAAGTAGAGAGTGAAATCCTCTTAGTCCAAGCAGACACGGAACTCTAGTAGTAGAGAGCGCAGTGCCAGAAATGTTGAGTGTTACTATTGTCACAAAAAGGATTGTCACGGTTTCCTAAGAGAGCTGAAAAACATGCAAAAAGATAATTCTAGCAAAAGCAAAAGTACGATAAAGATTGAAGAGATCAACGTGGTTGAGTCTCCCATACCTACCACTCTAGTAGAGAATGTTTGTTCTTTAGTGATGAAAGTTATGCCATTAGTGATTCATGCAAAGGTGGCAGCAGGTCCTTGAGATGTTCTCATTTTCACTTTAAATCTCACTCTAGATGCTTTTGTTGCACAAGATGAGGGTTTTAGACAGAATTGGATTCTTGATGGCGCAAGTTTTCATGTCACACCACATAGAGATCGGTTTTCCTCTTATGCGTTCATGCAAGGCATAGTCAAGCTTGGTGATTCCTATGAGCTTGACATTATTGGCATTGGTGATGTGAAGCTTCAGATGCATAACGGCACTACTTTTGTATTGCAAAATGTCAGACATGTGCCCAAACTTACAAAGAGTTTGCTTTCTATAGGTTAGTTGGATGTTCTTGGTTACACTATAGTATTTGGTAATCGTTCTTGGCTAATCCGCAAGAACAACCTTGTCATGATGAAAGGTCGTAAAACCGGATCCATGTACTCTATGTTTGTATCGTGTATTGACGAACACTCTATATACGTTGTCAAGTTGCCGTCTACTGAGTTTTGGCATAGTTGGGTAGGGCATATTAGCCAGAAGGGAATGAAAACACTTCATTTTGGATACTTATCCATGCTAGATTACACAAATTTTACATTGTGTGAGCATTGTCTATACGGAAAACAGACTAGACATTGTTGTCATTGAACAAGAACCTGAACCCCTAGACTTAGTGCACAATGATTTGTGTGGTCTAATGCCACATAAGACTCTAGGGGGGGACAAACTACTTTCTCACCTTCATAGATGATTCTACCAGAAATGTGTGGGTGTATCTCCTTAAGCATAAGGAAGAAGTTTTTTCTACAATCCAAAAATTTCTCGCCATCGTTGAGAACCAATCATGGAAAAATCTCAAAGCTTTTTGCAGGGATAATGGTGGAGAATATGTCTCCATGGAGTTCAAGGATTTTTACAATTGAAGAGACATTTGTAGGCATTTTATTGCTCCATACATACCTGCTAGGATATGATAGCTGCAAGAATGAATCGTGCAATTCAAGAGCGAGTTATCTCTATCATTTTTATGGCAAAACTTACTTCAAAGTTTTGGGGAGAAGTTGTTCTGACAGTACTACACATTACCAATAGGTCACCTAGCTCTCCTTTGAATTTCAAGATTCCAAAGGAATTGTGGACTGGGAAAACACCAAGTTATGAGCATTTACATGTGTTTGGATGTGAGGCATATGCACATGTGTCCCTAAAGAACTTCGTTGTAAGTTAGATCCCAGGTCACACAAATGCATATTTATTGGCTATGGTGCAGATGGACGGATGGTCTATCGTCTCTAGCACCGAGAATCCCGCAAAGTCATTCGCAGCTCACATGTCATTTTCAATGATCAAAGATGCACAAGAAGACCATTAACGAAATTGAGCATAGGTGCATTCGATTCGAGGATGTAGCCTATGAACCAACTGAGTCTAGTAGTGATGCACCTAATCCTCAAGTGCAAGATACTACTATTGTTCCAGAGAGAGAAAAGTCCAGCAATCTGGCATCTAGACACTCTATGACAGTATCACATACGCTCGAGCAGTTTGAGCCGAGTATACACCACATTTTGGTCACTGATGGTAGAGAGTGAACATGCTACAAAGAAGATATACAACTAGATGATAGCGTTAAGTGGGAGCAGACTATGCAATTAGAATACAATTCAATTGTGGCTAATGAGACATGGGATTTGGTTGAAATACCACAGGGAAAACATGCTTTACCTTGCAAGTGGGTATACAAGAAGATATATACAATAGAAGATCCCTAGCCTAGGTACAAGGCTCTTCTAGTTGCCAAGAGTTTCAAGCAACAAAAGGGTGTGGATTTTGATGAGATTTTCTCTCCAATAGTCAAGATGACTACACTTTGCACCATGCTTGTCTTGGTTTCTATCCAGGACATGGAACTTGCCTAAATGGACAAGAAAACAACATTTCTTTGTGGGGATCTAGAAGATGTCTACATGAACAGCTAAAGGATTTCCTATGTGAAACTCAAAAGCCAACGTGGGTAGAATTGGTTTGTAGACTTAAAATGGAACTCTATGGCCTCAAGCAAGGTTCAAGGCAGTGGTGCCAAAAGTTTGACAAATTCATGCAGTCTCAGGGTTACATAAGGAGTCAAGAGGATCACTGCTTATACACAAGAAAGTTGAATGATGGTTCTTTAATCATCTTTATCTTGTATCTAGATGATATGCTTATCGCAAGGAAATCAATTGATGAGATCAATCAGTTGAAAAAGATGCTAAGCACTCAGTTTTCCATGAAAGGCTTGGGAAATGCCAATCACTTTCTTAGTATGCTCATCAAGAGAGATAGGCAACATGGAATTCTTGAATTGTCCTAAGAAAAGCACATCCACAAGGTCTTGCAGCATTTTAGTGTGCAGGGGGGAAGTCATTGAGTACCCCAATGCAAGCATACTTAAAACTTAGTAAGGAAGATTCTCCCAAACAGATACTGAGAACGCAAAAATGGAGAAAGTGCCATATTCTTCAGTACTTGGCAATTTTATGTACGTTATGGTAGCCACAAGAATAGACATTGCACATGTAGTGGGAGTGGTTAGTAGGTACATGTCAAACCCTGGCAAGAAGCATTGGGAAGTAGTGAAAAAAATCCTCAGATACATGAAGATTACAGCAAGCAAGTGTTTACACTTCTTCAGGAACAGCGATGTATCTATTATAGGTTACATTGATGCACATTATACGGGTTGTATGGATAGTAGAAGATCCACATATGGCCATGTGTTCATGTTTGCTAGAGCGGTATCTCTTGGAGATCGTGTCTCCAAGACTGAACATCTTCATCTACCACTAAGGCAAGGTATGTTGTTGTGTCTGACACCAACAAGCAAGCCATATGGTTAGCTCATCTAGTGGGAGATTTGGGCATCCACGAGGTTCCAGTACTGCATTGCAATAGTCGAAGTGCCATTGTTTTGGCAAAGAATTTGATATTTCACTCAAAGTCATAAATAAATAGAGGTCAGATACCATGTCATACGAGATGTATTGGTTGGAAAGTGCATTGAGCTTGGCAAGCTCACACTGACGACGACGACCCCACAGATGCTCTCACAAAGAGCCTAGCCTCAAAGCGGTTTACACACTGCATAGAGCTTATGGGTGTAGGATGAAGCCAAGGTGATGCTTCATCGACTTTGTATAGACTAACTATACTAACACCACTATTGGCCACCCTGACCTTCAAGTGGGAGGTTGTTGGGGTGTAGGCTAGGTGGCCATGGGAACCACCCCTAACTTCATTTTCTCTATAATTAAATATAGGGAGAGAAAGTGAGAGTTGACTTGCACTCTCACTTTTTACTCCACTAACCCAAGCAGGTTGTCTGTGCTTTTCCTTCTTCCCCAATTCCCCTTCACACACTCTCCCTTGCTAGTGAACCTACACATACACACGCATCCGCACACACGTGCACTCTACAACTTCAACTTTAGAGCTCATTGCACCAAATCACTAGACTTTTGTGTTGGCGTTGGTACCTCCTATTCTCTTAATTTCTTTTGAACCCACTCAAAAACCATGTACACATACATTTTTTTAATGGTGGCTCATTTAGCTGCCTGGTTGGTTCCTTGATTTTCTCCACATACCTCTTAACAGATAGCCTATCTTGCTTGATTTTTTCTAGTTTGTAGAGGATATCCTCATCCCTGCGGTTTTCATTGTACTTGAACAAGAAATCCTTATTCCGCTTACTATAAGTTATGAGCTTGCAGGCTGGGTAATCGTAGTACCATTCCTTGTTGCATCCTTTACAGGTTGTGAAAAATCCTCTACCCACTCACCTTCATTGATTTCCTTCATATCAGCATACTCCTCAAAGGCTTGTATATGGACATTTTGACCATCTCTTCAAGGGCCTTAATGTTCAATGAAAATGATTGGGTCTTACTCAAGTTTCCTAAGGCTCCATTAAGGCAAACAAGGGGAAAAAATCCTACAGGCCATCAAAATTATTATGCTAAACTATCAAAAAGATACTATCGTCCTTTGCAAATTTTGAAGCCAATCAACGACATGGATTATCAACGAAGTTGCCCATCCATTGGCTCATACACAATTCTTTTCATGTGAGCCTACTTAAGCCCTACAAATGAGAGCCACCAAGAGAACCAATTATTGAAGACCCACCAGAGATCGAGGAGCAAAAAGAGGTGCTATAACCCGAAGATATCCTTCGACATGAGGACAAGGTACTACGACATGGTAAGATTATTTGACGGTATCTCATTAAGTTCAAAAATTATCCTTTTGAAGATGCTAGATGGATGCAAGGAATACCGCTAAAGGATAGTATGAACCTTGTCAATGCTTGCAATGCTACATTAGAGTAAGCAAATGTAAATTTTTCATTTAAATGATCAATGTATTTGTCTTATAAGACTAATTCTCTTTTTATTGTGCACAAATTTAAGTAGTATGCATGCTTAGAATCATGTTTGTGATGATGACGTCTCTCAAACACCAATTAGAATTTGTCACTCTACTTTGGGAGAATAAAATGCACTCAAGAGCATACATGCTTTTGATAGGTAAGTCTCCCAAGCTCCAAATGGATTATTCATCCATCTTGGAATGATGTTGTAGGGTAAAAAGGGATCCTCTACCCACTAAGAAACATCGACTAATGATTAAGGATTTATCTCTTCTACCTCATGGTCGAGGACGACTATGATTTCAAGAGAGAGGTAATTTCATAAAATCTAATATCTAACCAACCCAAATGATTTTCTCATATTAAACTGATCATTTAATGTGGGAGAATAAACAGGAACAAGGGTTAGAATATAGACATGTACTTATGGATCTACCTCAAACACGAGGCCAAAGTCAAAGGGTCCAAATGAGTAGGTTTAACTTCATTAAAGACCTTCAAAGGTTAGTGTTAAAAGTCCTTAGACCTTAGGCAAGGTAGGGTTGTGCTTGAGGTGGGAACCCGTCCCAAGCTTGAGGTGCTTGTCGTGCTTTGCTGACTAAGGTGCTTGAGGTGCTTTATGACTAATGTGCTTAAGGTGCTCCATGACTTAGTTTCTTGAGGGGATTAAGGTGTTCCAAAAGTCAATCAAGATGCCTACTCATGGGGGGCGAGCCCTAGTTGTAGGGGCATGAGAGAGAACACACACATATCCTCACACAAGGCAAGCCTAGTCTAAAGAAGCAGCAAGGACACATGTCAAGTTCCTCTCCATGTTGCCCTCATAAGGTGCCTAAAGCATATTGATTGGCCTCTGAAGGGATCCAATGAGATTTTAGTTTATTAATTAATTGTTTATGCATTTATTCAAGCCCTCTCTCTCAAAGGGATAAGAAGGACACTTGTTCTGATACTAGCATGATTGCTCGATATGACAAAAGCATGTATTGGCTAAGCTTGTAGGGGTCCAATCAAATTGAAGCTTGAGTGACAAGGAGGGGACGACCAAGTAAGCTAGGGTTGTGCTTGGGGGTATACCCTCTCTCACACACACTCTCACTTGGTGAAAGTGCAAGAACTCCATCTCCTTCTCCAAGCTTGATGAGAAGTTGAGAGCCGACACCAACAGTCTTGGCTATGGAATGCAAATCCAACCAAGAGCCATGCTTCAATGCTTAAGCTTTCCATCTTCTCCATCTTCATTACTATGCTATTATGCTATGCTAAGCAAGAAGAGTGATGATAAGTGAGGAACTATTTCTTTCTCCTATGAATGATTCTTCTTCCTCTTCCCTACCCCCATTCCCCACTAGCTCTCTCCACCTTCGAAGGTGCTTGAGGCCCTGGGACTTAGGCCGGGGATGGTTAATGCTTTTACAAGGTTATGTTATGTTTGTGATGCATGAAGTTTTCGATCTTCATTGCATTACCTAGGCCTCAAGGAACCCAAAGATTGTATTGTATCAAGTCTCTCTCTATGGGAGAATCTATAATACAAAAGCCTGTTGGAGGCGGACCGGCTCCACATAAAACCAGTCGTTAACTGTTGTCAAGTTCTCTAGCTCTCTCTCTTGCAAAAGTATTGTTCATGCCAAGTTAATTATCATGGTTATGTTGTTGCAGCTAATTAAGTTCATCCTCTATGTTCTCAAAGTAGTCTCAAAAAAATGATCACTATAGTTCTCTTAATTCCGTTATTCTCAATGTTCATAGGCCATTTCCATTACGCCGCCACATGGACATAGAGAGAGAGAGAGACTATGTGCAACATTTGTCAATTGCCACATCCCTTAATGCCCTCCCATAATGCCTACCAGACCCCCGCTCGCACACGTCCTTTTTCTTCCTCTCTCTCTTTTCCTCTTTCCTTGCACCTGCCATCAACACCCTTTTTCTCCTCAAAGAGCTGTGAATGAATAGAAAGAGATCCAATACTTTTAAATGCTATTCTCCAAAAGTCCAAAGGTGCATTCATTTTTTGGCATGCTTGACAAAGGCTTTTAGAGGACAAACTAGGACTGTGATCCCATGATATGGCATATTAATAAAGGGTTCTTTCATTAAGGATTTCAAAAAATATTATTTTATTAAATTGTTATAATATTTTTTATGCTTATCCAATCTACTTTTTTAATAAAAACCATTAAAAATTTGTTTTGTTTTTTTTCAAGAGACTCGTTGAAAAAGACTAACTAAAAATTATAGAGTACCTTTTTTTTTTTTGCCCAACTCACAATTGTGAGTAGATGCATTGTACTAAACATCAAAAAATGTATAGTCGCCTCAAGCTCATATTGAGCCTTGAAGGGCCGTTTGAGACATCAGAAGGCTTGCACAACGCCAAGTAACGACAAACCATTATCCACATTGCAAGAGGTCAAGAGGTCATGACCACTAGAGATGCATGGCTCCACTCGTTCGAATTCTTCGTTTTCTCCATGGCAAACCAATTCACTACTTTCATGGATAATGTCCTTCAAGCTAGTTGCCATGGTGTCATTCTCAAAAATCCGACGGTTCTTGGCTTTTCACAAGTGCTGAAAATAGAAAAATTTGATAGTTTGAGTACATATAAGCAGCACTTGGCTTTCAATTGCAAGTAAGAGACTAGTTTTGGGCTTTTTAGAATAGATTTTTAACTGTTATGACCCCTCAATAGTCACTTTTTTGCATTTTCAAAGCCCCTTTGAAGACTTCAGCTTGTTTCAAGTGTAGAAGCTTTGGTTAGAACTTTGAATTCTAGTTCACTTTTAAATATGTTGAAAGGGTTGTTGAAAAAACGCTTGAAAATGTTGGTTCCAAGAAATTCATTGTTAAGGTCAAAGCTTGCGTAATCTTTGGAACAAATGCTGCCTGCGTACTCCAAGGCATTGAATCGAGATGGGCCTTAACAATATTTAAAGCATGACAAAAAGTTGGATTATAACTACATTTAAATTTGAGCGCATGTGACAAAAAGGTCAAAACTACCATGAAAACTTGGCTACTCCACAGGTTTTAATTCATAGTAAGTCATAAGGTTGGGTTCACACGAGGCAGAGGTGACAAAAAAAAAAGGTGTATTTGCCACACGTCTACAATCAATAAGTTAACAAAACTATCGATTGTTGATGATCTCTTTGGACCCTCCCTCCTTGTAGCGGCATTCTTTCCCCCTTTTTCCCCTTTTAAAATCAAAAGTGCCAGATTCCCCTACTCAACATAAGGCGTGTGTCACGACGAATAGTTTCTATAACTATGTGAACTACTCCTAGTTGCTTTACCTTTTGTCTCATGCAACGCTGACACTGAGGCCTTGTTCAGACTTTGCATTCGACCTTTTGCACTTTTCCACTCGGAAGCAAAGCTGAAGTATAGAGTGCCCATACACACAAGAAGTTTTGGACAAATTCTCACAATAATTCCCACATTGTGACTTACCTCAACATCATGAGCTTCGGTGAGGGAGGCACTGCATACCTAGCTAGGTACGATTGGGGGCAGGGGACAGCCGGCCCGATGGAGGGACCGGAGGGGACCGGGGCCAGCGGTCCCCTGCCCCCAATCGTACCTAGCTAGGTATGCGGTGCCTCTCAAGCAGAAGCTCATACCTAGCTAGGTACGATTGGGGGCAGGGGACAGCCGGCCCGGTGGAGGGGCCGGCGATCCCCTGCCCCCAATCGTACCTAGCTAGGTATGCGGTGCCTCTTGAGCAGAAGCTCATGATGTTGTGCATTGTATGAAAAACATTGTAAAAGACTCCGTTTTCCTACATGAGAAAATTTCTAAATCTTCTTGTGACACAAGCAGGAAAGGAAGTAATTGCAGAGCACAATGGCGTCTGATTTGCTCGAGCTATGTAGCACAAGCTGTGGGCAGGGTGGGCAAGCTAGAACAATATCGAGTAGCCCTCCTAGGCATGAGTTGATAGGCCAACTAAGCATAGCTAGCGAAGACAAACGCACAGTTTGAACCACCTCCCTGAAAGCGCTTGGTTTCATTGGTCCACATAGGTGAAAAGAGAGGTCATATTCTGAACCCAGCCTAAGAACCCTTATGAACCCAAGTAAAGACTCAAGGCATTCTTTTTGGTTGAATTGAATTCGAACTATTGTTAAACACCATTAGAAGCTATGAGGTCAACCGTATGTGCCAATCATAAATTCCAAACGTAAATAAATTTTGTAACTAAACATAAGATTTTTTATTGCAATTTCATGATGTTCGAGGAAGATCTTGCATTTTTTTGTGGTTTTAAATGTTTTTTTTTTTTTGGAGGGGGGGGGGGAGAGAGAGAGAGAGAGAGAGAGAGAACCATTAGATTTAATTCATTGTGAGGATTAAGGTACATGATTAGAAAGATAATACTTGATGTGACAAGTTCCACTCACACCCATGTGGAAAAGGAGGAGGTAACAACCCCACTTCTAGATGCAACCTTTTGGGGTTCACTTCGTGGAGGGAGCTAGAGATAATCCATAACGATTACCCCCCTTCGTGTGGGCATCCCCTTTGCAGAGGAGCATTTCAAATTTACGAAGTGAGGGCGCTTATGGGGCCTCGTAATACTCTTTGGAGCAATTGTGGACCATTGGATTAAGCTTGCTATGAGCATCTATGGACTCTTTGGAGTGATTATGGACCATTGGATTAAGCTTGTAGTGAGCAAATGTGGAGCATCAGATAAATCTTATTGAATACAAGGTGTTTGTCCTATATAAGGCAGTACTAGAGGTCCAGACCGTTCTACTGGCTAGTGGTCTATCCCAAGGCGGCAGTTTGTAGATGGAGAGGATAGATTGTATACATGTATGTACATTACAAACAACCACATATAGAGTCACCTATACTATATGCACAACCTCTCTATGTGTGTATGTGTGTGTGTGTGCGTGCGCGCGCGTGTGCCGCTCTACAATAATCTCTCTCTCTTTCCTTCAACAGACCTTGCCCATAATCGATATGCTTGCTTTCCCTAAGCATAGTTTCTCTTTGCTTACATATAATAGATACTAGTATGTGACCCGCGGGTTGCTGTGGCTAAGGAAACATGGCATGTATTCTCATAGGGCTATCTTATGTTCCAATTAGAACACTATTAATACTCTCTTTCTACATGTATAGTCTATTAGACATGGTAGTAGTGCACATCATAACTGCCTATATAATAAGAAGGATGTCTTTTTCTTGGTCTACCTAGGGTTGACAAAAGTGTTACCAAGTCAAGAAATATAAACTGGGTAAGCTAGCAAGATGTTAAAGATGAGGACCGATGATTGCTACATTGTGTAAGAAAAGATTATGGCTCATAGTTTCCAATGTACCAAGAAAGTTTCAAGTTTCAAGGAGATGAGTTGGCTTTCTATTAATATTAAGAATGTAATTGACCCTTCCATCTATGTTTCTCTCCATACGACTCGCTTGCATCTCTATCTATGTTTTTTGCACAAGCATAGTAATGGTTTAAATCATCGCCTAATCACAATAATGCATAAGCATCTTAATACAATAAGGTTCACACTAATTGTTCATTTACACTTTCACGTCATTTGCATCTTTAAATGTGATAGAATTGAAAGTAAAATAAGGTTTCCTAGTTGTTTATTTTTGTAAGAGTTTTGGCCATTATGTTAAATTGAAGGATGTGGTGCAAAATGAAGTCGATGACTTGAAATCATGCATGCCATTGATCTTTCTCTCCCTCTCTCCCCCAATTACAAAAGCATGTTCCTCTCTTTGTGGGAGCATATATTTATTCAACCATTTAGATGCTTGAAACTATTCCCTTATGAAGAATCTATCTCATACTAACCATTTCGCTTAGCTCTTGCTCCCTTACATGCGAGACCAAACATTGAGGCAATGTAGGAGAGAGTCTTTTTGTATGCACATTATATCCTTTGAAAATTTGAGAGTTCCAATATCATACCCTACTTTAATGTTCAACTTTTGATCACGTCAAATTTATCTTCTTACATTTTAGCCTGGATCATGGCCTACATTTGTTTTTCTCCTAGAAACTTCATGGACTCAATTTGTTAGTTGCCACCATTATATCCATAGTAGGGGAGCATCTTCTTTATGGAAACTTTAAAGATGCCACCAATAAAGAAGATGCCACCATTGGAATCAATAAAGAAGTTACAGAATATTCTAACATCATAGAAAAAAACTCAATTTATTTCAAAGATTTGAAGCATCTAATAAAATTGGAATGATATAGAAATGATACATATAAGTCTCTCTCTCTCTCTCTCTCTCTCTCTCTCTCTCTCTCTCTCTCTCTCTCACACACACACACACACACACACACACACACACACACACAATGTGTGCTTGAGTTCAAGACTCTATGAATAGATATTTCATTGAAATTATGGTTGTTTTTAAAACGTAAAGTTCTCTCTCTCTCTCTCTCTCTCTCTCTCTCTCTCTCTCTCTCTCTCTCTGTGTGTGTGTGTGTGTGTGTGTGTGTGTGTGTGTGTGTATATATGTGTGTGTGTGTGTGTGTGTGTGTGTGTGTGTGTGTGTGTGTGTGTGTGTGTGTGTGTGTGTGTGTACATACATACATATGTATACATGTCTATATGCATACATATACATATTATGTCTAAAAATAGTGAAGCAATTCATCTCCAAAGCCTACATAACCAACTCAAATTCTAGTTTTAGCTTCTTGTATTAAAAGATAATCAGTCTTCTTATGAAAAGCTACAAAGTCTTTTATCATTGGAGAAATTTAATTTCACAACCAAGGGTATTTTGGGAATTTTGAAAAATTTGAAGGGAGTTTTGGGAATTTATGACAAAATATTTAAGGTATTTTTGGGCTTTTGAAAAAATGAGAAATATTTTGGAAATTTTCTCAAATTAGAGGGGCATTTGGGTAGTTTTTGCTCTACACACACACACACACACACACACAAACATATGCATGTGTTGATATGTGTGTATATATAAATAAATAAATAAGTACACACACACAAAGAGACATATGCATATGTATATATGTATATGTATATGTGTGTGTGTACGTATGAATGTATGCATTTGTTTGTAAGGTGTGAGCTTTGTCCTAGAGTTCTAAAGTGCGAGTCAAGGAGAGAAGAGTGGAATTATCCCACATGCAGTGGTGCAAGGTTGTAGAGCTACTTAAAGCTCATTTAATGAATGAATAAACATAAGTCTATTTTGCATTACATCTCCCTTCTTTATGGTTATCTTGTGAATCAGATGGCTTACCAATACTCAAGATCGTGTTTATGAGTCCAAGTTAATTGATCTTGGAACCTAATTTGCTTGAGTGATAATCTAGCTAACACACACTCACTTGTGTGCACAATGTTTATCTTTCATCCATCCTAGCTAGCACCATCCCATTCCCATCAAGTGTTATCAAAGCTCGGGTCTGCTAGCTAGGTTTGCCATTATGCAATCGTATGTTAGTACGATTAGTATTCCATTGGTTAGCATGAGCATGTTCTTGAGTTAAAGACTCTTGGGCCACTACTCACTGGCTAATTAGAAGCTTAATGAGCATTAGAGTTCATTAATTTTCCATTAGGAACTCGCATTTGCATTTAATAGTTGCTCCTCATTTTAGCAAAATTGGCATTTGCATTTAGTGTGTGTGTGTGTGTGTGTGTGTGTGTGTGTGTGTGTGTGTGTGTGTAGCCCATCTTGAGAGCTTTCAATCAAGCCCATCCACACTAATTTTGAGCTAGACGTTGTCAATCAACGCTTTGAACAAAATTCAAACCTGCAAAGCTCCATTCTATGGTTTTTCCTCCATATCCAAGACTCACCAGTGTGTGTGTGTGTGTGTGTGTGTGTGTGTGTGTGTGTGTGTGTGTGTGTGTGTGTGCACGCGCGCCTAAAGGAGCATTCAATGCTCACTATCCCCCTGTGGAAAAGAAGTATTTAAACGGTTCAAATATCCCCAAATAAGCCGGTCCTACCTTGGTGGGAACCCCCTACTTAAGAGGTAAAGGTAAGCCCAAAAGGGTGCTCACGGACAAGCAAGGCGAATTCTGCCCGCTGCCCGGCTTGCCCGCGAAAGGCTGCACGCACCTACTTGAAAACTACCCGACCTAACCCCGCCTACCCGAAGCCTCCCCACCCTGTCCCCATCTGCCCGGCTTGCTGAACCTGACCACGCTGCCCGTTCTCTGTAAGGGACACCTTCCTATCTCTCTCCTCATTTGGGGTGCCAATGTGAGGGATGCTTTTTATCAGGCATTTCATCTATTTTTTACCGGTGAAAAACGTTAGTAGATATCATTTTAAAATTACACTATAATGCGAAGAAAACCATAATATCTTGAAAATTGGAAGGGCTTGAAGGATTCCCTTGGTGAGATATAGTGCCTATGAGCTCAATGATAAAATTGTTCTCTCTCTCTCTCTCTCTCTCTCTCTCTCTCTCTCTCATACATGTGCATGTTGGCATACACATAGAACAACCTCTCTCACTCTCTCCCTCTCTCTCTCACATAGCCAATAACATGGATCGACCTCTTTATTTGCATGCATGTCCTCAAAGCAAAACATCACCAAGTCGACATGAGGCGAGCTGTTTTTTTCTCGATCTCTTCAAAAAAAAAAACTTTTAGAAATTCTAAAAAATATCAATATTGATCTTTAAAAAAATCCTTGAAAAGATAAAGCTAAATATATAAATGTAAATATATATATATATATATATATATATTAAACTCTTATTAAATAATAAAATTTTTACTAAAATTATCCCTTTTTTGTTATGTACATTTAAACTGATACATTTATTCTATGCAAAGTAGAAAGTCTATTGACTTTACATTCTAAAAAACCTATCACTTCTTACAATGTTACCCTTTACTTTTGCATTTTAAATCTAACCCTTCACTTTTCTTTGCACAGCTTTCTTTGAAATGTAGAAATGTGACAGATGGAGGGTCTCTCCTTCCTTGGAAATTTTAAGGTGCTTCATATATAGTATAGAAGCTTTCTTAGAATGTTTGCATATGCTAGAGGAGGCTCTCCTTCCTTGGAAATTTTAAGGTGCTTCATATATAGTATAGAAGCTTTCTTAGAATGTTTGCATATGCTAGAGGAGGCTAGAGGTTTGTTAAATGTATCAGAATAGCATGTCCACAATAATTCTAACTAGTAATGCTTGTTAGAAGGGATTCTAGTGTAGCATTTTTAGTTCAAAAGAGAGTGTAAAGTAGTTTATCAAATTCATTCAAAAAGTCATTCCATGCTATTTTTAGTTATAGCCATACACTTTTTACAATGATGCAATGATTCAACATTGTGGGCTCTCTCTCTCTCTCTCTCTCTCTCTCTCTCTCTCTATATATATATATATATATATATATATATATATATGTGTGTGTGTGTGTGTGTGTATATGTGTGTGTGTGTGTGTGTGTGTGTCATAAAAACTAATATCTAATTCTCCCAAATGATTTTTCTCATGTTAAACTGATCATTTAATATGGGGAAGTACCAGGGGAGTAAAAGCTAGAATATTGGTAAGGCTGCCAGACCGGTCTCTACAGGGATCCAAAAAAGGGAAAATAGGGATCCAAAGGGGGGCAGTCTATAAAAGAGCAATGTGCTTCAATGGGGCTTAAAAGACCTAAGGTTCAGCTCCATTAAGACTTCCATTAAGGCAACTGGAAGGAGTTCTTGAAACCTGTTAAGAGATTCTTATGGAAGAACAACACCAAAGTCTTGTTGCCATGGCAGTGGGAAAAATGGGAATTGATTGCTCGTCCGACTTCCCAAAGGGGCCTCGGAATCCACAACCCGGCCGTGCCTGTCCAAGCCTTCTGTGCCAAGTTTGTGGTTGCTTTAGCAAAGCAAGATCAAGCCTGGGCTATCATTAACAAGGATATGATTGGCAAATCAAAGCTTTGCTCTAAAGGAGGACACTGGAAAGAGATCGAGATGCACGACAAACTCTTAGCACCTGGATGGGCTACTTTGAAATTGGGGGGGTTAACGGGAGAGCTGGTTCAAAAATGCAACTGTGCCACTAGGGTCTTGGAATGGGGGGAACTAACCAGGTACTTTCAGAACTCCACTACGCAATGGTCCATTTGGCTATCAAACGCGATTGCTCTATTAATCTAAACCTTTACTGGAGGGAAATAGCAAGAGAGCTAAACAATAAAGGCCTCCAACGACCTATCCACTTCTGGGATGAAACCAACAAGCACTAAAAACCTTCTGAAGATTTAGCCGATCAACTTCAACTAAATGGCATGGAGAAGATGCTTGTCTGTAGAGTTCTTGAATGCCTGAACAACGGTCTAATGCTAAGTCAAGACTCTACATTTGAGTGGAAAGCCTGGAAATGGCCCAAAGATAGTTCTTTTTTCAAACCCCAAACCAAGAACATATATCAGGAGCTCATGCACAAGGATGACTGGTTTACCCCCTTAAACAAACAGTGGAAGATACAGTGGACAAAAGCTCGGTGGACTGAGGTCACCTTAAATATTTGGAAGCCATAGTGGCCCCACTTCATGAAGGTTTTTTTATGGAAGGTGCTTTGGGGAGCCCTGCCGACGGGAGTTAAGATTCAGGCACGAGGTATAGGATGCGATAGATGCTCTGGCTGCCGGGGGGCTAGTGAAGACCTGTCACACCTTTTTATGGAATGTCCAACCATAAGAGGTTTGGCAGGGAAGGTGTGCAAATGGATTCAAAGAACGTGGAAGATTGGTTTCTTCAAGAAGGATATTTCTCTTGGAGGAAAATGTTTTCGGAGTCCTGCCCTTCGTATCTATACCCAAATTGTTAGATTTTGCTTCTTCTACAATATCTGGAAGGTCAGGAACTGCCGTGTCTTCAATAATGAAGTTTCTGTGGCCATTTTCTCAATAATTATTCAAGAAATCAAAGAATTGATATATACAATAAGTAAAAGTCATGACTCGGATGATTGGGTTTGGGCAGCACAAGCCATTCAATCAAAGCCTTTATGGTTGTAAAGTCTGATGTAATATCCGCCTCTCAAGGCTCGGCCTGGGCTTGAGATTGATCTGTAATTTTTTTTTCTCTTTCTAATACAATCACTCACAATTGTGAGTTTTTCCAAAAAAAAAAAAAGACTTCCATAGGCTAAAGTTCCTAAAATTAGCTCAATTGTCCAATGGCCAAGGTAGGGAAAAAATTGAATGGTCATGGGAAGAACTAAAAGTCTTCCCACATCCCTAGGAAGGAGGGGGCGAGCCCTAATAGTAGGGGATGAGAGACAAACACACACACACACACACACACACACACACACACACACACACTCCAAAGCTCCCCCTTTAAACAAAGGGAATATTGGACACATGTCAGGCTCTTGGGCCAGTTGCCCCCAATCTCCCCTCAAATCCTATTGGATGGCCATTCAAGTGGACCAATGACAACTAGGCTAGAGTAAAGTTAGTCTTATCAATTTAAAAATGGAGAACCAATAGAAATTAAGATCCCTAGAAGACTATTGGACAGTCTACCAAGGGGTCCAATGAGCATCCAGCAGCCCAATGGCTTGCCTGATTCCTATTGGCCAGAAGACTAAGAGGTCCAGTGAGAGTTTAATTGAATTATTTAATTACCCAAAGCTCTCACAAAAGGGAAAAGGGGGACACATGTCACAAGACTATCAATTATGCTTCTAAATTGTGATTGGCTAAGCTTTACAGTAGCCAATGGGAGGCCAGCATGAGCAATTAGCAAAAAAGGTCGAGCAAGAAGAGAGAGAGAGAGAGAGAGAGAGAGAGAGAGAGAGAGAGAGAGAGAGAGAGAGAGAGAGAGAGAGAGAGAGAGAGAGAGAGAGGACTGCGTTTTAGTCTAGCACAATGCTACACACACACACACACAACTCATGTGTGCAAGAAGAACTCCATCTCCTTCTCCAAGCATTGAGAAGTAGAGGCCTACACCAACAACTCTTGGCTATCGAATGCAAATCCAACCAAGAGCCAAGCTTCAAGGACATGCTCTTCTCCTCTACCATGCTAATTACTAAGCTAAGCTATGCTATTAGGTATCCCCAATATCAGAAAAATAAAAAACATATTAAGTGCATAAGTGAAGGGTGAGTTTAGGAAATGAAAAGACACATGAAGGTGGAAAGTCAAAAGACAAATGAAGATGGAAATTCAAAAGACATTTTGTGTCCATATAAATAGGTGTTTCTCTGCTCTTTTATTTGTTCTTTGGCATTTTCCTTTCTCTCTCTCTCTCTCTCTCTCTCTCTCTCTCTCTCTCTCTCTCTCTCTCTCTCTCTCTGTTGTATTCATCTTTCTTAGGTAATATTGTTGCAAATCTATGTGCTTCGTCATTGCCTGTTCGTTACGTGCTATTAGAGTGATTATGTGAGGAGAATACTTCTTTCTTGTAAGATACATGTTCTTCCTCTCAATCTATCCTCATTCCCTGCTAGCTCTCACCATTTTTGAAGGTGTGTGAGGTCTTGGGACTGAGGCTAGGGATACTAGGTGTGTTTTCCAAGAAAAATTTCGTGCATGAAGCTTGCATCTTCATTGCACCAACTAGTTTTGTCAAGGAACACAAAGATTGTATTGTACAAAAGTCTCCTTTGATGGGAGAAGCTATAATACAAAGTCTTTATGGAGGGGAGACCGGCTCCATGTAAATACGGTCCTCAATTTTGTCAATTGTTCTATTTCTCTCTCTTTTTAAGTATTATCAATGCCAAATTAGCTAGGTGTAAATTGCTATGTTGCTTTCTCAAATTAGGTACTCTCGCTATGCTCATTTGGAACTTGTTCTTAATGAAATGCTCATATGTTATCAATTTCTGCTACACACAAGTCACTAGTGCATTAAATGTTTACATTGGTATCAGAGCTATTGGTTTCTCTTTGCTTGCTCAAGAAGAGAGGTCCTCAAGCTTTCTACAAATGGTTAGTGTTATTAATTGCAAAAGAGTAAGTAGAATAGGGATTTTTCATCCTTGAAGCATGCCTGATTCATGCAATTAACGGGGATACCGTTGAGAACTATGGTCTTAATAATGGAGTCCTACAAGGCTTGCCTATGGCTTAACCATTATTGAGCTATTAGAAGCTTGACAGGAACTGGTGTTGTCTTGGCTCTGTTGAACCCTCTCTTCTATTCCTTGCAATTAATAATATTTGAGCCACGAGTATAGATGCTTGAGTGCTTATCTTTGAAGGTAAAGAGGAGTAGCAACTAGGGCTTAAAGTGCCAAAGGAAAGTAAACATTTACACCTAAAATTTGCTCGTATGGTTGACAAGGGGAAGGAGATTGAAATGAATGTTGATAGCTTTGATTTTGCTAATGAAAGAGAAACTAATGTTGCCCCTATGCTTGTAAATTATCTTGTTTCTAGGCTTCAACAATCCCTGAGCAATCCATCCCTCCAAGGTGATGTGCTATAGTAATTGCTCACCCATGGTATTCTCCAAACTTCCCACCAAGAAGAGAGAGTACCTAGGATGACTCCTAGTGAGACTTCCAATAGAGGGATCTCTCCGATAAGGGAAAAAGAGGAGGATCCATATGAAGGGCTCAAAAACTTACTACTTGATGATACATCTCCCTCCCAAAGGAGAACCCAAGTTTCAATGGTAGAGCCCCCACCAAAATAACGCGAAAGAAGTGAGTCTCGTGCCACCTCGGCGGAGATGGCTCCACGAAGACGGCGTGCAAAACGCTCTCCATCATCCCCTTAACGAAGAAGACCATCGCATACTTCTCTACACCATAATTCAAAGAGGGAAGAGAAAAATCAAGAGAAGAAAAAGGCGAGAAAGAGGTCACCCTCTTCTTCATCTTCCTCGTCCTCTTTCTCTTCTAAAGAAAGTGATGGTGTAGAAAAGGAGGAACAAGGGAAGAAAAAGGAGAGAAAGAGGTCACCCTCTTCTCCATCCTCCTCACTCTTCCTCTTCTAAAGAAAGTGATGGTGCAACTCTTGAATCACCCAAAAGAAGAGGCCATAGGAAATCCTATGCTGCATAGAAAAGGTCGTCGAAGCTCAAAATATTCAATGAGGGAGGAAAGAACATCTCTTTCCTTACCTATGATGGCACTTTTGGTGCTACGGACAAAGTCTTTGCCTTTATCCAACAATTCGATGCGGCGTTTGGAGAAGAGGGCTTCATGGAGTCCTCTAATGTAGCCATGCATTTTGAAAAGTCCACCAAGAAATGGTGGTCTAGCCTACGAGCAACTGGTGCAGCTCCACAACCATGGAAAGCTTTAAGAGCTTCCATCATGAAGAAGCAATTTTTGGCTACCGATGCCAAAGACAAAACTCACCGAATGGCGAAGCTTGAAGCTCTCTCCCTACAAATATATTCACAAACATGTAGCCAAGTTTTGGGACTTACATTTCAAAGCCACTGTCTTCAAAAAGATAGATTTTGGAGAGAAAAAACACAAAAAAATTGCGGGTTTATCTGAGGATATGGTGGAGTATGTTAACTCCCAAAGTCCACGCAGCATATATGTGGCCATACACCATACCATGGTGGCTTCAAGAATCAACTTCCAACAATGGGCTAAGAGAAATCTTAAGCCCACGAAAAAGAAGGACCTTGATGAGCCTAAGGGGAAGGACAACGTCCAAAAGTCTCCCAAAGGCAACGCCAACAACAACAAAGCTAAGGAGAAGGGAGTTTATAAAGGCAAAAATAAACTCCCTCGTGAAGAGCTAGAGCGTTATCGAAAAGATAACCGTTGTTTCAAGAGGGGGAGCAAGGGCATGCTTATCGTGCTTGTCCCCAAAAGAATACAGGTAATAAGCCTCCTAGAGCTACCTTGGTTGAAATTCAAGAAGAGGATGCTCATCACAAAGGATCCCCTCTATGTCACACTTGGGGAAAGTTAAGAAAACATGATGCTTTCATTCTCTTTGACCCTAGCTCTACTCATAATTTCATATCGACAGAGTTGGCCACCAAGCTAGGCATCCAAGCATATGAGATGGGAGATGTCCTACCTGCCAATGGTGTTTCCAAGGGGCACGAAGCCTCAGTCACTTCCTTAATTGAGAAATTGAGGCTCCATGTCCAAAGCTATGTGGACAAGGAGGATTTATTCATCTCTCCTCTCAAGCATGAGGATGTAATCCTAGGGGTATATAATTTAATCGCACGGATGCCAATGTTAATTTACCTGAAAGACAAATCTACTTTAGGTTCACGGAAAGAGATATATACATAGATGCTAAGGAGTATGTCCCTACAATCATTTTTTAGTTTCTTTTTATAAGAATCAGCTAAGATGCTTCTGTAAAAGTTTGGATGAAAGTGGAAAGAAAGGGGAGGGGGGGTTTGCATGGACATGGCATGTGGATGTTGAAGAAGTAGGATCTGTGAAGGAGAAGCTATGGGCAGGGAGAAAGAGCACACAGACACACGTATGGAAGGGGGTGAGCCAAAGATTAAGGCCCCCAATTATAATGTACACATATATTGAAGAGTGGCTCAAGTGTTCTATACACTTGGGTTAGTAGCAGTTAGATGGGCGGCCGAACATGGCCAGCATAAACCCAACAATCTCCCACTTGATGGCCAATGTGAGAAGCCAAAAGAGAGAATGAATGAGTAAGTCTCTATCTTACCCAATGCCCATCAACTCACGACAATGTTGAAACTGATGGTTGGATAGACTCTTGGTGAGTGCATCCGCTGTGTTTTCTGATGTAGGAATTTTCACTAAATCAAGGCTCTTGTTTGCCATGCATTCACGACTGAAGTGATAGCGCACATCAATGTGTTTTGTTCTAGAATGAAACACTGGATTTTTAGCCAAGGCAATAGCACTTTGACTATCACAATGAAGAACTGGTAAGCACTGCTTCAATCCAAGATCCTGCACTAGGCGAGCAATCCAAATAGCTTCTTTGCATGCTTCACTCAATGCAACATACTCTGCCTCTGTAGTGGAAATGTATGTACAATCTTGAAGAACTGATCTCCAAGAAATGGCAGAACCAACAAATGTGTAAATCCAACCTGTAGTTGATTTACGACTGTCAACACAGCCTGCATAATCACTGTCTACATATCCCTTAATGGATAACTCTCCATGACCATAGCATAATTGTCTATCTGTAGTGCCACTCAAGTATCTGAGAATCGACTTGACAGCATCCCAATGCTTTTTACCAGGGTTAGACATAAATCTGCTGACAACTCCCACTGCATGTGCAATGTCAGGTCTTGTAGCCACCATGGCATACATAAGACTACCACAAGCTGAAGCATAAGGGACCTTAGCCATCGCAGCTTTTTCCTCAGCAGATTTGGGTCAGTCTTTCTTGCTAAGTTTCAAGTATGCAGGCAATGGAGTACTCAAAGCCTTCCCCTTCTGCATGTTGAAACGATCAAGAACCTTGTGCACATACTCTTTTTGAGAAAGGTACAGCAACCTCTTCTTACGATCACGAGTAATGCGCATACCCAAAATGTGATTGGATTCACCCAAATCTTTCATGTCGAATTGACTTTTCAGCTTGGTTTTCAAGTCAGCAATGTCCTTCTTAGAATGACCAGCAATAAGCATGTCATCTACATAAAGGATAAGCATAAGGCTGTCCATTTGGTTGTCTTTTCACGTAAAGACATGGATCCTCATTACTGCGCTTATAGCCTAGGGAACGCATAAATGCATCAAACTTTTGATACCATTGTCTGGATGATTGCTTCAAGCCATAGAGAATTTTCAAAAGCTTACAGACCAAATGTTCCTTGCCCTTTAGCACAAACCCTTCAGGTTGCTGCATATAAAGCTCTTCCTCGAGATCACCATGTAAGAAAGCTGTAATGACATCCATTTGATCAAGCTCCATATCTTCAGTGGCAACCAAAGCAAGCAACATTCTTAGTGTCGTCATCTTGACCACTGGAGAAAAGATTTCCTGGAAATCTACACAATATTCTTGCTTGAAACCTTTGGCCACTAAACGAGCTTTGTAATTCTCAACATTGGATGCAATCTTCTTCTTGTAAACCCATTTACAAGGCAAATATTTCCTACCTTTTGGCAATGGAATAAGTTCCCATGTTTTGTTCTTTGCAATACTAGATAGCTCCCTCTTCATAGCATGTTCCCACTGAACCTTATCATTGGCTAGCATGGCCTCTTTGTAACAAGAAGGCTCACCACTATCTGTCAGCAACACAAAGTCCACGCCTGGAACAAACCGTTCTGGCGGATGTGAGACTCTTTGAGATCTCCTCAGCTGATCAGAGCTTGTACTAGCCCGTGTAGTAATTGACTCTGGAGCTATCTGTGCAGGAGGTGATACATCGGAAAACGTCACTTTCCAGAATTCAAGCTCTTTCGTTGGCTGCCTATGCATCTTGGTCTCATTGAAGAAAACATCACTGCTACAGATTACTGGTCGGCTTTCCGGATCCCATACACGATAGCCAAATTGACCATCTACACCATAGCCAATAAAGATGCATTTCCTGGACTTAGGGTCAAGCTTAGCACGCAACTCCTTGGGTACATGTGCATAAGCTTCGCAGCCAAATGTACGGAGTTTTTCATAAGACAACTTATGTCCTGACCATAACTCCAAAGGTACACAAAACTGTAATGAAGCATGTGGTGATCTATTGATCAAATACACAGCAGTGTATAATGCTTCAGCCCAAAACGCTTGCGGTAAATTAGCCTGTGATAGCATAGACATTATCCTCTCTTGGATGGTCCTATTCATTCATTCGGCAACACCATATTGTGCAGGGGTATAAGGAGCTGTAAACTCATGCTTAATTCCCCTACTTGAACAGAAGTCTGCAAACTCTTTGGAGACATATTCTCCACCATTGTCTGAGAGTAAAGCTTTCAACTTATGTTCAGACTGAGTTTCCACACTAGATAAGAACCTTTTGAAACAAGAAAAAATCTCATCTTTAGACGTCATGGCATAAACCCAAACATGTCGTGTTGCATCGTCAATGAATGTAACATAATAAGACGCACCACCATGGGATTTAGAAGGCATAGGCCCACATAAATCACTATGCACAAGCTCTAAGGGCTTTCTTTCTTTGTCAAAAGACTGTGTACGATGTGCTCGTGTTTGCTTACCATATTGACAGTGTTCACAAAAAGGAAAATCAGAAAATGATAAAGACGGTAAGTAGCCCAAACGAGAAAGAGTTTCCATTCCCTTCTTTGACATATGACCTAACCGGCTATGCCACAAAGAAACAGTTGGCAGCTCGGTTATAGAAAGAACATTGTTCTTGTCAGATACATAAAGAGGATAAAGTGTACCAACTTTAGAACCATGGGCTAAAATAAGATGACCTTTTGCAATACGCCAAGACTGTTGATGAAAAGTGACTTTGTAACCTAAGTCATCAAGACGTCCAACCGAAATCAAATTTCGTGTCAAAGCTGGAACATGACGCACATTATGTATGGTAAACCTCACGCCATTTTCCATAACCATAGCAATATCACCTATGCCCACAATGTCACAAAAGTAGTTGTCACCTAGAGTAACTACAACCTGTACTCTGTGTGTCGATGTCGTTGTCGAAACACAATCCGATGCTGGAAACCTGTGTAGAGTAGGGATCTAGGAGCTGAAATGAAAGAGCTATGGAAGCCCTCACACAAGAGGCAAAACACCTGTAGAATGCAGATCTGCAAGAAACATGTTGTTGTCTGCATACAATCTCCTAATCAAACGTATCTTCCAAACGGTGAGGAATTAGCTGATGCGCGTGAGTGGCAAAAAGTTGCAAAACGTTGTTTTCGTTAGCCATCGCGAACAGAATTTCAAAAAACGGCTTCTGTCAGAAATTCTCTTAATGAACACTAAAACGGGTTGAAAATTGAAGCACACACACACACTCCTGTACAGAACCATCTGCAAGCACATTATTCTCTTGCAATGTCTCAAATCTGATGTGCAATCCTCTCTCTTCTCCTCCTCTAAGCTTGAGCTTCAACTCCGCTCAAGCTCCGAGCTCAAGCTATGGATGAACTCTCTGCTCCCACTTGTCGCTCTGATACCAATTGAAGAAGCAGGATCTGTGAAGGAGAAGCTGTGGGCAGGGAGAAAGAGCACACAAACACACGTATGGAAGGGGGTGAGCCAAAGATTAAGGCCCCCAATTATAATGTACACGTATATTGAAGAGTGGCTCAAGTGTTCTATACACTTGGGTTAGTAGTAGTTAGATGGGCGGCCGGACATGGCCAGCATAAACCCAACAGATGTGATAGTGAGAGGAAAAGAGAGAGTTTTTTTCAAGGGCACCAATGTTCGGGAAGAATGTGTCTCAGTAATATCCTGCTATTTTCAATTTCAAAAAACTAGATAGAGGGTAAGGGGAAAAGGACAAAATCAGTGTGAAAACCCAAAAAAACTTGATTTTATAAAGGAAAAATTACCAAAATACCCTTCTAATTTGTGGAAATCCCCAAAATACCCCCATTAATCTCATGGATTGCCAAAATTCCCTTTAAATTTTCCAAAATATGCATGGTAGGTTGTGAGATTAAATATTTGCAAACATTTAAAAATTAGGATTCACTGTTTTCCCTTTTGTGAAATTTGCTCTTCACAAATTCAGAGAAAAGAATTCTGTATGGTTGGAAAAATAAATTTTCCTGAGTGCATCGATTGTGTGGCACGAGAGGGTGTGACGCTTGGAGAGAGAGAAAGAAAGATAAATCCAGGGTGGTACTGACGAGTCAGAGGAAAACTCGACGTAGTGTAGAGAGAGAGCGAGAGACTCCATTGCCTGCAATCGCATTCGTCTATGTGTGTGCTGCATGCTAAAAGGATGGGCTCTCTCTCTCTCTCTCTCTCTCTCTCTCTCTCTCTCTCTCTCTCTCTCTCTGGTTTGTATGCAGCGATAGAATCTGTTTCTCTCCCTGGTTTGACGATGTGGTTGCAAGGTGAGCTGCTTCAAGAGCTCGTGTGATATGGCCATCAGTCGACAGCAGAGGGAGGGAGGATGCACCTGAGAAAGAGCTCTGGGGTGTCTAGAGAACATAGAGAGAGGGAGGGATGGAGGAACAACAACAAGGGTAAGTTGTGCCTTCTTTGCATCGGCTCACCCAGATCAGCGATGGCGAAGGGCAAGCTGTGTGCAGTTCGCTGAGCGGGGAGCGGAAGGGATCACGAGTGGGGACAAGGATGGAGCGTATACGTAGGCAAGAACAAGGGCAAACGCCGAGCACTTAGTTTGAGATAACTAAGTGAAAGAATCTTCAAGTCTAATTAATTAATGAGTTGCAAAAGGACCAAGATGCTAAGGAGTAGGGTAACATACCCATTGTACATAAGCAAGCTTTCAATAAGTCAATAAAGAACTATATTTTCGTGTACATAATTTTTGAATTCTCGCTCTCTTTGAGACACCTCTCTCTCTCTCTCTCTCTCTCTCTCTCTCTCTCTCTCTTTTACACACACACACATACCCTTCCATTTGGGGCTACTAGAGACCAATGTTCAATTAAAATTGGGGTTTAGTGTATTAATTGAAGAATCCTAGGTAGATTCCAAGTTCTCTTTGTACATACGAACAATTTTTTAAATTTTGAAATTTTATGGCCATTGGCTTTCCAAAAGAAAAGTTGAGTCGCCCTTCAATTAAGGAAAAGTAAAGTTAGACCTTTTCTTTATATACTTTGAAAGGTTAAAAATTGAAGGCCAAAAAGGTTCACAGGCTCCAAGATTTCAAGCTTTAAAGAAATGATACATTTTATAAAGAAATGATACACATATACCCTTCCATTTGGGGCTACTAGAGACCAACGTTCAATTAAAATTGGGGTTTAGTGCATTAATTGAAGAATCCTAGGTAGATTCCAAGTTCTCTTTGTACATACGAACAATTTTTTAAATTTTGAAATTTTATGGCCATTGGCTTTCCAAAAGAAAATTTGAGTCACCCTTCAATTAAGGAAAAGTAAAGTTAGACCTTTTCTTTATATACTTTGAAAGGTTAAAAATTGAAGGCCAAAAAGGTTCACAAGCTCCAAGATTTCAAGCTTTAAAGAAATGATACATTTTATAAAGCAAGTGAAAGGGTCACCATGGCTTTCAAAAACAATAAGAAAGTGATAAAATTTTTAGATTGAATTAAATTGGTATCAGTGTTTGGGAAAGGATTGCCTCAGCTTAGTCTTGAGCCGATTGAAAATCGAGACTAGCTAGCTACAAACCATGGTAAACGAAAGAAAAACCGATGAAATGTGTGGAAAAATTTTACAAATCTCAAAATTTTTGCTAGTATTTTCGATTTTCTTCTTTGTGAGGAGGAAACTCGATCAACAGTCTAATAAAAGAGACTTTATCGAACGTTAACACTGACTAGAATCAAGCTATAACATGCAAAAAATGTAAAGTCATGTGAAGTTGTGAAATGAAAGGTGAAATAAAAAGAACTAATTAATATATGTGTGTGTGTATAGCATTTATTAGAATTATGCAAGGTGAAGCTTCACTTTAGCATTCTAAAACAATAGAATGAAAACAAAACATATATGTATGCGTGTGTAAAATTTACTGAAATCATGGAAGTGCAGCCTCACTTTAGCATTTCAAAACAATAGAATGCAAGAAAAGTAAAAACACATCAAGATGTGAAATGAAAGGTAAGTCTCCATCATGCACTGAGTGAAAACAATGAAAGTCTCCCTAACCCAACACAACACTAAGGGTTTCTTTTAGAAAGCCAAAAAATTGAAGTGGAGCAATGAGTGACAGGTGGAGGGTCTCTCCTTCCTTGAAAATTTTAAGTTGTAATACATATAGTATAGATTCTCCAAAAGTACAAAGGTGTATTCATTTTTTGGCATGCTTAACAAAGTCTTTTAGTGAACAAATGAATAAACAATATATAAGAGTTTGATTCCATGATCAAATATATTGATAAAGGGTCCTTTCATTTAAAGATTTTGAAAAAAATCTTTTATTGAATTGTTTTGTTATTTTCTATGCTTATCAAATCTACTTTTTTTAATAAAAACATTAAAATAAAAAAAAATTCCAAAAAACTTATTGAAAAGACTAACAAAAAATTATAGAGTATCTTTACATAAATAGTTTTAGAAGAGATCCTTTTCTTGAAAGGAGTAGACATCTTGAAATGCGAAACTTAGATCCGTCAATTGCTTTCTTTTCTCTTTCCTTCACCAAACCCTCTCTAAGAATAGTTTCACACTCCCACTCTTGATAGTGCATCCCTCCACTAATTTGGCTTCTCTTGGGCAAAGATTATCAAATGACACTTTCAGGAGTGTCTTTTGCAAGAGAGCTTCCCTTTGCTCTTTATAGTACATGCTTCACTAAGGGTGGAGCTAGTCATCTATGCACATGCTATATTTATGTAGAGGAACAAAGCTACACAAAAAAAGCCTTTTGTGTTACCAAGGGCACATACGTGGATCACAAATTGTGAGGTGTCAATGAGGGCAAGATTGTATAGAAGAGAAAAAGTGGTGAATGTGTGTAGAAGATACGAGGGAGATAGCAAGGGTGGTAAAGGAAAAGGGTTCAAGTGGCTTAGGAAGCCCTAGCAAAAACAATATTTTGTTGGTACTGCATATTCAAACTCAAATAAGGAAGAGGGTTGAAGTGGCCTAGAAAGCCCTAGCAAAAACAATACTTTTTTGGTATTTCATATTCAAGCTCGCCTGACCAATCAAAAGAATTAATTTCTTTTACTTCGCTATATATGATTGGAGTTTATCACTTGTTTTCAAATTGTGGAGACCTAATCACTTTGAAATTAAGACATGTGATGAAGGGTTTTTATTTTTTATTGTATATAATAAGAACCAAAAAATGCAAAGTTCTTTTTTAGTCAAGGCAAAAAGAGTGAGGCAAGTTAAGGCAATGCCGTTTGTACATGCCAAAAATGTATTAATGTCAAATTTCATCTCATCTCTCTCTCTCTCTCTCTCTCTCCATATATATATATATATATATATATATATATATATATATATATATATATATATATATATATAAAGTCATATTCGCAAATACGTTAACTAGTTCGAAAAAAATCTCTTCAATATATTTGGATGCTTTTTTTTGTGAAAGAGTACTTTTATATGGTGACATGCATTATTTTTTAAGGCTTCAATCTCCCTCCATGGAAAATGAGATAGAGCAAGATATATTGTAAGGAGACAAGCTTTTAGAACCCTTTTGATGAGGTTCTCGAGAATGCATCAACAAACAATTAAATAGCTCTAAGTTTTTTAAAATGTGAATTTCTAAGCTTTGTAAGTAATTTTTCAATCAGTTATGGCTGAAGTTTGTACACTTTCAATCATAAATAGCAATTAATAGCTTAGATTTTGTAAATCTACCCTTTACATTAAAGTCTAAGTAAAAGGTTTCTTTTAAACTCTCTCTCTCTCTCTCTCTCTCTCTCTCTCTCTCTCTCCCCCCCCCTCCTTTAGGAGATCATTATGAGTTTTTATCTTTTTCAAATAGATTTTTAACTCTTATGACCCTCAATAGTCACTTTTTTGCCTTTTGAAGGCCCGCTTAAAGACTTTACCTTGTTATCTTTGGAGATATTTAACCTCACAACAAGGGGTATTTTGGTAAACCATTTGTGATTATGTATGTATAATGGATAATATAATTTTATATTAAATTACTACAAAAATTCTATGTAATTTTAGGCACTCATTAGAACTTACTCTCCATAAATCTCATCCTTTCCTTACCTTATCAGGCCTTTGTGCTTCCTCACCTTGTTGGCCAAGAAGGCCATAGGGGAATGGCAGAGAAAACGTGCAATTCTCTCACCATCAAATGGTCACCCTCACATTAACTTTTATAGGTGGCATTTCAAGTCATTTCAAGCCTTACTATATTCATTTGAACATTTTCATTATGAAAATGAGTGTGTGTGTACGCGCGTTCACGCACATGCATCTCTCTCTATATATATATTCTCTCTCCATTAAAGTGTTCAAGAAAATCATTTTTCCAAACATACAAAATTCCTTTTCTTGAATTTGCTAAGAGGAAATTTAAAAAAATTAGATTTATCTTTTAGGTTTTTACTTTTCTCTATTTTGGGACGGAATTTCTCCTTTTTCCCTTGTTCTCAACTAACATTTTTTAAATTGAAAACGGCACAATATTAAGCGGAGACACATTTTTCTCAAACAAAAACCATTAACATGTCAAATGTGTTCCAATAATCATTTATTACAACAAAAAATGATGCCTTCTTGAGACCATCATGAAGTCATCATCTTGTTGGCCTGCAAGAGAAGGCCTTAGTGCAGGGTCAAAATAATGGTGCAAATCCTGGCCATTGGTCAAATGTTGGGGATGGGCTTGTGCATCTGACCATTTATCCAAATAACAGTAGAACATCATCCAAATGCATTATAGGACCAGAAAGTGCATTAAAAAACTAGTTTGAATGTACCACAAATCCGCTAAATTCTGGTAGAGTTACCATAAGTTCATTACCATGGCATGGAATCTATGTTATGCACTACATATAGGTAGGTATCCAGGTAAGCATAATCCGATAAAGGTCCAAGTTCCTTAAATGTTGACACAATTTTTTTCGGAATATATACCTATATGCTTAATAATGAAAATAGATCGATTTTTAGAGAATCCAAAAATTTCACATGTACTAAGTAGGTGCATAAGCACCTATCTATATGACGTTCCAGATGTAACAATCTTGCCACGATCTTCAATGCATGCTTTCAATGTATGCTTTTTGTAAAGTAGCATACAAAGCCTGAAATTATTATTAAAACCAAAGAGAGGTAGCAGCATGTAGCACCACTCTAGCTTTTGGTATTAAAGATCTCTAAAAAAGAAAAATTTGGGCAGCATCTCCTTTGTATCACGGGCAAAAAAAAAATTAAAAGTCCCAGTCTGTTGAGACCCTCGCGTGAGGTTTAAGGCTCTAGTAACCATTTGAAATTGAAAACACTTGTCCACAGTCTATACATACCCATTACTTAAAGTATTGTATGTAGGTCACAGTATGTATGCAAACCAAGTAGTGACATCAATTCCACAGACAAAGGGTGTGAGTGTGAGAGAACCCCAAAATTTAGGCAAGCTTAGTCAAGCCAGCAATAATGACGAGGTGGGAAATATGGTTCACAACAACATCTAACCATGGTTTTATGCCACCAATGAGCAAAAATAATTAGATTATCTCCTCTCAACAAATCAGTAAATTTCAGTCCAGATTTAGTAAAATTCCAAACTATCAAATGAGAAAAAATTCCGGCTATCTATTATTTATCTTATGTTGTATATTCCCTTTTCACTGACATATATGAGAAAAATTGGAAATATGTTACTTTGAAAAGAACCAAAACCAGACTGAGTAGGTGTAGTTTCACCTACTTGTATTTTGAGATACACATCCATCGGTAAGCATGTGTAAGAAGCCAAAAGTAGACTCCAATGTCCCAAAACGTGCTTTTGTCTATCTCTGAGCTGTAAGGATTATGTCGGGAAGACTAGCACTCTCTGATTGTGTGTGTCATCCAAAAACTTAAATTCATGTGTTGTTGCATGCATGGGAGGTCTTCAACATACGCCATCTCCCTGGTTCCAGGTGGGCTAGAGTAAGCAAAGGTGAAGCCATCACTAGGTATGCATGTGATCTCGACACATTCAAAAAATGCCTCACAATTCCACGAGGTCATTTTCCTCTGTGTGTGTGTGTGTGTGTGTGTGTGTGTGTGTGTGTGTGTGTGTGTGTGTGTGTGTGGGGCACTCGTCCATATGAATCATACCATGATGAAAGAATCTACTACTAGCTATGCGTAAGAGAAAAATATGAGTTCTCTCTTTGCAGCAAGTGCAGGTGCAGGTGTAGGTGTGTGTGTGTGTGTGTGTGTGAAAACACTTCGCGAGGTATAACGTACCTGGATGTGCAGGCGTACTACCAGTATGAAGGGTGAGGAACATCAGGACGTATATGCAAGCAAAGGATTTCCGAAGGACGTCCAATATACAAGCATAGCGTAGATATATAAATCGATCACGTTGTTAGCTCGCAGAGTGATACATCATTCGTGAGTGGAGAAGGGCCAAATAGGGATAATAGTATCTATATTAAGTAAGCAAGTGTGGGTGTGGGTGTGGGTGTGGTATAAATCTGGTATAGATTAGGTACAACTAGCAATTACAAGTGGCCAACATTAAAAGAGCATGTGGGATAGCAACCTATCAGTGTTTCCCAATGAGAGATAGCAAGAGCAAGTCACGCACAAGAAGGGGAAACAATATCCGTTCCCGAGCCTATCATGACAATAAATAGCAAAGATGGTTGTTGCGAGCCTAGCCAAGGTTATAGAACAATTTTGATACAGCGAGATAATAAACAGACCATCACGTTTAAATGTGTGTGTGTGTGTGTGTGTGTGTGTGTGTGTGTGTGTGTGTGTGTGTGTGTGTGTGTGTGTGTGTGTGTGTGTGTGTGAGAGAGAGAGAGAGAGAGAGTGGGTGGGGGGGGGCACCCCCATCCCTGAGGAGAGTTGCGAAGGTTTAACAAAGTCACTTCCGTTTAGATAGCGAGAGCGAGATCACCAAAGTGGGAAGCAGTCAGCCAAGGGTTAGTCAAGGAATCGTCAGCTAGATAAGTGGTGTGTGTGTATGTGTGTGTGTGTGTGTGTGTGTGTGTGTGTGTGTGTGTGTGTGTGTGTGTGTGTGTGTGTGTGTGTGTGTGTGTATGCGCGCGCACGTGTGTGCGCGCTGTCAAGAAGTTGGCGGTCTTTCCAGGAAGGCACCGGACCTCTTGCTGTGAGAGTTTGTGAGGAATCTCAAGGGTTATGAGAAGGAGTTAAGATGTAGATAACCTAGCTTCTAGAGCTAAGAAGAAATGTAGCCAAAGAAGCCACTCACTTTCCCTTACAAACACACACGTGATGGAGAGAACTCATGAAAGATAGTCAAAACAAAACAAAAATGAAAACATCGAGATTACAATCATGGGTGAAAGCGTGGTTTGGTGGTACAAAACAAGGACCTATTTTACTTCTACCAATGAAAAAGTGGGGACTGGTAAATTTTCTGTAGTTTAGGTCAAAACTTTTCGGACCTTGTGTTTTTAGATTCTTCTTTTAAAGATCTATCCACTGATATATAGTATGATAGGTAGTTTTCCATGTGACATGTAGAAACTGTAACTCAAAGATTTGTCAAAGCTGCTGTCAAGGACAGTCCTTTTTGTACCACCAAAGCATGCTTTTAGCCTCATATCATATCATGGGTAGGATAAAAGGGTTAATGGATGAGTTAATGATATTTAATCTTTGTTGTCCAAATAAGCTACGGATTGCTCTTTGGAACTGTAGCTTTGTGCTTACTATAATGTATATGTTCTGTCTAGCGATGGAGATTAGTTGTGAGTACAAATCCTCTTGATTCATAATAAAATAACCACACTCACATCAAAAGAGAAGTTATAGTCAATAATAGGTAGTATGATGGGATCTGGTGAGAGAAGTATTTCGTTGAGCCTTTCAAGACCAAATAGAAACACTATACGTTGTTGAAAGTGAATCTTTCGACTAATCCAAATGTTGACCCTAATAGATTGCACAGAATGGAAATGAAAGAAATCACCTCTATGTGGATTAGGGTTATTCATCGATGATATACTTAGTATGTTCAAAGATAAAGGTGTGAAAGAAGTGAAAGGAGAAGAAGAAGAGAGTTTCTCTCCCAAGCCCTATTGTTTCCCTTAGGCAATAAGGATACTGCGGGGAGAGAAGTACCGGTAGCAAGGAGATTCTAGAGTTTGTGGAAGAGAATGAGAACCTTAAGAGAGAGAGGTGCTTGTGAAAGATGAAGATATGGTTACTAACCTTGTGCACATAATTGTTTCCCGCAAGAAGGTTGTGCCCGTTACATTGACAAGATTGCTGCTTGAATACCTTCCAATGAAACAATTAGGACACAACAAGAGAGATGAAAGGAGGAGTAAAGATAGAATTGGAGATAGATCTAAGTGTGGTGGTGGTATTAAAGATAGATAATGAGAGATAGAGATGGCGTTAGAGACAAGTATTGGACTAGATATGCAAATGGAAAAAAAACTAGCAACATATATCTTACATGAGAGCAATCGTCACCACTTTAATGGAGAGAGAAGATGAGGCAAGACTTCAGCCTTTCTTCAAGGGAAAGTATGGCAGTACGATGAGTGTGTCACTATGGAATTGAGCTATTCTCACTCACTCCTAAATTGCCCCCAATAAAGAGAAGGTTGCCCTTTTTATAGGTGAGGGAGCCATGTTTTACATAATCACGTGATTAGGCTAAAGAATTAGCCCAAATCAAATGTTCTTTGGATATTTCCTAAAATGGGCAATATTAGGACTAAAAATATCATGAAATTCATCATTTTTGGTCGTTGAGGCTCCATGTGGGTACATGATGTATGTGGGCCCCAGCTAGGCATCTTCTGTGTGGCTCTAGCAGGGGGTCCCAATTTGTGTGTCTTGTCCTTCAAGGCATCTTTGAGGTGTCACGTTCATATGCTTGTGTCTTTTATCCTCCAAATATCTTATTTTATGGAAAAAGACCAAGATTACCTCTTTTCACTTGATTCACCTGTTTACCATCTCTTCTTGCAGTGTAGTTGTGAGAGGATTTTTCACTATTTTCCCTGTAGCTTTTGACCTGTAACACGGATTGACATGCTTCAAAAGGCAAAATTGGCCTACTAAAAGAGCTTGACTTGGTTTTGGGCTTTTCTCCATGCACGTAGGTTGGGATTTTCAAATTGGGATGGTCCAAGAAGCTTTGGATCTTCCTTTTCATAAAGCCTTCTAGTAGGCCCTTCCCTCTTGTATGTATCCAAGAAGGTATGCATTATTGAAGGGTTATATTATTAAATAAATATGAAAAGAAGAAAAATAATTTATATATGGTAGGGTATAGCTGAGATATTAGAAGAATAATACAAATGCTTTTCCTCCCAGACAAAAAGAGGCACAATCATTGATACTTCTCTTGCAGTACTTTCTAATAGTAATGTACATTTATATTACATCAAAGATAAATACTAAGGTATGGTAGAAAGATTTTATTTATGCATATGAGTATTATATGAAGTATGCTTATGCGTCAAAAAGTCACAAGATAAATCGTTTAATGCCCGTTCCCACTATATACATGCCACAGCACAACATCCACCCCCTCTAAACCTGCACATCCTCCGGTATGTGCCACATTGTCTCTTTGTAAGATCAGCCCTCTTGTACATCTTCCTTGCTTTCTTCTTCACTGGATGATTCCAAAGCTTCATGTTCACTTTGATTTCACCTGTGTTTTGCTCTTCTTCCTCATCAACATTTTCTAGATCATTTTCTCCTCTTCTCTTAAACATTTTGACCCTTTTTCCCGCAACGAGAATCTTTAGTTCTGTACCATCTAGTTTAGACAAGCTGTAAGTAGAATTTTCATGCACATGCTTTACAACATATGGTCCAAACCATCTTTTTGAGAACTTACGCATGACTGTGTGTTGGTTATCAAGGCTACTATCATACACTAAAACCCAGTCACCTTTGTCAATTGCTTTGCTCCTGAGTCGATGTCGCTTATCAAAGTAGTCCTTGTTTTTCAACCTTGCATTTTTGAGTCGTTCTTTTGCAGCTTTAATGTCTCCAGGTCTTCTCTCTAGTTGCCTTATACGCAGTGCAAGGAGATCTTCCCTGCTAAGCCCCTCTTGCCAAGGTAGTACATTCCATGTGGGAATTGTATCTTCAATCGGCATCACTGGCTTTTGACCATACATTAGCTCCGCAGGCATGTAGCCAGTTACTGAGCTATGTGTTGTACGATCAACCCATAAAGCATATGGTAACAAGTTTAGCCACTCACCAACTCTTCCTTCGCAAGCCTTGGCCAAAGCTTTGATGATAGGAGGATGCCCTCTTTCACTCTTTCCATTGCCTTTAGGGTTGTAAGTTGTAGTAAGAGAAAGCTTGATTCCTAATCTAGAAAAGAACTCCTTTGCTTCTTTGGCATCCAGTTCACCTCTATCTGCAGTGATTTTTTCCACACGACCATAACGGCAAATCACCTCATCAAGAAGGAATTTGCACACAGCTTCTGTGGTTTTAGCTCTTAATGCTCTTCCTTCAACCTGGTTAGTTAGGTCCTCTCGTGCAAGAACCAAGTATCTCATCTGCCAGAGTCCTAAAGGCATTGTGACTAGATCCACAACCCATTTATAGTGCATGGCTAGTGGATATGTAGGGTGCAATCCATCACGATGTCAGACATTTGGATACATTTGACAAGTTACACATGACTCTACAAATTGAGATACATCTTTATACATACCCTTCCACCAGTATTTTTCTTTCAACTTGGAGAAGGTTGCCCACACACCCCTGTGTCCAGCCCATAGACTCTCATGAAACTCTTGCATGAGCTTTACTTGAGTCTCTTTTTTACATATAACCCGTTGTGGTGTAGCACCCTTTTGTTTAGGATGCTTCCACAAGTAACCATCCCTCAAAAAGTACCCATATGCTTTCCTCCGTATCCTCTTGAACTCTTGTTTAGACCAATCATCCTGTTTTGTTAGAATACTCAAGTAGTTTCCAATAAGAAGCCAATCACCTTCATAAAGCTCTTTCAAGAATGATTCAAGTAGATTAGTCATGCAGACATTGTTACCTTTGACATGACAGATAGAATAGAACTTTGTGCCTACATCATCTCCCTCGTCAATCATTTGTGACTCATTTTCATACCTTGCCCTTGATAGCATATCTGCCACTGTATTGTCTTTACTTGCAATGTGCTTACACTCGGGATTTAAGGACTTACTGTAGGCAATCCACCGCAACATAGCAATGTCTGGCGTTGAGCAACTTGTAATCATCCCAAGAAGTGGTAGACAATCTATTTCTACAACCACACATGCACCAATTAGGTACTCTTTCCCACTTTTCAAGGCTGGAACCATACCCCATAACTCTCTCTTTATCTGTGGATAGTTTCTTTGGCGAGCACTTAGTACCTTTGCTCCAAATCTTACCACATACCTGTGTTCTTCTTTGTCATCTTGCCCTATTTCCCTATTGCCCATCCAATACCTGTAGGACTGGTGTCTACTGTCACAATTACTGGCCTTTGACACTCATAGTCTACCTTTCTCAAAGTTGTTGCTGACTGGAGCAACTCCTTTAGCTTTTTCATGGATTTTACATGTGCTTCTGTCCATTTAAACTTCTGATTCTTTCTAAGCAGCTGATAAAGAGGATCAGCTACATGTGCATAATGTGGAATCCAAATAACATAGAAGACACATGCTTCCAGAAACCTTCTAACCTCAATGATGCTAGTGCATGTTTCTTTGATTCTTTGGATGGCATCTACCTTTGCTGGACAAGGTTTCCTACCATATGGCCCGCACATGTGCCCCACAATGAGCACTTCATTGACACCAAACATAGACTTTTTCCCTGACAATGTAAGATTCACTTCTTCCAACTTAGATAAAATTTTATCACAATCATTTATGTGATTTACCACAGACCTGCGGACATCCCTTGAGATCCAAAGCTTCATCTTTGTCACTTTCTTCACATCCTTTGATAGGCAAATCATCAATGAAAGGCATTGTGATTTGAGGAATAAAGTCAAGTAAGACCTTATTCATCCCAGTCATCATATGTGCAACCGAGTTGGTTGCTCCATGTGGCAAGGTACACATCCTTACCAAACCCAAAGGTGTCCTCATGGTTGTCAAGTCTCTGCTTTTGATTGCAAGCTGAGATTGATCATACCCTGAGTAGAGATCCCCCATTGAGTAGATTGCCCTCCCTGCAAACTCATCCACAATTGGACCTGTACCTACATTTTTAATTGTCACCTTGTTCACTGGTTGCATATCTTGGATAAAGCGTAGAGAACCATTCTTCTTTGGAATTGTGAACCACCTGTTTGAGTATGGAGCACAAGAAGGCTTCAAGATTTCCATTTTGATTTTCTCACTCAGTAGCTCTACTAACTGGAATAGGCCGCAGATTCCAAGGCACATGAGGTATTGTGAAAATTACCAAAGGAGCTACAATAGAAGGATCAACACATCCTATCTCATGTGGCTCAAATGCAAAAGCCTTACCATGCTTTGAAAGCATTTCTTTGAAGTACTTTGTCTCCTCATGTGTTAGAAACTCCTCGCGACCAATCTGCAACTCTTGGAAAGACTCCTTTGTGAAGGTATGCCCAATATTTTTAGGATTCCTCAAACTTGGTTGTAAAGAAGCCTGCTCAATCTTTTCCCTATTGTTGGGTGGTAAGGGTGAAGCTACTGGTTTCACCTTCTTTGCTACACTCTTGTACTTAGTTTCAACATGGACTTCTGGGCCAACTGTTTGGTTTTCTTTAAAGGCTTCTATTACTTAATACATTTCCATAGAGCAAACTTCCACAACTTCATTTTCAAGATGCAAACTAGACCCCATTATAGCATCAAGCTCACCCATAGTATCTACAAAAGAAACTTGTTCACACAAACCCAAAACATTTTCAGTAGGCTCTAGCAACCCACTTTCTTTCATGCCCATTTGTACATTATGTACATATTGTCTCTCACATCTCTTCAAATCTTCAAGTTTTATAAAACATACTGATCCATTCCTTGTTACCAAGGAGCCCGTTGAGAAAGTTTCACTTACTTTTGGATCAGGCGAGACCCTTTTTCTTTTTGTATCACTGCAATCCCGCTTTACAATGGTACTTGGCCAAAACCCATCATTTCCCTATGGTCATGAAACTCTTTGCTCACCTTTGGTAGAGGATGTGCTCTGAGGTTCTCACGATTTCTTTCATGGTTTAAACAAACTGTGAGAAATTGGATAGCTGGTTTACCATCTTTGCTATGTATCCTAGCATATGCTGAACCATCATCCATTACCTTTGTTTCCCGAACTCCCACAATGTAGGGTTGTCCAAGGATGAGATGATATAAAGATGTATCCTGTACAAAGAAGTTTTGGTCAATCTTTACATCACCTATTGTCACCTTCACACTTGGACATGATGCATACAATTCACCGGATGAATTGTTTGTCACTTTCACCATCCAACCATGATCTGTGTCCATCGGCCATTTGCACTTGTTGTAGAGACTCTTTGACATTATGTTTATTTCTGAACCATGGTCAATCAAGGCAACAAATGGCTCTTCAAGGTCACCTACCTTGACCAAAGTTTTTGTAGTAGCCCTTGCCCAGTGACTTCGTGAATATTAGCTCCTAGGAATATCTTCAACTTCTTCATCATCATTTGAGAAATGCACTTGCTTCACTCTCCAACTAGATTGGTAGCATCCTACCACACCTCCATCATCCTCCTTATTTTGCAGCTACATCCCTTGTGTCTTTGAGGTTTCCCCTTCAACCTGTGGACGAGAAACTTCAGCAAGGGTTTGCCTCTTCCTCTTGATGATGTCAATGATCTCCTCATGGAATTCACGCTTTGCAATGCCAAGAACTTCTCCCAGAGTAAACTCAATCTTGCTATTTAAGATCCTTTCCTCCAAGACTTTCTTTAAATCTGTAGCAACCTCAATATCAAATTGTAGTTTATAAGTTGGGCCTTTTGTCTTACCTTTTGCTGGCTCTTTATTCTTTCCTATTGTAGATTCCTCCATGAGTACTTCAGGTGGAGATGCTCCTTGTGTTGAGGGTGTTTGAGAAGCCATTGAGTCGCTTCTTCCCCCACTTCTAGAAGCTCTTTTTGATGGTCCTTTATCAGCATTCTCACGTCTGCGCTTCTCTTCTACAATAGCCTCATTTTGTTGACATTTTGTAATGTAGGCATGCACTGACAATGAGTCCACTGGATCATTCCATCCTGTTTCTAGACGTATGCAATCACCTGCTTCATGTAGGATCTCTTTTGTAAGCTTTCCCTTTTTAGCTAATTGCATGACATTTGGCCAAATTTGACCATGATGGTCATTCACCTCTTCATCACTAAGATGCTCAATTTTTACTCCATAAGTAGCTGCCTCAACTGAAGAGGTGGCATGCTTAGTTGCCATATCTTCAACTAAGGTTTGCATTCCCCCCTTCCCAAAGTTAGTTCTCAAGGGTAGACCTGTCTCTCTTAAGTGGATTTTACCATCCTTAAAAAAGACATCTTTTGACAAAGCATTATTAAAATCATCACAATCCCTTCTTACATGGTCTGTACTATCACACCAAATACATCTATTAACAAACCCTTCTTTGGGCTGTTGTCTTTGCCTAAGAAGTGGCCTTGATGGTGTGCCTTTTTCTTCAAGCTTCGCAAGCTTCACCTTCAAGTCACGCATTCCCTTCACAAGTTCATCTAGCATAGACTCATCAAACTTAGGAGCTATATAAGTAGGCTTTACCATTTTGTCAGAAGTTGAGGTTGAAGGACTTATAGTGTTTACTACCATCTTGTCCCTTCTTCTTTGTCGTTTGGCAAGCAACGAGACAGCACCTTCAACTTCATTCTAGTCGGTCTTTAGTCCTTGCTCAGCATCTTTATCTTCAAGAAGAAGCTCCAGATTTTCTTGAAACTCTTTACCTGCGGCTTGTAAGAAAAGATCTGTCTTCTCTGCATCTAGTGTGGCCCTTTCTGTCCTAGTGAGTTGTGCATAGCGCCGCTCAAATTCCCTAAGTAGCTCTGTTATTGATAGTCCTTGCTTTGGCTTGACTACCCATTCTAAGAATGTCCTTTTGGTCACTCTCTCCGAGTCCTCCATGAAATATTCCTCCTTTAAAGCTACTTTCAGTTCTTCCCAATTTCTCCAATGCCCATCTTTAATTGCCCTAACATGCTCCCTAATTTCCGGAGCAACAACTAGCTCAAAGCTCTGAATCATCTCACCTTCTAACACGCGATGCAGCTCCATCTCCTTCACATACTCGTGTAAGTATTTGGTTACATCTTTGCCATTGAACTGATCCATTCTGTTACCAATCGCTTGTATGGCCTTAGTCGATGAAATCTGCTTTCTTTCAGTAGCATGTTCTTATTGCATGAACATTGCAAATGCTTGAAACATTTGCATTGTTGCTGGGTCAAAATGCATACCCTGTTGCTCAACATGATCACCCATGGTTACCCACAAACTCACCCTGGCATATTCGTGTCGGGTTCACCAAAAATATGTCAAGAAGTTGGTGGTCTTGCTAGGAAGGCATCGGGCCTCTTGCTGTGAGAGTTTGTGAGGAAGCTCAAGGGTTATGAGAAGGAGTTAAGATGTAGATAACATAGCTTCTAGAGCTAAAGAAGAAATGTAGCCAAAGAAGCCGCTCACTTTCCCTTACAAACACACACGTGATGGAGAGAACTCATGAAAGATAGTCAAAACAAAACAAAAATGAAAACATTGAGATTACGATCATATCGTATCATGGGTAGGATAAAAGGGTTAATGGATGAGTTAATGATATTTAATCTTTGTTGTCCAAATAAGATACCGATTGCTCTTTGGAACTGTAGCTTTGTGCTTACTATAATGTATATGTTTTGTCTAGCGATGGGGATTAGTTGTGAGTACAAATCCTCTTGATTCATAATAAAATAACCACACTCACATCAAAAGAGAAGTTATAGTCAATAATAGGTAGTATGATAGCATCTAGTGAGAGAAGTATTTCGTTGAGCCTTTCAAGACCAAATAGAAACACTATGCGTTGCTGAAAGTGAATCTTTTGACTAATCCAAATGTTGACCCTAATAGATTGCACAGAATGGAAATGAAAGAAATCACCTCTATGTGGATTATGGTTATTCATCGATGATATACTTAGTATGTTCAAAGATAAAGGTGTGAAAGAAGTGAAAGGAGAAGAAGAAGAGAGTTTCTCTCCCACGCCCTATTGTTGCCCTTAGGCAATAAGGATACAACGGGGAGAGAAGTACCCGTAGCAAGGAGATTCTAGAGTTTGTGGAAGAGAATGACAATCTTAAGAGAGAGAGGTGCTTGTGAAAGATGAAGATATGGTTACTAACCTTGTGGACATAATTGTTTCCCGCAAGAAGGTTGTGCCCGTTACATTGACAAGATTGCTGCTTGAATAAAGTTCCAATGAAACAATTAGGACACAACAAGAGAGATGAAAGGAGGAGTAAAGATAGAATTAGAAATATATCTAAGTGTGGTAGTGGTATTAAAGATAGATAATGAGAGATAGAGATGGAGTTAGAGACAAGTATTGGACTAGGTATGCAAATGAAAGAAAAACTAGCAACATATATCTTACATGAGAGCAATCGTCACCACCTTAATGGAGAGAGAAGATGAGGCAAGAATTCAGCCTTTCTTCAAGGGAAATTATGGCACTAAGATGAGTGTGTCACTATGGAATTGAGCTATTCTCACTCACTCTTAAATTGCCCCCAATGAAGAGAAGGTTGCCGTTTTTATAGGTGAGGGAGCCATGTTTTACATAATCACTTGATTAGGCTAAAGAATTAGCCCAAATCAAATGTTCTTTGGATATTTCCTAAAATGGGCAATATTAGGACTCAAAATATCATGAAGTTCAGCATTTTTGGTCGTTGAGGCTCCATGTGGGTGCATGATGTATGTGGGCCCCAGCTAGGCATCTTCTGTGTGGCTCCAGCAGGGGGTCCCAACTTGTGTGTCTTGTCCTTCAAGGCATCTTTGAGGTGTCACGTTCATATGCTTGTGTCTTTTATCCTCCAAATATCTTATTTTATGGAAAAAGACCAAGATTACCTCTTTTCACTTGATTCACCTGTTTACCATCTCTTCTTGCAGTGTAGTTGTGAGAGGATTTTTCACTATTTTCCCTGTAGCTTTTGACCTGTAACACGGATTGACATGCTTCAAAAGGCAAAATTGGCCTACTAAAAGAGCTTGACTTGGTTTTGGGCTTTTCTCCATGCACGTAGGTTGGGATTTTCAAATTGGGATGGTCCAAGAAGCTTTGGATCTTCCTTTTCATAAAGCCTTCTAGTAGGCCCTTCCCTCTTGTATGTATCCAAGAAGGTATGCATTATTGAAGGGTTATATTATTAAATAAATATGAAAAGAAGAAAAATAATTTATATATGGTAGGGTATAGCTGAGATATTAGAAGAATAATACAAATGCTTTTCCTCCCAGACAAAAAGAGGCACAATCATTGATACTTCTCTTGCAGTACTTTCTAATAGTAATGTACATTTATATTACATCAAAGATAAATACTAAGGTATGGTAGAAAGATTTTATTTATGCATATGAGTATTATATGAAGTATGCTTATGCGTCAAAAAGTCACAAGATAAATCGTTTAATGCCCGTTCCCACTATATACATGCCACAGCACGACAACGTGCGTGTGCACATGCATCTCTCTCTCTCTCCATTAAAGTGGTTGACAAAAAAAAAATTCCAAACATACAAAATTCCTTTTCTTGAATTTCTAAGAGGAAATTTTTAAAAAATTAGATTTATTTTTTAGGTTTTACATTATTTTTCTCTATTTTGAGGTGGAATTTCTCCTTTTTCCCTTGCTCTCAAATAACATTTTTTAAATTGAAAACGGCACAATATTAAGTGGAGACACATTTTTCTCAAACACAAACCATTAACATGTCAAATGTGTTCCAATAATCATCTATTACAGCAAAAAATGATGCCTTCTTGAGACCATCATGAAGTCATCATCTTGTTGGCCTACAAGAGAAGGCCTTAGTGCAGGGTCAAAATAATAGTGCAAATCCTAGCCATTGGTCAGATGTTGGGGATGGGCTCCACATGGCCATTGGTCAGATATTCAGATGGTCTTTTTTTCTACCTAGCCTTTTCAAAAGCCTGCGTATTCTGCTTTGCCTACAATGCGTGGACGAGTGCGTTAATGCCTGCAAGTTTTACGTGCTTATTGTGCAAGGCAATTAGTGCCGTTTTAATGAGATTTGTAGGGCTTGTGCGTTGGCTGCATTTTGCGGGTTGCGAGGAGGGCACGCAAGAAATTTCTGCTTGGCATGGATGAGACAGTGGCAGTTGGTGTAGCCCAGCAGGCCGATGGTGAAGTGCATGTTGATGTAGGTGAGATGATTAATTGTTCTACACACTGAGTGGGCAGAGTGCTGCGAGGCTAAAGTGAGGCTATTTAATGTTGTTGAGTGAGATTTGGATTTGTGTATATAAAGTGTTGACGTAGTTTTGTGTTGCAATTGTAGAGCATTTGTTTAGAGCAAGTAGTATCTTTGAGAATGGCATCGAATTCTAATTCTACATAGAGTTTTAATGTTGATGAGTGCATGAGTCTTGATGCCATGAGTACAAGTGAGGAGATGGACTTTGACCAAGGTTTCTTCAATCTGTGAATGTTACGTTACTTGAAGGATTTGATGGTTACATGTGTTATCGTGATCTGCTATTTAGTATCTGTTGCTTGCTTTTCACAGAGTTGAAGAAAGTTGCCGAGGGTTGTAGTGGAGGGAGCCAGAGGCCGCAATGACTTGTGGTCGATGTTATGCTCTGAGAACTTGCAAGAGGGTTGCATGAAACAGGGGAGGTCCCGAGAGGCCATTTGTTGTCAAGGGGAGTGGCAGGGTGGGGGGTGAGAAGCCGGTTCATGTGTATAGGTTTTGTTTGATGTAAATGCCAGAATTATTTTATGTTTGTTGAGTTTCTGTGATGTTGTGTATTTTGCTACTCTTTGTTTTGGGTTGATTATCTCATTGAGCAGGGCTTTTCCACTGTGCTCTTGGTTGCAATTGCAAGTGTGATTTTTTTCTTGTGGAGCTTAGTTGAGGTGAATGGTTCTGATTTCATTGAAAGGTTCCATGAGTGTGGGAGAGTGAGGGTTAGAAGTGTTTTCATGCATTCATTTTGTTGTTGTTGTGAATTCCTACAATGTCTTAGCTCGTTTGCCATTTCCCACTAGGCTAACAAAAGAATATAATACACTTTCAAGAATCACACTCATCTCTTCTCTTTTCCAAAACCCTTTGTGACTTTGAGTGATGCTACTATTAGTTTCATTCCTGTCATTGAGAGATCCACAAGTGAGCGGACAGCTTGACGAGTAATAATGTGGCTTTCAATGCATTGCAACAGTGACAGCAAACCTATGGGCGGTGAGGCAAAAACCCTTCCATTGAAATCTTAGCAATGGAAATCATTGGTAGAAGAAGAATAGAAGTTTTAACATTGTAGCAACAAGGTCAGGAGACCTCAAAGACCTTCTTGAGTAGTCTTGGAACTCGAGACTTGATACTTATAAGGGAAGTGGGACAACCCAGAGGGAACTTGAGACTACAAATCTCAATCTTGAGAGGGCAGTGGGAGCTTGTGTAGGTTCTCTAAATGCCCACCAAGACCCCATGCCCTCATATGGACATCCAAGGCTTCTTTTGCCATAGGAGTAAGGCTAAGGCTTGAAAGCATCAAACCTCTTCCTGTGCTTTTTGTCTCTTTCAAAATTGTCTGCTTAGAGTTTTGAATAAGTTTGTGCACAACCTTCCTTGGTAAAGGCGTGGATCCAATTTTTCTTGCAAGATTCATGTGCTAAAAGGCTTGATGATTTTTTTGGCTAGTGAAGCATTGTTTGGGAGAGGATGCTAGCAATCAAACACAAATAAGTCAATGAAAATACAAGGACCAATTTTGTGTGATTTTGTTAGCTTCTTTCTACAATAATGATGTTTGTTTTGTAGGTGCAACAGTTGAGGTGGCCGTCGGTGGTAAGCAAACCTTGCCCAAAGTTCTCGCGCAAGCTGAAGCCAAGGTTGAGCCTAATGTGTCCCCTGATGTGCCTACTCAATCTCAAGTATAACATCAAGCTCCAACAGTAGGCCAATCCCAAAAAACACAGGTTGGGTCCCCCCCAGCAACTTTAAGTCGATATCCAACCTACTAATGATGGTGTGAATCTGTCTTTGGTGCCATATGCAAGAGAATTGGTGATTTTTTAAATTGGCAAAGCTTCCCCCAAGTTTTCTCTTGAGGGCAAGATATTGAATCTTTACGGCACATACAAAATAGCATTTGATAATTACAACCCGTACTTGAAGCTTGACAATGTGGACACATATTCTACGGACACCATAACCTTACTAGTGTTGTATGAGCCTTATATCACTCAACTCCAGGATAGGTTACACATTGGTGAGTACATAAGGGTAGAGAATCCCATTATGAAGCACAAAACTCGGGGGCATGGGGGTACATCAACGTGTTCTTTGCATGTCAATGCCTCAATGTTGGTGATAAAGGCAAAACCCTTCCCATTGGCATTATCTTTGTTTCTTGAGACTTCTATTAGGTCCTTCTTGAAGGAAACAAGCAAGTCATCATCACCAGCAAATAGAGGAGCTATGTTGTGTGTTTTGGCATTTGTTATTCTACAAAACCTCCAATCCAAAGCAGGTGTGTAACTAGGTGCACTTTTGGTTGCAGACGGGTCGTTGCCTGGATGATCGTGCTGTGGTGAGTAGACTAGCTTTTTGTCGCTTGGTTTTTAGTGACTATCATGGTCGGTTGTTTATGGTTCTTGTGTAGGTGAGCTTTATGAGCTCTTGCAAAGGTGATTACATGCAACTGATTGCTAATTTGGAAGCAGAGGAGAATGTGATGTGTGTGGCTTGCAACATTGCTCCATTCAATAGTCGTGCCAACACACTATCGATGCTTGACATCACTACCCTAGTCCCTGTTCTAGACCTCGCTTGTGTCAGATCTTGGTTGAGGTGGTCTAAGCCCAAATCAAAAGTTTAGGTTATGGTAGAGAGGTATGTTTGCTATGTATTGATGTGCTTTCCTCAATTGTGTTTGCAATTAAAATTTGAATATAGTGGACCTTGTAGCTGGTTGAAACGTTGTGCTTTACCAACTTCAACTTAGTTCTATTGGAAAAGCAATGTCCTCTTTGTAAATCTACAAAGGTTCACAAAAGTTCCCAAGGAGGATTTTGTGCCGCTTGTGACACGTCCATTGATATCATAATCATCCCAAAATTGGATGCACCCATCACTAGTGAAAATAATAGTGTTGTCAATGCTCAAATTGTTGGCTTTATGGTAGATGTCGTCCTTGGTTTTGAAGAAAGCTTCAAGGAGTTGTACACTAGAAATGTTGCAGATGCTTGAGACATCCTAGTGGCTACAACCAGAGTAGGTGCTTTCAAGCTTAGTTTCATAGGGCATGTAATAACATTTGCACCCCGCTCAAAGTTGGTTCAGTGAGGTTAGCTAACGCACATCCATTTGGTCTTCCGAGCCTACCCTTCTTTCAATCACTCCTTTTTTAATGTTGTGTGCCTCTTTGTATATATCTCCTTGAACAATTAGTATGGTAGAGACTTTCCAAACCATAAAGCCAGCTTGCTTTATGTGTAGCTTCCATGGTTCTCCCTGTTTTGGCATGCCTTTGAGAACATTGTATGCCAAATAAATATGTAGCTTATATCACGTAAGCCTCTCTCTCTCTCTCTCTCTCTCTCTCTCTCTCTCTCTCTCTCTCTCTCTCTCTCTCTCTCTCTCTCTCTCTCTCTCTCTCTCTCTCTCTCTCTCGTTCTCTACAAATACCCCTTATGTGCCTATAATTTTGCACTCAACCATGTCAGCATCACAAGAGCTATTTGGCGCTCCATTCAATGTGGCCAACTTGGATGAACAATTCTTGCAAAATTTTCTAATAGCGCAAACATTTTGATGCCTTGCACTGCATGGCAGAGACCACAAGTTTTTGCAAAAACTTCAAAGAAAGATTGCTTAAAGAATTGTTAAGCTATAACACCCAACGTGGTTTCAAATTGAACGTAGATAGGTTGATTGGACAACAATCTTCTATTGTACATAAAGATAAGTTGTCCTTTGAAAAGTTATTTGAAACCAGATCTACCTCTTTGTTGCTAACCATGGAAGTCATTAAAGTCTTTGCAAGGATGATTCATAAGCAAATATAGGTTAAATTGCAAAACAGAGCCACCACCAAGTGAAAACTCTCAACAAAAAGAAACCCAATTGAGCCACTCCATCATCAAGAGCTTTTGGTTCCCAATAACTTGCAAGTTTGCAATATTTTCAAGTTCCTACAAACTTGTAATGCAAATGGCCTATGAACTTTGAGAGTAGCGGAATTAGGAAATTAGATAAACCACATTTGTGAGATTACTTTCTGACGATAGTGGGTGAACTTAATTGATGGTAGCAACATAAACATGGTACTTGGTTAACTTGGCCTGAACAATACTTTTGCAAGAGAGAGAGTTTAAAGAACATGACAACAATTGAGGACCGGATGCATACAGAGCCGGTCCCCCCTCCAATAGGCATTTGTATTATAGTTTCTCCCATCAAGAGAGACTTGGTACAATACAATCTTTGTGTTCCTTGTGACCTAGGTGATGCAATGAAGATGGAAAGCTTCATGCATCACAAGCATAATATAACCTTTATAGAAAGCATTAACTATCCCAAGCCTCAGTCCCAAGGCCTCAAACACCTTCGAAGGTGGGGAGAGCTAGCGGGGAATGAGGGTAGGGAAGAGGAAGAAGAAACATTCCATAGGAGAAAGAAATAGTTCCTCACTTATCATCACTCTTCTTGCTAGCATACATAATAGCACAGTAATGAAGATGTAGAAGATGGCAAGCTTAAGCATTGAAGCATGGCTCTTGGTTGGATTTGCATTCCATAGCCAAGAGTGTTGGTGTAGGCTCTTACTTCTCACAAGCTTGGAGAAGGAGGTGGAGTTCCTCTACTTTTACCAAGTGAGAATGATCCACAAAATGAGTGTGTGTGTATGGTGTATACCCCCCCAGCACCCCTCTTGCTTGCTTGGGGCGAGTTCTAGCCTTTCCACATGCTTCAAGCTCATTGGACCCTTCTCCCCTTAGTCAGTCACATGCAGCATGCATTCAAGTACATGGGTAGTCTTTGGACAAGTGTCCTCCTTACCCCTTAGAGAGAGAGAGCTTGAAAATATCTAGACATTTGTTGGATGGAACTAGAAGATCATTGGACCCCTCTTTAGCCCAACCAATAGCATTCAAGCACACCATGTGGCTAAGCATAGGGAGAGTCTGACATGTGTCCCATGTGCCCCTTGAGAAAAGGGGTGTCCTTTGGGTGAGTGGGAGGTTAAGTCAAAGATTCCCCTAGCTTTGAGATTTTCCCCCTCCTTTGTAGGGTCTCTTTTTGACTCAAGCACCTTACCCCCCATGCATGGGAAGCTTCTCAAGCACCTTCCTCATTAAGTTGATAGGGTCGCTTTTTGACTCAAGCACCTTACCCCGCATGCATGGGAAGCTTCTCAAGCACCTTCCTCATTAAGTATGACAAGCACCTCAAGTACCTTACTCATCAAGCATGACAAGCACCTCAAGCACCTTAGTCATCAAGCACGACAAGCACCTCAAGCACCTTAGTCATCAAGCACGACAAGCACCTTAGTCATTGAGCACAACAAGCACCTCTAGCTTAGGTCGAGTTCCCACCTCAAGCTCAGTCCTAGCTTGACTAAGGTCAAAGGACTTTTAACACTAGCCATTGGAGGTCTTTAATGAATCTAACCCTAAGGTCTTTTAAGCTCCATTAGATGCACATTGCTCTTTGATAGACTACCTCCTTTTGGGCCCCTATTGAGATGTAACCATCTCTCCTCTTGGTCCCCTGCTGAGGTAAGTCTAGAGGCACTTAATGCACATTGCTCTTTGATAGACCATCTCCTTTTGGACCCCTATTGAGATGAAACCATCTCTCCTTTTGGTCTAGAAGCACATGTCTCTATTCTAACTCTTGTTCCCATTTATTCTCCCACATTAAATGATCAGTTTAATATGAGAAAATCATTTGGTATAGTAAGATATTATATTTTATGACATTACCTCTCTCTTGAAATCATAGTCGTTGGAGAGGGGGAATGGGGGAACACGCCTGGCACAAACACAAGGTCCTCTCTATAGCTCAGAGTATTCACAGCACCCCTATCCTCTCGAAAAACACCTTCAAAGAAACACCTTACACTAGCAGACCACCGCCTGCTCAATTTCCACTGCTCACACACTCCACAAACCACCACACAAAGTACACCTGCTACCACTGCCTATCTCCACCCTTACACACGCACACAACCACTCAATCTCACTCTCTCACACAAAACACCATCTGTCCAGGGGACACACACTTCCACACAGTCGGCATCGAGGAGAAACATGAAAACAGGAGAAAGAGAAGGGGGTAAGGGGAAACAACAGCACGAGAGGCAAGTGTGTCTTGATTGCACTTCAAAAAATATATACACCGGCTTGCACTGCAATCACCATGGCCATTTTCAAGCAAAAGTTACAAAGGGGCTAGCTTGCTAGAGGACTCCACTTTGCAGGCTTCAAAACGGCACCCAAAAGCCAGGAAAAAGGCCCTTAATTTGACCCAATTTTGACTTTTATAGGGGGGGCCTTTAATTTGGGAATTTACATTTTAATTGGTCCAGTTGGCACCTTGAATTGGCATTTTTGGGAAAGGGGCACCGCCTTGCTCTATCTGCTCTCTTCTTCTCTCTTTTGCACTTGGGGGGGGGGGGGGGGGGGGGGGGGGGGGGCATTAGCAATGTCGCTATTGCCCCTTGGCTTTTTATTTTTTATTTTTTATTTTTTTTCTTTCATCTTTTACCCTCTTTAGGCTTTACCTTATATTGCTCAATTTTGACTTTGACCTTCTCTCTCTATCCGGCTCCTCCTTCGCCTCTCTCTTCTTTCCTCACTCCATTTAGCCTCTCTTTAGTTTGCCTTCAACCTTGCCCATTTTCTTTGGTTGGCCGGCGGCTTGGAAATGGCCCTCTTGCCCTTGCGTTTTGCTCTGCCCGGCCTTTGCAATGGCCTCTTTGCTGCCCTCGAACCCTCTCTTCATCTCGGTGGGACCGCTCCCTTAACTATGCATTGCGGAGGGGGGGCATTAGCGATGTCGCTAATGCCTCCTCCCTCTTTCCTTCAAAAAGCAAGGCCCATGGCCCGCGGGAACCCCTCTCTTAGACGACCTTGCCATGTCATCATCGGAGCCACCAAACCCAGCCTCCTTCCCCACACGGGCGCGTGCCAGCACGCCGCCTCGCCCTGCCAAAACATTGCCGCCTACGCCCGGCATGGCCGCGTTCTGCCAACGCAGAGCCCGATCCGCGCACTCACAGTGCCGCCAGCGGCCCTCGCCATGGCCACCCACCACGAGAGGCCCCTTTCCTCCTTATGCTTCAAAAGGGCGGCCCGTCCTGGCCCATATACTCACCCCTCTAGAGCACACACACCACATGTGGGATATTCCACTGGGCCACGTGGCAACCACTGGCTCCATAGTCCCTTAAGCCCATAAAAACTCTCCAAAAATGTAAATATAAAACCATTTCTTTGGGCCTTCTTATCCTGGCTTCCATACCTTGCCCGACGGTCGGAAGCTCAATCCGCCAAACCGTGCTGAGTCTTTGCCGCACCGGTCCCGGACCGTAAAAAAATTACCACCTTCAGATCCTTTCGAATGCGCCATTCGAGGCCGCAAAAAAAAGGGAAAAACATCAGCCAATTCTTCTCCCGGCATTGCCTCCCAACTTTGTCCTGCCGCATCTAGCTAACCTAGTGTCCGATTGATGCACTATCGACTCGTGCCAACTCCACATGATGCCTATTACCATCGAGAAGCTTGGCGAGGCCAAAAAGATGCCAGATGGTGCATTTTCCAATGCGGTCAAATGGGCTCAGACCTGGTCCCCGAAAAATCTTCTAACGACCATAACTTTCTATCTAGAGCTTCAATTCGCGATCCGAGAAGACCGGCATGCTCCACAACTCGAGCACTACACATGTATATACTGACACCATTCCTGGCCACTTGTCCCCAGCTGCCCTGTCCGTCGGGAATCTGCTACACACTCTAACTTTAAACTGCAATATCTTGAGCACCGGGGCTCCGTTTGACGAGTCGTTTGGACCGGCTTCTAGAGCACACTGAGCACTACATTTTAGGACACTGACTTGGCATTTCGGACACCTTGACCTTCCATCCCATCTGGACTATCCTGCAGCCCTTTTGGCCTAAAAATCCACTTTAAGCATACATTCCTGCTACACTTTGGCTGCCTAGGACCTTGGCACCTGCCCTAGCCTTTTGCACTGCACTCGACTGCTGCCTCTGCCTGGCATAGACCATCTCCTAGCTTCAACCAACTTTGGCTTCGTCCTCGACTATGAGGTAGAGAAGATAAAGCCTAGTCATTATTCCATGTTTCTTAGCGGGTAGAGGATCCTTTTTACCCTACAACATCATTCAAAGATGGATGACTAGTCCATTTGGTGCTTGGGAGATGTAGCTACAGCAAGCATGTCTGCTCTTTAGTCCATATCATACTTCCAAAGTAGAGTGACAAGTTCTACTTGGTGTTTGGGAGACGTCGTCACCACAAACATGATTCTAAGCATGCAAACTATTTAAATTTGTGCACAATAAAAAGAGACCTAGTCTTATAAGACAAAAACATTTTTCATCTTAAATGCATCTTCATATTCTTACTCTAGTGAAGCATTGTAAGCATTGACAAGGTTCATATTATCTTTAAGCTAGGTTCCTTGCATCCATTTAGCATCTTTAAAAGGATAATTCTTTAAGTTAATAATATATCGTTAGATAATCTTATCGTTTCTTAATACCTTGTCTTCATGTTATAGGATGGACTTAGATTGAAGTACCTCTACTTGATCTTTGATTTTTGGAGGGTCTGCAACTATTGCTTCTTTTGATGGTGCTCCTTTGTAAGTCTTATGTAGGTTCTCATGAAAAACATTGTGCATGAGCCAATGGTTGGGCAACTTCAATTGATAAACCATCTCATTGATTGGCTTAAGAATCTTAAGGTCCATAGTATCTTTTTGCTAGTTTAGCACCATACTCTTGGTGGTCCGTAGGACTCTTGCCCGTAGTATGCCTCAAATGAGCCTTGAGAAACTTTAGCAAGACCCAATCATTTTCCTTAAAGGCAAAGGCTCTTCAGTGCTTATTAGCAGTAGCCCTTTTTGCCTTTCCTGTGAGATGGATATAACCCCTTTAATCTTTGGAAAAGATTCTTGTAGGTCTTGGCTATATTCATCAAGATCGAAGATCTTCCCATGTACTTTAAGTAATAAGGGACTTTTGGATCTTCCTTCTTTAACCTCAAAAGGCACTTTCCCCATAGAAGTATGTACAATATCAGTGTATGCATACTCTATAAGAGGTAGGTACTTCTATCATTGAGAACATTGATCTACTTCCATGACATAGGCTTTTCGTATATCCAGAATTGATAGATTAGTTATTTCACTTTGGTTATCCGTTTGTGGATGATAGGCCAAAAGAGAAATTTAATCTACTTCCTAGATTCTCAAAGAGACCCTTCTAGAACTTACTGGTCATTCTAGGATCTTTGTCCGACACTATGTGTGTTGAAATGCCATGATGCTTGAAAATTTGAGATGTGAAGAGGGTTTCCATTTGATGTGCCTTAATAGTCGTTTTGACAGGCATAGAGTGTGTTTGCTTTTTAAGCCTGTCGATTGAAACAATCCAAGTTGCTTCCCTCGATCAAATTTCAACTTTTGGTATACCACGCATTTTGAAACATACTCTTGTATGTTAATTTTTCATGGTAGACCAACAGAAATACATTTCTACTCCTTGAACAGTAGATTATGGATTACCTCTTTGCCCGGCATAAGGAGAAGTATGGGATTCATACATAACTTTCTTATTGTATGGGTGAGTAACACATAGCCTATTGCAGTTTGGAAGATAACCATCCTTCAAGGTGAATGGTTCTTTTTTTCTTCCCTATTGCTAAGGTTGTAATTACGTACTTAAAGTTTCAGTCAGTAGCATACTCATCTATCATAAAAGATAGATCATTTTGAGTTGCTATAGACACCACATTTACCCTTGGTTGTTTTGAAAGTGCATCGACCACTTGATTGTGCTTGTTAGCAATGTGAGCAATATGAAATTTAAATTGAAAAAGAAAATTTGCCCACCTCATTTGTTTATTGGAGAGCTCGGTTTGCGTCATGAAGTTCTTGAGGCTTTGTGATCCATTTGTAGGATGAATGGAGTCCCCAAGAGATAGTGTTTCCACGTGTTTAGGACATATAGAATAGCTAGTAGCTCTTTTTTGTATTTGCCCAATACTCACTTATCAAAGTTGAGTCTTTGACTCTCATATGCTATGGCATGTCCTTCTTGAAATAAAATAGCTCCAAGGCAATCAGCACAAGCATCACATTGGACCTGAAATGGCTTTGAGAGATCTAGTAGTGTGAGCACACATTGAGAGATAAGCTTCTCAAAAGCTTCTTGCACTTTTGCAATCTATGAATACTTAACGTTCTTTTTTTTGTTAAGTCATGTAATGGGCTTGCTATTAGCGAGGATTTTTTCTATTAAGCATCTATAGTATGCACAATACCTATGAAGCTCCGTACCTCCTATAGATTCCTTGGATTAGGCCATCCTTTTATTATCTCTAACTTTGTTGGATCCATACAGGTGCCATTTTTAGAGATAATGTGACCTAAATATTTAATCTCTTGTAGGAAAAATTCACTTTTCTTTTGATTAATGAAAAGATTATTCTCTCTCACAACTTGAAAGATTACCTAGAGGTGTCCCTTGTACTCCTTAAGAGAATTTGAATGGCCTGAAGATTTTTGTCCATCATGAGTTTGAATGTGTCTGGAGAATTTGTCAGGCCAAAACTTGTAAATTATCAAATAGATCTTCTACCCGCGGCACGAGAAATATATTTTTGATAGTGATCTTATTTAGTTCTCTATAGTCGACACACATGTGATATGTGTAATCTTTCTTTTGCACTAAAAGCAATGGTGAACAAAATGGAGAGGAGCTAGACTTCACCATCCCTTTTTCCACCAACTCATGCATTTGCCTCATGATCTCCTCTTGTTGAGCTTGTGAAACTCAATAAGGAGGCTTGTTAGGTGGTGAGCTTCTTGGTAGGAGCTCAATTGCATAGTAATCATCCCTCATTTTAGAGGTAGCTCACTAGGGATGTCATCAATGAAAACATCCTGGAATCCATTTAGGAAATTAGACAACTTTAATTCCTCTTGATTCCCTTTATTGCAGGGATATGGTGTTCCCCAACTCATTAGCATCTATATACATGCTCTCTTCCCTGTAGGTGAAATAGATTCTCCTTTTAGGGAGCTTCATGTTGGAAACCATGGGGTTAAATCATGGTGCCCCAACGATAACATTCTCATGTTTGAGAGGGGAGATGAAGAAATTCTTTTTTTCCACATAGCTTTGGACATGAAGCCTTAATTTTCCAATTAAGGAAGAAACTGAGACGTCTTGTCCCTTGATAGTTCCATTGGCTTTCAATGCATCTCCCATCTCGTGGGCTTATATGCCTAGCTTAGTGGTCAACTCCATGGATATGAAGTTGTGAGTTGAACCAGGGTCAAACAAAATAAAGGCATCATTCTCTTCCATCTTTCCCCAATCATAGGAAAGGAGAAATCCTTGGCAATGAGCATCCTCTTTTGGAGCTTCAAACATAGAGGCTCTAGGAGTCTCATTGCGGGCAATTCTCTTGGGGCAAGGACAATAACCATGGCCTTGCTTCCCACACTTAAAACATTTGTGGTTCTTACGAAAAGCTTCTAGCTCTTTAGGAGAGAGTTTATATTTACCTTTGTAAACTCCCTTCTCCTTGGACCGATTGTTGTTTTTGTTGGAACATCCTTGGTAAGAATTTTGGGCATCAATTTTCCTCTTGGCATCCCTTTTGTCTTTATTTTCCACGGGCTTGACATTCCGTTTAACCCCTTGTTGGAAATTGATACACAAAGCAACCATGGTGTGGTGGATTACTTTGGTGATAGAACCAGGCCATTGAGAGTTGGCATACTCGGCCATCTCTTTGGGTAATCCCGCGCAGAATTGTTGTTTTTGCTCGGCAAGTCTATCTTTTGAAAGACAATAGCCTTCAGATATAAATCCCAAAACTTGTCCACATATTTGTGGATAGACTCATGAGAGAGAAGACTCAAACTCCGCCATTTGGTGATCACTTTGTCCATTGCATCGCTTGCAAGGAATTGCTTCATGATGGAAACTCGTAGAGTTTTCCATGTCTTTGGGGCTTCGCCGTTGCCATGAAGACTAGCCCACCATTGACGAGTCGATTTTTGGGAGTGCATAGCTACATGGTGTAGCTTGGAGAACTCCGTGAAGCCCTCGTCTCCAAAGGCCGCATCAATTGTTGGATGAAGGCCAATACTTTGTTGGTAGCACCAAAGGTGCCATCATAGGTGAGAAAATAGATACTCTTTCCTCCCTCTTTGAACTTCTTTAGCTTTTGTGACCTTCGCCATGCAAGGTAAGATTTGCGATGTCCTCCCCTCTTGTATTCTCTAGGAGAATAGACATAGCTTTCATCGGTAGAGGAGGAAGTGAAGAAGAAGGAGAAGAGGGTGACCTCTTTCTTTCCCTTTTCTTCCTTTGTTTCCTCTCTTCCCTTTTGGAGTGACAAGGAGAAGTACTATGGGTTAACCATTTCCTCTTGGGAGGAATTGGCGATCGTTTAGGATGCCTTCTTCGCGGAGCCACATCTTCAGAGGAATTTAGGGATACATTACTTTCTTGACTTTGGATTCCTCCTCTCATATGGGAGAGAGTCTTCTTTTGGGGGTCTCATCAAGAGGCCTCCTAAGCCCTCTCTCCTCTTGGAGAGAAAAGGAAATCCCATAAGCATGAAGTTGTCGAGTAACTTCGGCTTGCAAAGCTGGGTTGCCCATATCTTGTTGCAACCTAGTGGCAAGATAGTTAACAAACATGGGCATCATCATTAGCACCTTCATGTGCAAAATTACGTATCTACACCCACGGCTTGAATTGGTTAATTATAGAGAGTAGTGGAGTGAGTCTAACATAGCGAAGTTTCCAAGGGATATCTCCTTTTGGACTTCTTATGGCTCAATAATGGTAAATCCGTAGGCAAGTCTAAAAAGACTCCATTACTAAGACCAAAGCTCCCAAGGTGTGCACCATATCTCACATAGTGGGCTCAACAAAATCGATAATAGATCCCAGTCCCACTTACCCTAATATAATTAACAAAATCAACCATTAATAATCTACTTAAGGACCTCTCTTCTTAAGCAAGAAAAGAGAAACCAAATGCTGTGATAACAATGTAATGGAAATGGACTACGAACTTTGAGAGTAGCGGAAGTAGGAAATTAGATAAAGCACTTTTGTGAGATTACTTTCTTGGAATAGCGGGTGAACTTAATTGATGGTAGAAAAATAAACATGGTACTTAGTTAACTTGGCATGAACAATACTTTTGCAAGAGAGAGAGTTTAGAGAACATGGCAACAATTGAGGACCGGATGCATACGGAGCCGGTCCCCCCTCCAATAGGCATTTGTATTATAGTTTCTCCCATCAAGAGAGACTTGGTACAATACAATCTTTGTGTTCCTTGTGACCTAGTTGATGCAATGAAGATGGAAATCTTCATGCATCACAAGCATAATATAAACTTTATAGAAAGCATTAACTAACCCAAACCTCAGTCCAAAGGCCTCAAACACCTTCGAAGGTGGAGAGAGCTAGCGGGGAATGAGGGTAGGGAAGAGGAAAAAGAAACATTCCATAGGAGAAAGATATAGTTCCTCACTTATCATCACTCTTCTTGCTATCATACATAATAGCATAGTAATGAAGATGTAGAAGATGGCAAGCTTAAGCATTGAAGCATGGCTTTTGGTTGGATTTGCATTCCATAGCCAAGAGTGTTGGTGTAGGCTCTTACTTCTCACAAGCTTGGCGAAGGAGGTGGAATTCCTCTACTTTTACCAAGTGAGAATGATCCACAAAATGAGTGTGTGTGTGTGTGTGTGTGTGTGTGTGTGTGTGTGTGTGTGTGTGTGTGTGTGTGTGTGTGTGGGGTGTATACCCCCCCAGCACCCCTCTTGCTTGCTTGGGGCGAGTTCTAGCCTTTCCACATGCTTCAAGCTCATTGGACCCCTCTCCCCTTAGCCAATCACATGCAGCATGCATTCAAGTACATGGATAGTCTTTGGACAAGTGTCCTCCTTACCCCTTAGAGAGAGAGAGCTTGAAAATATCTATATATTTCTTGGATGGAACTAGAAGCTCATTGGACCCCTCTTTAGCCCAACCAATAGCATTTAAGCACACCATGTGGCTAAGCATAGGGAGAGTCTGACATGTGTCCCATGTGCCCCTTGAGAAAAGGGGTTCCCTTTGGGTGAGTGGGAGGTTAAGTCAAAAATTCCCCTAACTTTGCAACTTTTTCCCTCCTTTGTAGGGTCTCTTTTTTACTCAAGCACCTTACCCCCCATGCATGGGAAGCTTCTCAAGCGCCTTCCTCATTAAGTTGGTAGGATCTCTTTTTGACTCAAGCACCTTACCACCATGCATGGGAAGCTTCTGAAGCACCTTCCTCATTAAGTATGACAAGCACCTCAAGTACCTTAGTCATCAAGCATGACAAGCACCTCAAGCACCCTAGTCATCAAGCACGACAAGAACCTCAAGCACCTTAGTCATCAAGCACGACAAGCAGCTTAGCCATCAATCATGACAATCACCTCAAGCACCCTAGTCATCAAGCACCTCAAGCACCTTAGTCATCAAGCACGACAAGCACCTTAGCCATCAAGCATGATAAGCACCTCAAGCTTAGGTCGGATTCCCACCTCAATCTCAGCCCTAGCTTGCCTAAGGTCTGCCTAAGGTCAAAGGACTTTTAACACTAACCATTGGAGATCTTTAATGAATCTAACCATAAGGTCTTTTAAGCTCCATTAGATGCACATTGCTCTTTGATAGACTAACTCCTTTTGGACCCCTGCTAAGGTAAGTCTAGAAGCACTTATTGCACATTGCTCTTTGATAGACCATCTCCTTTTGGACCCCTATTGAGATGCAACTATCTCTCCTTTTGGTCACGTGTTGAGATAGGTCTAGAAGCACATGTCTCTATTCTAACTCTTGTTCCCGTTTATTCTCCCACATTAAATGATCAGTTTAATATGAGAAAATCATTTGGTATAGTTAGATATTATATTTTATGACAAAACTTCACCAAACTATAAGGTGAAGTTGAAAAAGGATTTCTTTGCCATGATACGTCAGCTTGGGCCACTGACTCTTTTCATCAAATTTTCCTTTGTTGAATGTCGATAGCCGCCCCTTGTAGATACATTTAAAAACATATCGGGAAAAATCAGGCAGACAAATGAAACAAAATCTTCATTTCTTAGACACTTCGTGCAAGCAAACCCGATCACCACAGGTCGATAATATGTGCATCGGTTCCTTGCAATGAAGAGCTTGCTATCAAAAGATAGTACTATTTGTGGGAAAATTCTCAATTATTTCTTTGTGATAGAGTTCCAAAGCCATAGCAGCCAGCATAATCATGGGCTCCTTTGGATTGAGAGTGCACCCACTCTAGACAAAGACCCAAACAACATTAATACTCAATTCATAGATAGATACATGTCAATCGATGGCTCTATGCTCCCAATGCACCTAAGAGATGTACAAACACATCACCACCGCAAGACATGCTACAAAAAGGGCCATCAGTGCCATTTTGACTTCCCACGCTATCCAATGCCTTTCACACTCATCATTTGCCCAAGAGTTTCAAACAACACAAATATTAAACAATATAAGAAAACAATAAAACGTGTCAAAAAAAGCCTTCATGACGCAACACAAGCTCCCGCATTGTCATTCGACAAATGGACAAATTGTATGGAAAATTCATTCCAGCACTACATTGAAGCGCTTGAGGCAACAATTTTCGTTCCCATGGTTGTTCTCAAACGACATCCAAAAGATGCAAACACAAACAACTTCAACCCCATTATAGCAAACTTATGGGATGCCAACAGAGACATTCAATTTGTCCTCAATGCACATGGAGCAGCCAGTTACTGTACCTCATACATGACAAAGTTAGAAGCAATCAAGACACAGCTAGATGAATGAGTCAAAAGCAATGTTGAAATAGTGGACAGGCTACAAAATTTGGGAAATACCATTCTCAATACTCAACAAGCAGTATACATTGCCCTCTCACTCCTCTATATAGCTCCACATGTGAGTTCACCTTCATCAACACCAATGACCCCACAAACCATGCTTTGCTACTTAAAAAATTAATTTATGCTAGAGCAACTTGACCCCTCCAGCATTGACATATTCTTTGAAATAATGATGGACAAGTACGCTCACATGCCAACAACAATCCACAATGTTTGCTTGGCTTACTTCATTGCAAACTTCAAAAAAATGAGAACCACTTACAAGCAATCAATGAGAGCCAAAATCGTTTGCGACATTCATTACAATGCTATCAAAGACCCAAACAATTTCTATAGAGAACAATGCTTGCTATTCTACCCTTGGAACCAAATTGAACACCAACCCTTGTCACATCACTCATCATGGAAAGAAGTTTATGATGATAGCTTTGGAACTATTAAGGAAAATGAGACCAAATTCATTAAGGAATCCATACTCGATGACACAAAAAAACACACACAAAAAAATGACTCCAACAACACAAGACTCTTGATGTGCTAGCCACACCCACAATGAGGCTAACATTGCCACCGACCTAGGGATGCATATCACTAAGCAATCTTTCCAAGCATCTAAAATAATCACAATGCCTAATGAGGATTTCTTAAATGGTTTAGTTATGTTTAACCCACAACAAGAACATATTTTCAATGACATAATGTTGAACAAGCATATGAAACCAGACACATCATTCCATCTCTTCTTGACAGGTGGTGCAGGAACAGGGAAAACTTTCACTCTACTCCTACTCGTCCAAGGATTGCTACGTTTTTACAATCGAAGATCACCCCAAGACCGTGAAGCAACAAAATCTTTGCTCATGGCATACATAGGGAAAGATGCTTTCAACATTGGCGGTACCACCATACACTCGTCCCTACATCTTCCATTGGTGAAAACCGTAAACACAAGCCTATGTGCAAAAACCCTTGACACCTTGACATTGCAGTATAGGCATCTATAGCTAGTTGTATTCAATGAGGTGTCCCTAATAGGGAGCAACCTATTGGCCCTGGCTGACGCACGCTTGCGCGCTATCAAACAAGAACACGATAAGCCATTCGACGGTTTAGACGTGCTCCTCTATAGTGACTTATGCCAAGCTAGTCCTATGAAAGATTCCTGTATATTTACTAAGAAAACTTCCATACTTGAAACAATTGCACCAATTCCCAAGGTCTTTTGAGCTCACAACCACAATGCCCCAAGTTGACTCTCATTGCGTTAGCATCCTAAACAAAATACACACAAATAACCAATCAATTGAGGAAATAAACTACTTGAATAGCAAATAGCACCATCTAATATTAAACACCCATTTAATTTCATATTTATTTTACTCAAACAAAAACAAAGATGTCCATAATCTCAAAATTTTCCATGAAATGGAGGGAGATGCACAAACTTTCACCGCGACAGACAAATGCAGCTCAGCATGCAGCAAGACGGTACAAATACCCTTTGATCCCAAGCTAACTGCAGGCATGCTGACTGCAGGCCTCCATGTCAAACTCAGCCTCAAAACAAATATGATTGTGGAGATTTGTGCCAGCAACCTGAGTATCTTTGAACGGGCTCGACGGGGCTGATGGAAACTTCATAAGAGCTTCCAACATACAAGCCCACCAAGTGCTTTGGGTTTGCTTCAACAATCCCCAAAATAGGGAAAAGGAAACGTTATGAAAACAAGCATCTGTACTCAAACACCATCTCCAAGAAATGAACACCAATTGGCCGAATAACACGAGAATTCCAAATTGGCAAAAGCTCAAATAACACACTTTCTAGAACTCAACTCCCGGCCCTTCAACCAGCATCGCACGAACTATAAACAGGTCACAAGGATTCACACTCAATACACTTGCTTTCATTCCATCAAATATTAAGACACGGGCCTAACCTACACAGCCCTCTTACATATAAAAGACCCAAACAACTTATACCTTCTAGAAAGGTTATGCCCTGATCACATAGAGGTGGATAACGTTGTCTTACAAAAGATCACCCGCCTCCAAAAGGATGCACAATGGCTTTGCTTGCAACAAAGGTTCGTCCAAACAAACCCACCATCAACTCTCATTCAGTCTCTCAATGTCGTTTCCTTCCATAAACACCACACAGAGCTAGCTCATAACTCAAACTTACCAACCTCTAATGTGCTCTGCTTGCAAGAAACAAGGCTACAAAACAAAACAAGCGTGACCCTAGCCAACTTCCACCATTTTCAATCAAATGTCCTCAAGGGAGTGTTCCTTCTACACAGAAAGAATAATGCATCTCATTCACTACACATCCATGCCAACCCAACTGTAGAAACCATCTATGCCAACCCTAACAATAGTCTCATTATATCGACCACCATCATCTCCTTTGATAACCTTCAAAAGAGAGAGAGAGAGAGAGAGAGAGAGAGAGAGAGAGAGAGAGAGTGTGTGTGTGTGTGTGCGCGCGCGTGTGTGTGTGTGTGCGTGTGTAGCTATTCTAATTATAATAAATACACACCAATGAATAAGATGTTCAAAAAACGACTGGCTAAAGATGTCACGCGAAGATAAGTACAGAAAAAACTCAGTCTTTGATTCATAATTGTACAGCATAATAAGAATGAAGTATCATTCCAAATGAGTTTATACAAAGGTATCAGAACTATCCCAGTTGAAAGTCGAACTACAGCAAGCTAAACCTTTTTAAGCCAAGATAGAATTCTCACCTGCATCCATATAGTCAAGACAACAAATATGTTAGACTTGGCTACGTATGGCAGGCTTCAAAGAACCTATCAGTTGTTATCCATGTCAAACTTAAAAATTATTAGACTAGCTATTGTCATACACATTAAAGTAGATAACGTCTCAAGGTTTTTTTACATATAAAGTAATCCTACCAGAATTACTCTATATGTTATAAAAGAACTTCTTCTTATAATAACCATTTACTGTGAAAAAAGTTGACTACTCCATATTATTCTATGTATTTCTTTAGCTAAACATTGTATGGAAAAAACCCCAGGTTTAGGTCAGCCATCAAGAACCTGAGTTTTAATGAGTAATCTTCTAATTTGCAACAGGCATGTTAACCTGTCAGCACACATTAAGTACCATAAGGAGATTTTGTTGGATATCAAAATAGCAGCTAGATTATCTGCCTAGGGAAGTATCAGCCAGAGCCACAAAAAATGGAGCTAGTTTTTTATGGTAAAAATACAGTCAAGTCCCCCCTTATTTAATCAGTGTCAAAATGATCCATGAATAAGGTATTATTGAGATAACAACCAAAATTTTTAGATGGTACATTCTCAAGCTCATTGAGCAGGCCAGAAGTACAACTATCCAGAGTTATGTCATATTTAGCCAGAAAATTCCAATCTGTTTTGTGCTGAAGCCAAATTTCAGTTATTTAATATTTTATTTCTGTTAAACCATAGAGACCAAGTGATCAGATCTGCCTAGATCATAAAAGAGATTTTCCCACAGAAGTTTCAAGTAAAACTTCAACTCCTCAGTGCACCAAAACCGGGTAGTAAAGCACCAAAAAAACCAGATCAGTACCAATATGTTTAAGTATCAAAACCAGATTGGTAACAAAGCTAGAATACGTATAAGGTTTTTACATATATTTTATGGCAGCATCACCACCAAAAACTAGCTGTAGTGGAATATGTATGAATAAGGTTGATAAAAACCAGATCTAAGCCAGCCATCCAAGCAACAGGCTGTAGGTCAGATTTAACCTGAGGATTTTTGTGACCAGAATACAAACCAGTGTGAGCTAGCTGTAGTAGAAAAAAAGTTCAGGACTAAGCCAGATATCCAAGACCCAAAAAGCCAACAGTAATCAACAGACAAGGTGTAGGTAAATCAAAGCAAACAAGCACCCCCACCTCAGTAGAGAGATTATGGTATTATCTACAAAGTTATGTATCATAACTAGTTTAAAACCTACAATTTCCAAACTCAGATTTCATCAGTAAATCAATTCTTATGGTTTTGTAAAAACTTGTAAGCCGAAATCATTTCTCCAAAAAAATCCCAATGTAACTCACTAACGGATTATGAGCCACCAGATAATCCTCCAGAATACTCACTTGAAGGAATATGAACCATCACATAATATTCCAGAATATAAGCCAGTATTCAATATTTAACCCATCTCAGTAAAAATATTAAGCCAGATAACCATTATGGTATTATTTGTAAAATGTATGTATTATAACCAGATAAAACTTGCAAATTTATGATTTGAGTGAGTCATTCCCTTATCCTGCTTCATCAAAATATCATCCATTCAATATCAACCATCATTTATACATCATAAGCACAAGGTCCTGTCAAACCTAGATTAGTGGTAAAAAGCTAATGTGGTAAAAATGCACAGTACACAGTAAAGATGGTAAATAAAAAACCTTTGAAGTGGAAGCCATCCTAATAATCATCACAATAGCAGCGGATTATGGATTACTGCAGAGCCAAGCATCAACCATACTTGCACATTCTTCTCTTCACCAAGTTTAAGTGAGGGAGGAGAAGAAATCCCTCACCTTTTTATAGAGGTAGTCATTTGGTAAGAAGTAGCTCAAAGTATGTTGGCTACAGTCTGAAACCCGAGACAAGGGAAAACCCCAAAAAAAATCTTCAGTTATGGAGGTGCCGCAGCCGCCTAGCATAGGAGGGTAGGATGCTTTTACTGCTTAGAATCATACCAAGCAGTGGATGGCTCAGTGTTGTCAAGCCACCCATCATCAGATCCAGATGTATCGTGAAGCACTATGAGTGGAAGGGGAATAGTCTTGTCCCGACCGAGTATACTAACCCAGTAATGCAAAGCGTAACCGAGAAGTAAGCCTAGCTTTTATGGGTTTTAAACAAAATTTAGGGATTGCTCCCACTGAGTTAGGTTTTTAGTGGTATTCATTCATCCATGCTAATCAAGATAGCATAGTAGGCCAGCAACAAGGAATTCAAGTATCAATTCAGTGATTTCATACTCAAGGTGGAGTTCCTTATGCTAAGAGTAGGCTGCTTGTAATTAAGCAGCAAAGGCTTAGTCACGCTGTCAGAAGTGTGTTGGGTAAAGTGTTAGCAACATACATAGTTAGGGTAGTAATACCAATAGGTAGAGTTAGTGCAACTAGAAATAGCTATCCTGGTCAGATGCAGTGACCAAGTGTGTGTGTGTGTGTGTGTGTGTGTGTGTGTGTGTGTGTGTGTGTGTGTGTGTGTGTGTGTGTGTGTGTGTGTGTGTGTGTGTGTGTGTGTGTGAGAGAGAGAGAGAGAGAGAGAATAGAAAATAACAGATTATGATAGTTTTAAATCTCTATGACAGAAAGAATAGCAAATAACAAATTATGAACGTTTCCCACCGGCTTATCTGACTCACGCATGTTATTGCAATGCCAATTATTGTTACGAGACTGGGCACCCTCCTGTTGTAGTGGTTAGCTGCAATTGGGATAGCTGGGCGTAATGGTTAATTATGTGCTGTCTATTTTACTAATTGAGTTGATGATGATTTTGTAGAGTGGAATGCGGGGAGTTGATGAAGAGGCGACGGCAATTACTCTTGGCCATTTTATATTTGCACAATATCTTAGAACATCATTTCAATAAGCCACTATGGCTCTGTAAATAGTTGTAGTGGGAACTCCCCTTATGGATTCTCTTCTCTACTCTCTTGCAGATTCTCTTCTCTACTCTCTTAAGCTATGGTTATTTTGTTGTGTACTCTCTAATCTAGTCTCCATCTCTTACACCTCTCTTACACTCTCTTACAAGTTTGTCTATGTCAATTCTATGTTTACTCTCTGTGTGTGTGTATGTGTGTGTGTGTGTGTGTGTGTGTGTGTGTGTGTGTGTGTGTGTGTGTCATAGTCTAGGTGAGTGTGTGTGCTTGGAAATTGGAAGAAGAGGTGGACAGTTTGATGGTGATGGCTTGAAAGCTTATGTTGAATATTCTAAGCAGTCGATCCCCCCCTCTTCTCCCAACAATTATATTTTAACACTAGGTTGGTAATGGAACACTTTTATGTCATGGGACACTTTTATGTCCTGTGAAGTGACCATTTTCCTTGAATTATGTCAAGAGTTTCAAAATGGATTTTGAGATGCTATCTATCTAGAAAGTTGTCTCATGAGCTGAAAAAAACTCGACATTTTTTTGGAATATCAATTCCATCTTTAACATTGTCCTTGCACAACATTTCACAACCTAAACTGTGTGAAAAAACGGGTCTTGTTTTTGGCTTTTTTCAACTTTTTGCAACTATACCACTCTAGAATTCATGTTTGTGAGGTCTATAATGCTAGAGAACTATCTTTAGTAGTCCTCAACATGTCCTGATGCTTCTAGGGAGAAATAAATATTAAAGTTGTAAGTTATGACCAAATTACAAAAATTGTTGAATCCTGTTTTTTAGCCAATTTTAGCTCTTCTATGATTTTTTTGGTGGATTTCATGATATCCAAATTCACTTTTGATTTTCTATGTCGCATATTGTAACATAAAGCTAACATTCCTTGAGTTTTGGGGCACCTAATACCCTATTTTGCATAGTACACAACGATGGTCGATTTTTTCAATTATGGAAGAAAACGAAACATTTCAGTATATCAAGTATAGCTTTTTCAATATTGTTAGTTTCTTGTGACAAGTACATGCATTTTGTAGGTAGTAACCATATCTAGTCATAAGGATCAAATTTGGCTAGATATTGAATAGTTTATATGGGATTCTACAACTCATAATGTTCAACCGAGCTTTTTCATGTTTGTTGTATTTAACACTTCATCTTTGTCCCCAAGATTCCCCTTGGTAAGAGATGTATTATTCTTTTGACATGCTCCATGGCTCCTTATGAACATGAAGGACAATAGGGAACTAAGAAAACATGCACATATTATTTGTATTGAGCGTGGCTATAGAAACTTTGATGATAGGTTTGCATAATGGTAAAAATTCAACTTTTTTGTGCCTATTTATTTTGGCAAAACAAAAAATAGTGAGTGAGAAGCAATCATATGTTCTGATCACCAACCCATTGAAGTTAACTAGGGAATTTATCTCAAGTCCTACAAAAATCCCTAGTCTTATTTTTATGCAACAAAACATAAGAAATGACTGTTTTGATGAAAATTCACTGGTCCATCAACTTTGGAGGCTTGGTGTGACCAAAAGATGAGAAATTTTACAAGTTTCTTATTTTTTCCATGTTTAGTAGGCCTTGAACTATAACCTCATGAAAGGATTTTACAAAATGAGTGGATCTACTATGGTTTTGGAGGTTTTTTTCAAAACCCTGAAAGGACACTTTTATGTCCTGTTAGGTTACCAACCTAGTGTTAAACCTTCCTCACACTGTGTACATCTTGATCTCAATATAGTAGCTTTGATAAGCAACAAACACAAACTTTATCAGCTTGCCACCATTTCTCCTTTGTGAATATGTCTTTGCCACCATCCATTTGATGGATTGTACTCAATCTTTATGGCTATATGGACATGCACATCCACGCTTTGCTACAATCTAGTCCATTTTGATTATAAATTAAACTACCGCAAACCTACTTTGCCATATTTTTTCCCTCTTATGCCTGCAAATGCATTGGCCTCACTATTGGCTTGAATATGTCACCATGCCTCACATGGACCCCTTACATATTGTCATCATAACCGATAGCGACATCCTTCTTATTCTTTCACATTTTGACATAGTGCCATATGAGGTATCTTTTTGGTTAGCTCCCTACCTTACCTAATCCCCTATTTCTTTTACTCAGTTCCCTTTTATATATACACGAGCTTGCTACTATCTTTGAGTTATCTTCCCCTTTCTTGAAATAGTACCTACGTGTAAGCACCAAACTTGGTTTTTCACTTAAATATTGAGCTCATAGTCCTTAGTTTGTAAACAATTCCAAGTTCTTCAAAAGACACCTCAGATCCCAACAGAGTCTAAACTCGCTCTTCATTACATGAGTTTTTTCTTTTAGGGCTTTCTATACCAACAGGGCCTGATCTTTCTGTCGTGGTAACACAAAGACACTTGCTTCCACTTCTAAGCAAGTGTTTATTTGCTTGAAAAGGTAGCATAATTGGTTTTATTTTTCATTGCCTTGGCGAACTAAATAGTTCCCACAATATTTCTATATTTCAAAACCTTGAGCTTACGCATTCCAATGGAAGATATGTTGTGAGTGTGTGGGAAGAACCTCCTCCACTCCTAACGTCCATCGCGTAGCTGAGCAAGGTGCAAGAAGAGCAGCCACCGATGACACCACTTGTGTGGCAGGGAGCTGAGAAATGAAAGGCCGAAAAGCATAGTCGCAAGGCCAATCTCATTGCATGCAGAGGAGAAGTTCTGAAAGGAAACTAGCACAATTTCCATGGGGGCTGGAGGCGAGTGCTCTCTCTCTCTCTCTCTCTCTCTCTCTCTCTCTCTCTCTCTCTCTCTCTCTCTCTCTCTCTCTCTCTCTCTCTCTCTCTCTCTCACACACACACACACACACACATACACACACACACACGCATGCACACGCGCGTGCAAGAGCTGTGGCCACCGAGTTGGGACCAAGAGCCCTAGACTTGTGGCGCTGTAGTTCTAACTTTTGTCACAAGCCAATCTGCCAACCTCATGCTCCCTGCCAGTAGTGGCACGGGAATAGCGGAGACAACCGTCTCGATTGTCAGTTCCTGTGAGGTTCTATATTCTTAAAAAATTGATACTTCACCCACGTGCATGCGTGCAAGAGAGAGAGAGAGAGAGAGAGAGAGAGAGAGAGAGAGCACTTTTTGATGTGTGGAAGGCTTCAAGCTTGCCAATGAAGAAAATTGACAAAATTGACAAAATTTTAGTGTCAATATTATCAATTCTTCAAATTTCAACCTAAAATTCAAAAGCTTGTTTTATTGTGCAATTTTTTATTTTAAGATTTCTTCGATTAGAAAAAACATTTTTGGCAGGCCCGATTCGAGAAACCCTCCTCTCTCTCTCTCTCTCTCTGTGTGTGTGTGTGTGTGTGTGTGTGTGTGTGTGTGTGTGTGTGTGTGTGTGTGTGTGTGTGTGTGTGTGTGTGTGTGTGCACGCTCATGCTATCCCACATAAGTGTTGGGGTTAAGGCCTATGTGCCTTGACCGATCGCCCAGATCATGGGCGCCCGCCCACTGTTACCCTATACTTATAGTGAGTATACTGTATAGGGGGAGCTGTCACTTCACAGTCTCCCCACCCACATTGTGTGTGTGTCTCCTTCTCTCTCTGTCTCTCACTCTCCGTCTGTGGTGCTCCCCGATCCCCTTCAATTGGTATCAGAGCTATGGTGACCGCGGAGAGCACGACGGCTTTGAGAGCTTCGAGGCGATAGCTCGCTCGCTCTCGACGGTAGAGAGATTAAGAAATCTTGGAATCTTTGTGAGAATGCAATGGGAGCTTGTGAGCTCAGTTGAGAGTGATGTATGCTCTTGTGGAAGCTCAGAAAGGAGTGTGGAAGATTGTGTGTAAGCGAAGGTGCTGCCCTAAAACTATGTGCGCAGCAGGACTGTTTTCAGATTCGTTTTTCTCCTTGTAGAATGTAGATCTGAGAGTTCTGTTCGATGTGCCCATCCGTTTCGACGTGGTCTACAACTTTGCAGAAGAAACTTTTTGCAACTTCCTCACCATTCTTCTGATATTCAGCTCAGACTGACTGTATACAGAAATTCCAGATTTTCTGTTGTCGCATTGTGTGCGAGTTTGATGCACTTTTGGAAGCACAAGAGATGCTTGAAGTTGAGTGCATAAATTCTGAGCTGAAGATGCAATTGCAGCTTGTGTTAAGCTTGTGGTTTGAGGGTTTTTTGGTAGACTTGGGCAACGAAGTACGGAGGCGTTTACACACCACCGAAGCGGTCTCTTGAGAGACGCAGGTTTTTGGAGCACACAGGTGGAGCTTCTTTCACTGGTTTTCACAAAATACTTTGGCAGTGAGTTTGTGCTTGGATTCATGGTTTTTGCGGATGGTTTGCATATGGTTATGGCACATGGTTGATGCCCATTATATATGCATTTTGGTGAGCACTTTCAAGTGCCGGTAAGCTCTCTTGAGAGCATTGTTTTCGCATTGATCAAGTTTCCGGATTGCAAATCTTTTGGCATTTGCTTATGTGAAGTCACTCCGTTGATGTGCGTTGAGTGCGGATTGCCATTGTATGTGAAAATGTGGAGCCATTTTGGCATTTCTACTCATTGGCATTGAGTAGTGTTATGGTTTATGGTAGAGATTGTACTTGAGTTTTTTGCTCAGTTTTCAGGGGAAATTCTGTCGGATTTTTCCCAGATTCTCGCCATAGTTTGTGATCGAGTGTTTACTCTCACTTTGACAGGTTTTGTCAGTTTGTACACAGTTTTGTGTTTTTGTATCCACTCTCGCAAGAGTGAGGAGTTGTGTATCTTTCTTTGCTTGAGACAGTGGTTTGCTCTCGGGTGGGAGAGTCTTGTGATCTCGAGCATTGTTTGCCATAGTTTTGCAGAGCTTATGCATGTATATTGAGTGTAGTTTGATGCGCATTGATTGCTCATTGTATTGAGCTTGCAGGACAATGGTTATTTTGTGTTGATAGCCATTGTACGTCGAAACTCTGGCGAAATTTTCCCAGGAGTTTTATGCGTATCATTTATGCGATCTAGGTAGAGATTGTGGGTTGCACTCAGCATTTGCGTGCGCTGTTCTCTGCAGGTGGGAGATTTGTGCGTGTGTATGCATCGATACCGCACAGTGTGGGCTTGGTGATTAGCTCACAGATTGCAGTGTGATACTAGAGCATGCAAGGCTTGTATTGAATTGCAGGAGCTCTTAGGCGTGCGTATGCATCGATACCGCATAGTGTGGGCTTGGTGATTAGCTCACAAATTGCAGTGTGATACTAGAGCAGGTGAGGCTTGTATTGACATTGCAGGAGCTCTATTTTGGAGTGTCTCAAAGGTTATACATTGTGTTTCTGGCCATATTTGTAGACAGTTTCCAGGTGTTGTTGGTGAGGTGGTTTTGCTTTCTAGTTTGCTACATTGTGCTCATGGCAGAGACAGGTGATCGCTCAAATTATGATCTCTCCGAAATGTGCATGTTTGATGGGTCAGACTTTGCAGCATGGAGAGAGTGTATGCTTGATGCATTTACACAGCGAGGGTTGCATCGACCATTGAGTGGTGATGCAGGTAGACCTTCAAACATGTCTGACGATCAGTGGCAGGAGCTAGAGGAGATGGAACTATCTACGCTCTCTTTGCACCTTGCGGAATGTGTATGTGCTCTTGTTATGTATGAGACTACTTCGAGAGCACTTTGGCGCAGATTACATGATATGTATGATAGATCTGAGTCATCAAGGACTCATGTGAGACATGTATATTCACGAGTACGCCGACAGGTGATATGTTGGTATTGTGGTCATTCTGGACACGTTAGACGGCGCTATTTTTGTCGTATGCGACATCGTAGGAGACATGGAAGTCTCAGAGATGTATGTAGTGATGCCATGGACTCAGTTGCTTTGACAGTTGAGGCAGATGTAGTCTCGGAGTATACTAGTGACGGAGATGTCACTTTTACCTCTAGCTATGCAGGAGATGCTATACATGTGGATAGTGCACTCCCTTCGCAATGGTTGCTAGACGCAGATGCTATGTTTCATGTCACGTCGCATCATGAATGGTTTTGTAGCTATTCTAGCGGGATGCTTGGTAGTGTACGTTTGACCGATGGATCGGTGCATGCGATAGCAGGTGCAGGAGATGTGAGACTGTCATTACCGAGTGGTGCATCTTACTTGTTACGACATGTGCGCTATGTACTAGATTTGACAGTGAGTTTGATCTCGATTGGTCAGCTTAGAGATTGTGGATGTCAGATTTCGCTACAAGAGCGAGATTTTATGATGCATTTGGATTCGCTAGTGATTGCGAGAGGTGCCAGGAGTGGTGCAGGTTACCCATTGCATGTGGATCACGAGAGGGACGGTGTTGTCTCTGTGATCATGTAGCCAGGTAGAGAGCGAGAGAGCAGGCGAGTCTCTTTTGCTTGTGGGTTGCAGGATGCTTTGCATGGAGTGCAGAGCAGTGACCTTGTTGTGCAGGTTGAGTCTACGGATGCACAAGTAGAGTGGGACAACTCTAGTGAGTCACAGCAGGATGAGTCATCAGAGGTGATGACAGAGATGACTCACATGGATGCTGAGATGTTGGCTATTGTGGAGTCATTTCTTGATATGCTTATGCCAGAGCTTGATGCAGATTCAGGACAGATGGATACTCTTGGTACACATGTGGTATGTGGTGGGCACGAGGAGTCACTCCAGAGCTCGGAGTCAGAGTGCCATGGTCTCTATGATAGGGGACAGGATTGCCATGAGTTGAGTTCTGAGTTGGAGGTGGCAGAGGTTGCCAGGGTTGCATCAACGTTCGGTGTCCTCATGTACAAGATGCTGATCTCGAGGTCCGACATAGCAGCTGCAGTGGGAGCATTTGCAGCAGGGTTGATTAGTTGTTCGATGATTGATCTCGGCATAGAGCATAGGGGAGGTTTGCAGGTATTGGAACGATACTTGCAGGAGTGCATGAGCTCTTGTAGACTATTTGCAGAGCTTGGAGCTAGCTCTGTGTGGCTTCCGCGGCGGGATGTTTGTCTATCAGTAGAGCCGGATGCACTAGCTCATCGAGAGTCAGTGGGCATAGGTTGAGAGAATATCTCACCTTCTATTAGTTGTACACACTAGTAGATCTTACTTAAAGGCACATTGGCCTTTAGGTGGGAGGTTTTTGGGGTTAAGGCCTATGTGCCTTGACCGGTCGCCCAAGTCATGGGCGCCCGCCCACTGTTACCCTATACTTATAGTGAGTATACTGTATAGGGGGAGCTGCCACTTCACAGTCTTTCCACCCACATCGTGTGTGTGTCTCCTTCTCTCTCTCTCTCACTCTCCGTCTGTGGTGCTTCCCGATCCCCTTCAATAAGGTGTAGGTAACGCCAATCGACTCCGAGATCATTCGACACTGACCCTTTGTGCAAACTTACAACATGCAATGTGCACATTCTCGGAGCTAGAAGGAAAATTATACATGAAGGTGCCAAGTGCGAGATTTTAGCTCAACCATACACAACCATATAAGCCCCTCACTATCATAATGTAGGAAGCATTGCAAAGAGGATAGCACATTCAAAAAATTTATTATTTCCTACTTTGGTTGCACCTTCTTTCCATGTGAACCTTCTTTTTTATAAGAGGAATATAAATGTTTAAATTAAAGAATTATGTGAACAATTGAAACCTTCTTAAGGTTGTAGTTTGATTTGATATTTCTATTATTTTAGTGTTTGAGAATGCGAACGTAAACCTTATTATTAGCAATTAAGATGCTCTTTTTCCTTTGAAATAAAATCAAAGGGTGCAATAAGTGGCAAAAAATCGTGCACCTCTTGTTTCTCTCTCTCTCTCTCTCTCTCTCTCTCTCTCTCATGCGCGCGCTCTCGGTTTTCCTATAACAAAAGGTTGGTTGTACTCCATGGGCTCTCTCTCTCTCTCTCTCTCTCTCTCTCTCTCTATATATATATTTATTTATTTATTTATTTATTTATTTATTTCCTAGTGCATGGGAATTCGCACAAAGATATTTAAATGAACTAGTTATTGGTCCTCGCACACATACAACACAAGCACCTTGCAAAGGCGTAGACCCTTGCATGTGCAATCAAAACATGCCAACAACATGTCAAAGGTGATGATGCACTCTCTCGTGAATTGTGCACATAGCGCTAGAGATTGCAATTCTGACAATTATGTTATTGTTTGAGCAAAAGTAGGATATAAAGTAGTTAGTACAAGCTGTTGAGATTGTCCAGGAGCTTGGCAAAGTAGTACTTTCACCACCTTTTGAGGGCATAGGAGAGGGGGGACCATGGTGAGTACTCGAGGAGAGAGAGCAACATGTATAGGAAAAGTAATGTCTTAGTGTAGCTTTAATTTGTGAAAAGCCACATAATTGGCTTTTCATTAATTAAAGCCATGACCAAATGGGGTGAATTATACATACGACGACCAAATATATTTTAAAAAATTCATCTATGAGAAACTTCATGTTAGTACTAGCACACCTTGCTAGGGTTCACTATTACTCTTGTGTTGAGGATATGTATCTATGGAAACTCCCTCTAACGTAGATTGTAGCGTAGAGTGGTAAGGTTGGATAAGATTTGCTTAAGAAAGAATTAAAGTTGGGCCCAATCTGGAAACAATAAAAATCCTTTGGAAACGAAAAGAAAAAACGTTTGAAGCTGGAAAGTGAAAAGATTTTTTGAATCCATTTAAATATAAAGAGGTGGTCCAATGCACATTGGTACATTTGTGTTTATCTTTTTTTTTTTTCTTTTAAAGCCATTAGGGAAGAGCATGACTAGTCAATTTGGAAGAAGTAGAAGGTTTTTTGGCTTTCTAAAATAAAGCCTTAGTGTTGGACTGCCTTAGTGTTCTTAACGTTGGATTAGTGTTGGACTGCCTTAGTGTTCTTAACGTTGGACTCGGTTAGGGGACTTTGCTAGTTTTTAGTGCACGATGGAGACTTACCTTCACATCTTGTCTTTATTTTTTTTTAATTCTAATGTTTTAGAATGTTAAAGTGAAGTTTCACCTTGCATAATTTTAAAAAAAATTACACACAAATTTTATTTTATTTTTTGCATTCTATTGTTTTAGAATGCAAAAGTGAAGCTTTCTAATAAATTCTACATGCACACACGTACATTAATTAGTTCTTTTCATTTTACCTTTCTTTTTTACAACTGTACATGGTTTTATATTTTTTGCATTTAATAGCTTCATTCCAATTAGTGTTAACATTCAAGAAAATCTTTTTTATTAAGCGGATGTTGATCGAGTTTCTTTCTCACAAAGAAAAATATCGAATATATTAGTAGAAATTTTGAGATTTGCACAATGTTTGGATAATTTTCTCACATATTTCATTCGTTTTTTTTTTCGTTTACCATGGTTTATAGCTAGCTAGTTTCGATTTTCAATCGGCTCCAAACTAGCTGATGCAATCTTTTTCCAAACACTGAGGTTTTCCAGCAACAACCTCTTTGAGGTATAGTCATTGGAAGGGAGGAAGGTAATTATTTTTTAGTCACCCCCTCTTTGTGTGAGGGTCCCCATAGCAAGTATATTTATCTTCTTCGTCATGCCATTTGTGGTATCAAAGCACCATGTTAAGGAATTTTTCTAAAAGACTAGCAAGTTCTTTGTTGTTGCAACTCTGCGAGAGATTCCCAATATCTGGTTTGGCCATAAACTCACCAAATACAATAGTCGTTTTCAAGAGTGCGGAATGTTGTGGTCACGTTAGTTTTCAGTAAGGTCTTACTGATGCAACTATGTCAAGATCGGCATAGTTACAAAAAACCTTGCATAGTTGCATAAAAGACAAATAAATAGTGCACATGCGACCATGCATGAGGCTCAGTTATTTCAAAAAATAAGTGATAACTATGCACCACGTGACCACTCCCTAAGAAGCTCAAGCGCAAGGTATGTAAGGAGCGGGAAGCCTTCAACCACGTTAGGTACACTTCTAGCTGAGTGGTGGTCGTAAGTGCTACAAGTGACCCATTAACTGAGAGGGTTGGAGTAGGAGGAGCACCTCGTCTTGGGTAGCCAAATAGCAATTGCATATCAATTGGCAATAAGCTTATTGCATGAACATACCCATAGGCAACATCCTCATCCAAGAGAGAATATACGCAATTGACGGATTGCATGTGAACGCCTTCATCATTCATGCACATAGTGCAAATTTCACAATGAGAATCAATTATGTGTTGATAGCCACAATTTTTGAATACAAGGCCTCTCTTTTGTCTCAAGCTTATTATCATATTTTCAAAAGCAATTATGTTATTCCATGAGTTTTGCGAGGACATTTTGTCAAGCCTATCTTTCTCTTGTAAGATGAGCAAATGGGGATATGCACTCTGTTCACACTCCATTTGCCAAAAGACATGCGCGGTCCACCACCATTTTAGAATGGAATGCCTTTGGAGCATAGTATAGGCCTCCTTTTTGTTTCGAGGCCATCAAACAAATCTCGACATGTCAAGATTAGTGGGAGAAAAATAATATCGGGAGGCGCCTAATCTCGTGATGTCCACCTCCTCTTGCATTTGTGACTCGAACCACCACCTACATTTGCTTGACGAGTACGGCCGACTGCCTTCAGTGGCCTCTCTCTCTTTTTCGCTCCCCCTTTGATATCTCTCTCTCTCTCTCTTTTGCTCCCCCACTTTTGGCTTAAAGCCTTCATCTCGCAAAATGTGACATGTGTAAAAGGTCACGTCCTCCGTCGTATTATGTTAGTAGATATAGATATGAGCACATGGAGATGTGAGTTGAAAAGAAACTAATCTCAAAATAAAAATTAATCTATGGATCCTGAGGTTAATTTTTATTTCTTGAGATCAACGATTGCCCCTTTTCCCAAGCAAGGAAATGTTGGGTTTTTGCCTAAATGGCTGCAAAAGATACATCACCCAATACATTATGTCATTCTACTCTAACCATGACCATTCAATGCCAATGTGATGATGACCAAGGCTTAGCTAACACCAATCAAGTCGCACAAGGAAGCTGATGGAGTGGCCAACTACGGTACAAGTCTCTGACGAGTTGGAGAGGAAGATGAAGAGACAAAAAGAGAGCATTGAATAGCTCATTGATGAGTTAGAGCAAGTTCTGCAGTAATTGACTGAGTTGAACTTAAGACTTTGGACACATGTCAAAAAGTGGTCATTTTGAGTGATACAAGGTATCATTGGGAAGCGCCAGAGGTAAGGAACCTACAGGAAGTGACTGGACAGGAAACAGGTACTAGTGGCCAACCCATAATCAAGGGCCGATGCACGTGAGATGAGAAAGCCTATAACCAAGAACAAAAGCATTCGGAAAGTGAACATATTTAACATATTTATCATAGGTAACTCCAATCTACTAAGGGATGTTGAATTAATGTCGACAACTACCTCATGCTCACACAAGGACAAGTAATCTCGCATCCACCATTGAATTCAGATACTTTGCAACGTAATAGTGCACAAATTGACATAGTAACAGAAGCCTTGTATGGTTGTATTATGCCCACCCTCATGTGAAAGAGGTTTACTTATCATTGAAATAAAGCCTCGCGTAAACAATGCATGAGCATGTTATGTGCATGTTGCTCTCAATGAGGCGGCTTACATTGGCTAACCATCTATTTGCAGAGCAAAAAGTGTAACTTAGCCTCCATCCCATGTGAGAGGGGCGAGCAAACCCCATCGTCCATCCTTCGAGCCTGAGGGCAACAAGAGATGTCATCCATGCCTCAAGACTAAGCAACACAAGCACTTACCGAGGTGGGAGCCAAGGGATTTACAACACGTGGATCCCAAGAGGCCCTCCACCCTTGATTGTATTTAGAAAGTAAGGTTGGCCCAGACTAAACATTTGCTTAATAAAACCGTGAAGAAAGGCCATGGCTACATGAAGTACATGATGGCATTGGGGTTAGGAGGTTAGGAGCATATGCACTAAGCCGACGAGGTCGTACGTAGTCCATCACTTGCCTAGAGACAGTCCCTTAACCAAGCCGGGTGTCGCTGAGTGTCGTGGTCATCAAATTGATAGGGTTGGCAACCAAGCCACCATGTGAATAGACCCTTGGATATCCGTCCGTTACCGCTTGTTTAACTTAGCAGGCCTTGCCTGCTAGGATCAAGGTGTGCGCTAGAGGGCTCGGTTTTGACACCTTCTATGGTTGTAGATCAGCGATCTGAAGACCCCCTTCATCTATTCTTCAAGTGCCCTACTTCATGGGGGCTAGCCGCCAAGGTTTGTAAACGGGTACAGGGGACCTGGAAGATCATCTTCTTTAGTGATGAACTCGTCTTGGGAGGGCATAGATTCCAAAGCCATGCCATCTTGGTGTGCCCAAAATACTAGGTTTTGCTACCTAAACCAGGTATGGAAGTCTAGAAACCTTCGGGTTTTTAAGGCCAATCTGGCTGTGGCCCGTTTCAATGATATTGTACGCATGAGCACTAAACTCATCCATGGTGTTGGAGCAAGAAGAGGGTCAGCAGACGAGGATAAAGAATGGAATTATGCATTTAGTTGCTTAGAACACTTGAGAGGTTAGGCTCTTCACCGTTGGTTTTGTTTCCTCTATGTTTGTGTACAAGCTTCAATTGGAACCCTAGCGCGTGCGCACGCGCCCCCCCCCCCAACACACAAAGGCACATGTAATGCTTGAGGACAATTGTATTCTTTATAGTAATATAATTTCTCTCAACTCACAATTGTGAGCATGGCAAAAAAAAAAACTTTAGCAAGCCTTAGTGCCTCCTTACCTTACCTTGTTTTATTTTGCCATTACTCACAAATGTGAGTGGACAGATTAAATTAGCGAGACATACACAACCATACGAGCCCCTCACTATCACAATGTAGGAGCATCAAATCATCCACAAAAAGAATTACTACAATTCCAAAGAAAGCCACCTAACAAGCATTGCCAAGGGGGTCGCACATTCAAAATTTTATTATTTCTTACTTTGATTGCACCTTCTTTCCATGTGAACCTTTTCTTTAAAGAGGAATATAAATGTTTAAACTAAAGAATTCACGTGAACACTTAAAACCTTCTTCAGGTTGACGATGGAGACCTTCGATGGATACATGATTTGATTTTTCTATAATTTTAATGTTTTAGAATGCCAATGTAAATCCTTATTATTAGCAATTAAGATGCTCTTTTTCCTTTGAAATAAAATCAAAGGGTTCAAATAACTGGCAAAATATCAACTATGGTGTGCACACCTTGTTTCTCTCTCTCTCTCTCTCTCTCTCCCGGTTTTCCTAGAACAAAAGGTTGGTTGTCTACTCCATGGGCTCTCTCTCTCACTCACTCTCTCTCTCTCTCTTCCCCTGGTTTTCCTAGAACAAAAAGATTAGATGTCTATTCCATGAGCTCTCTCTCTCTCTCTCTCTCTCTCTCTCTCTCTCTTTGTGTGTGTGTGTGTGTGTTTTCCTATTGCATGGGACATTCGCACAAAGGCATTTCAATGAACTAGTTCTTGGTCCGCGCACACATACAACACACACACCTTGCAAAGGAGTAGACCCTTGCATGTGCAATCAAAACATGCCAGCAACATGTCAAAGGTGGTGATGCACTCTCTCATGAATTGCGCACATGGCGATAGAGATTGTGATTCTGACAATTATGTTATTGTTCAAACAAGAGTAGGATATAAGGCAGTTAGTACAAGCTGTTGAGATTGTCCAAGAGCTTGGCAAAGTAGTACTCTCACCACCTTTTGAGGGCATAGGAGAGGGGAGAACATGGTGAGTACTCGAGGAGAGGGAGCAACATGTATAGGAGCTAGTGTGTGACCCGCGCAATTGCTGCGGCTAAGAAAGCATGGCCATTGGATCACACACATACACATATTTGTAGGTGTGTGTGTGCGTGCGTACGCACTTTAGTCCCTGTAATCACCTCAAGAAGATTGCGATTCCCTCTCTCTTTCTTATTAGATCTTGAGATCAAGACTCGTCGTGTAGACCTTTGATATCTGTTTGGATTGCTCTTATGACAATAAAAGTTATCTTCCCCCGCCCCCCCCCCCCCCCCCCCCCCCCCCCTCTTCCCCCTCCCCCCCCCCCCCAAACTCTCTCTCTCTCTCTCTCTCTCTCTCACACACACACACACACACACACACACACACACACACACACACACACACAGTTTTGAGTTTAATAGTTATCGAGTAGATCTTTGGGATCTCTCTAAGTGAATAAGAAAAGGAAACTATAGTAACCTTTGAGTGTGGCAGATTGGTTATCACAGTTCTCTCTTAAATACCAGGTCTTAAGTTCAAGACTTGTCAAATAGAGCTTTGAGATCTCTTGATATGTTTCTATAACTACAAAACTTCTCTCTCTCTCTCTCTCTCTCTCTCTCTCTCTCTCTCTCTCTCAAACACACACACACACACACAATCACAAGAGTTAAAGTTGTCAGTCACCCTTTCTATCTCCCTCTATCAATCTTTATCTCCCTATGGACAATTGTAGGCTCATAGGGAGATGCAACTTTGTGTGTGTGCGTGTGTGCGTGTGTGTGTATGTGTGAATGCACAAGAGAGGAGAGTGGATTTTAGTCTCTATAATCATTCCACAAAGATGAAAATCCTCTCTCTCTCTCTCTCTCTCTCTCTCTCTGTGTGTGTGTGTGTGTGTGTGTGTGTGTGTGTGTGTGTGTGTGTGTGTCTAGACCTTGAGATCAGACTTGTTGAGTAGATCTTTTATATCTATTCAGATTATTCTTATGACACCCTCCTTCCCTCTCTCTCGATCTCTTTGTCCCTATTTCTCTTGTGCTCTCTCTCTCTCTCTCTCTCTCTCTCTCTCTCTCTCTAGCAAACATGATGCACGTGCAAAGAGAGGCTACTACCAGTAGGAATCATCCATGAGGTCTTTATTGGATCAATCTTGTACAGGTACATCCAAACTATAGGGTAGCAACCACAAGCTTAAGGGAGCTCCACCAAAGAGAGGCGAGGCTAAATAACTACCATGAATCATTATGTATAATAATACTAGCCAAGCATCCACATACTAAAGGTTACATCAAGAGGAGCATGTTCAAAAAGAAGTGTCTAACATGCAAAGAGGAGGCACAGATCCACCATAAGAAAAACAATCAAGGTGCCAAACAAGGCAATTTAGAGTGGAGAGGTAGAAGTTGAGGAGAAGGGAACAAGAGGCGTTAAGGGAAACTTATCAATGGTAGGCACACAGAGACACATCCACAAGATGAGTGCATATAGCAACACCATATTCTAAGAGATGATCTACAATACCAAGGGAGATCCATCCATTATGCCATAACCAAAGTCCAAAAGCCTTGTGTCTCAAGTCAAAGAAGCAAGGGTAGAATGGCATATGAAAGCGGAAGCACCCAAACCAAGGCAAAGGAGGGGAAGTGGCACGTAAGTTCCCGTTGTCCACACCAAAACATAGTAATCAAGGATTGTTATAACTATTCGACAATGTTGGTAGCAACAATGCCGGACCCAATGCTAACGAAGGGTGATGGAATAGAAAGGAAGAGTAAAGCTTGGGTAAAAATCTGCAAACATCGACTTCAATGAAGATGGTGAGGCCACAGACGATAGGTAGCTAGGGAGGTTAGGAGCATATGCACTGAGCCGACGAGGTCGCATATAGTCCATCACTCGCCTAGAGACGGTCCCTTAACCAAGCCAGGTGTCGCTGAGTGTCGTGGTCATCCAATTGATAGGGTTGGCAACCAAGCCGCCATGTGAACAGACCCTTGGATATCCGTCCCTTAAGGAGACTAGAGGGGCAAGGCCCTAGGTGGGTGGAAATTGGAATCGTGTGAAGTGGGAGTCTGGACTGAATAACCGCTGTTGAAAATTCAAGGCTATGTTGCGTGGGCCAGCGGCTACTTGGACTGCCGCCAGCTCTTGCCAAGTTTTTCGTCGGTTCGACGTGTTTTTCCTTTGACCAGACCGTGTCATGGGAGAAGGGGTTTAAAGCTCTCAAACAGCAGCAGAGCACAGCCTCACAGATACTGCAGAGTGCACACAATTCCGAAGAACACCCTCCTTCTTTCTTCCTCACAGCTTGCTCTCTCTGCAATTCCTATCAGTGCTTACAGGAAAATGTCCAGAAAGGGCTCTCTGCAGGTTCAGGTCACAGTTCCCTCATTCTTCCTCTGCCCCATCTCCCTGGAGCTCATGCGCGACCCTGTCACCCTCAGCTCCGGCCAAACCTTCGACAGGTCCAGCATTCAGCAATGGCTCGATGACGGCCACCACACCTGCCCCGTCACCCGCCAGCCCATCCCTGACTCGGACCTCGAAGACCCCATCCCTAACCATGCCCTCCGCCGCATGATCCAAGCCTGGTGCGTCCAGAACAAGAGCTGCGGTGTCGAGCGCATCCTCACCCCCCGCCAACCCCCTTCCCTCAGAGACATCCCCCACCTCCTCGACCTTCTCGCTCCCGCCCGCTCCTCTGCCTCGACCAATGCCCACGAGTCTCTGGATGCACTCCAGACATTGATCCGCATCGCCATCGAACGGCCCCACTCTCGACACACGATCCTCCTCTCTGGCACTCTCCCCTGCCTCACGAAGCTCTTGTCCCGTTCCTACCCTGGCTTGGCCCCTCTTGCTGCTGCCAGCCCCACTCCCATGTCCTTTACCATTGCCGAAGAGGCCCTCAAGCTCCTTGACCTCTTGATTGATCCGGAGTTGTTTGCCGACTTCGATCAACAACAGCTTCACTCCCATGAAGAGCTCATCATGTCACTCGCAAATGCACTCCTGCGGTCGGGTACACCGGATTCCAGGCCAAGGGCTGCCTCGATATTATTGAGACTAGGGCCCTCTGATTGTTTGAGAAGGAAAATGGGTCAACTCCAGGGTTTCATAGCTGCTCTTGTGGAGATGATCCAAGAATTTGATGTATCCTCGAGGGCTGCACTCGGGCTCTTGGCCGATGTATGTGCAGCAAGTAATTTAAATCGGGTAACTGCAGCAGAGGTGGGGGCAGTTGGCACATTGGGACAATTCTTGTTATGTTTGCAGCAACACGACTCCGAAGATAAAGCTACAACAGAGATGATATTAAGAGCTTTGGAGGTTATCTGCCAATGCGCGGAAGGCCGGGCAACAGTTGCAGCAGAGCCAAGCATTCTAACGACAGTAGTGAAGCATATGAGTGCGGTGTCCGAGAGGGCAGCTCACCATGCTGTTCACATCGTGTTGCTTGTAGTGAAGTGGGCACCAGAGGCAGATGAGATGAAGAGCGCAGCCTTGAAAGAAGGTGCCCTTATCAAGGCCATTGCAGTGGCCCAAAGTGCCACTGCCTCTGAGACAAGGCTGGCAGCGCGGAGGCTTGCAGCATCCTTGAGCGAAGCATTACCTCATAGCCACCTCTCCCACACAATGAGGATTTTATAGCAGAGATACCTCACAATTTTGCCATTGTACAAAATATTAAAAGCTAGTGTTTAAAACATTCTCGATTTTGTACATGATTATATTGAGGCCAAACTTGTATTAACAATCAATTAAAGGATTGCAGGAACAACATTAGAGATCAAAACAACTTGTCAAAACAAGTGTTCATGAGGCATAGTCGCATCTAAAGTGGGATGGGAAGACCCCTATACTTACATATTGTGAGGCAATAAAATGACCCCTTTTTCCTGTTAAACTCATATATTTCTTCTAACCTTCAATTAAAAAACCTCATGTAAGTAAAATAAATTAATTTTGCTGAATTAAAATACCCTCCTTTTGAACGCATTTTATACACTAAATTTTTTTGAGGTGTACCCCCCAAGAGTCGCATGAACACTATATCCGACAACCTGTGATTTGCACATCCTGCGACAATCTCTCCATGCTTGATCTGTTCTCTGGAGAGTAGCTGTGCAAAACACGAGTAATGTAATTCGTTTATTAAGTCACATACAAGATAGAAGATTTACAGTATAAAGATCTACTTCCTATATATGGCCTCGTAGTAACAAGACCTGATAAAGAAGTTGATCCAAGACAGATACAAAGATATGGAGCTTGCAATAAGCAAGAGAAATAACTTGTAGAACCACAAGCACCATTCACCATTGCTACACTGAATTTTGATTCCAAATGCATCTTCACTCTATCAATACATATGTAAGCATCTATGACAATACAGGTGTGCAATATCAAGGGTCTCAGCCAAAATGCAAGACCGAGTCTCGTCTAACCTCTCCTATTGTAGAAGAAAGTGGATAAGTAAGTCACATTTGATGAAAAATGTGGTGAATGATTGAGATTATCAAGTAATTGGTTAGGCTATTCATTTTTTAGGGGTCGCTATCTCTGAGCTGAGCAACACTATATAAGACGAGCTTCTGTCGTTGATTTGAATCAAGATCTCTCACATTCTTCCTGTTGCTCAAAAAAGTTGGCTTTTCAAACACACGTTTGTTGAGCACGCTTCACATGATGTTTCCTTCGCTTTCATGAGTCCTTCATTATCCTCATAGAAAGTAGAATCTGTGATTGCCTGTTACAAAAGGTGGAGAAGTAACAAAAGAAATATTAAACCAACATTTGGGGACTAGGGAAACAAACCTTGCAACTACTCTGGCTTAAAATTGCTGATTTTACCAATGGTGTCATTATGCAAACCATGACCCAACAAACCCCTCATCCAACTGCCCTGGATGAGGGGTGAGGATTTGCGTATGCTTGTGTGGCTACAATACAGGCTAGTCATAGGTTTCACAAGTTTTTGCAAATTTCTGTAGGCAATTTCTCTTGTGGGACGCGTTTTGAGCTAGTTTTCTCTCTACTTGCATATATGGTTATGCGCTTTACGCTTGGTTGAGCAGTTTGTCCCAGTTTATGCTTGTAGAGTTTGCAGATTGTGGAGTTGTTTTATGCATATGTGAGCATCAATTTTGATGCGATTGATCATGCTTTTGAGCATTGTGTAGTGGTCGAGTTACCTCCCACTTTGTTTGCCATAGTTTTGGCATGGATATGGAGACGCTTCAAGTTAGAGACGGTCCTCGTTCACGATCGCGACTGGCATGTTGGCACTGCGGCCACGATGGGCATATTAGGCGCTGTTGCTTCAAGCGTATAAGGCAGCGAAAGAGGCAGATGCATGGTGCTACTATGAGGACAGATACTAGAGAGTATGCATGTGACGAGCATGTCACTTTTGAGTCTAGCTTGCCTTCACACTACTTTGTGTCTTGGGATAGCACATTGTTTACGCGTTTACTAGACGATCATGCAATTTTTCACTTGACGCCACGTCGTGATTTGTTTTTCTCTTTCTCTAGTGGGAGACTTGGTTGTGCGCAGTTTGTTAATGGTTCAACATATAACATAGACGGTGCTGGAGATGTATGCATGTCTTTACCTAGCGGTGCGTTGCTTACGCTACGAGATGTACGTTATGTACCAGGACTTAGTCAGAGTCTCATTTCAGTGCGTCAGTTGCATAGTAGTGGACATTGTGTAGTGCTTGGAGAGCGGTCATTTCAGATGCATAGGGAATCACTGGTGATAGCCAGAGGTGCTAGGAGTGGTCTGGTATACGCTTTGCATATTTTTGACACACAAGGCGGTGTGATCTCTGTGTATTTGCAGCCATGTTTGGAGCGAGAGACGAGGCGTGTCTCTTTTGCCGATGTGCTGCATGGAGAGCAGGTTGTGCATTTCGCTCGTGGTGACGTTCACGCAGACCGTGGTATCTCTAGGGATACACAGCTTTGTCAGTCATCAGTTGAGGTGACATCAGTTGAGCCAGAGATCGATGCATTGTTCTATGATGCGTCTGATATGTTTGAGGGCGACAATGTCCTTCAAACAACTGTGTGTGATTGTAGTGGGATTGATTTCTCGGTTTTGCAATCATTCTCAGCAGATATACCTTTGCCAGACAATGTTGACATGGTGATGCATAGTCAGGTGGTTCCTGATGAGGATACACATGTTTCGTCAGCTTTCGGGTCTCTCGTGTCTGACCTTTTGGTCTCGAGACCTGATCTTGCTTATGCAGTTGGTGCATTTATAGTGGGAGTTGTCAGTCGTGCAATGACTGACACTTGCATTGTGCATTGTGGAGCCATGCAGGTCATCACTTGATACTTGCATCAGGAGTGTCATCGTAGCTCTAGCCCTAGTGGCATGCATGTTGAGAGCGGTTACAAAGTGAGCCATTGGGCATAGATTGAGAGCCGTCTTCTCTCACCTCTTGTATATACTAGTTGTAGTCTAGTCTTCTCGCCACTTATCCGCACACAACCTTTAGGTAAAGGCGGTATGCCTCACCGTGTTTTGCCCGTGTCCGTCGGCCAGTGTCCAATCCCCCACATTTATCTCCTTATTCTTTATACATACAAAGCATAGGAAGCTCTCACTCATTCTCACATTGTGCTCATATAGTGAGATTTGGAAGCTCCACCCCCCTCTCTCTCTCTCTCTCTCTCTCTCTCTCTCTCTCTCTCTCTCTCTCTCTCTCTCTCTGTGTGCGCAGACGCACACGCACACGCACAAGCACACGCACCGCATTCGCGCACTCACAACATTTGTCATTGTCTGGTATACTATGAGATACGAGGGCGCTTTCAATGTCTATTCAGAAAGGACTTTGGATTGTTGGCTAGAGTCATGAGATATTAGGATCAGAGATACCTCAGGTTGTTTTTGCTAGAGCTGCACAGACACAAGGAAAGTCTCTTGAGGAGACCACATAGCCAATGTCTGCTATGTGTAGGCAAAGGGGAGTGTTCCCATACAATTGCATCAGTACCCAATCTAGGTATTTATCTAGATGTGAATCACCTCTTATTAGTGAGTCATCAACTTATTAATAAGTGACATTTTGCATCATTTTTATAATCGTGGAATTTTTAAGTTGGATTGCCCGACCCAGCTTTTAACCCATATATAAGTGACCCTAGGGGTCACTTCTCAACCATAAGTCAGTACTTCAATACCAACACCAGTACCCACAGTACCTCAGCACCTCTAGCATTTTTGCTAGCAGTTCCGCGTTTTTCCACCAGCACATTCAGCCCTTCAGCGTTTTCAGCCCTCAATAGCAAATTGCTCGCCGTCAGTATTCAGCCCATCGTACCAAATCAGCCAGCATTTCAGAATTCGGCCCATCATAGCAGATCAGCGAGCGTTTTCAGATTCAGCCCTCAAACCAGCCATCATTTTTCAATTTTCAGCCCATCGCCGCCATCGGCGATAGCAGATCAACCAGCCCATAGCCTCGTGACCATTGCAGATCCTAGCCAAAATCCCTAGCGTTTTTGCATTCCAACCCTTAGCCTCGCAGATCCAAGCATCTACAGCAAGATCCTATCAGCATCTCAACATCTAGGACCATTGTATCAGCATTTGTGCAATCTAAAGCAAATACCTCTCTAGCGATAGATAGAGAGGGGGGCCCTTGGAGGGGGTTTTGGGACCCCATCTGGTGTCAGTCTTCTCTCTCTCTCTCTCTCTCTCTCTCTCTCTCTCTCTCTCTCTCTCTCTCTCTCTCTCTCTCAACCTTCACTCACAATGTCATTCTCCTCTCTCTCTAGTCTATTGCACAACTCTCTTGAAGTAAAAGGAATTCTCTCATTCAGTAAAAGGAACCATGAGTACGCATTGAGCACACATCCTGAGCACACACCATCAATCACTACCGCTGCAAATAGCTCTCTCTCTCTCTCTCTCTCTCTCTCTCTCTCTCTCTCTCTCTCTCTCTCTCTCTCTCTCTCTCTCTCTCTCTCTCTCTCTCTAACTTTATTTGTTGGTCTCCTTCCCTTGATTTTTATTTAATTTTGGGACCCTCTTTTTGAAATCACAAATGCTCGGACATTGCACGGCCAATGTGAAACGACCATTGGCCATTGGTCAAGAGTTTCACCTACAAGAATCAAGGCTAGGCAGACACAAGATGGTTGGGCCGATTGGTACTGAAATCCGACTAGTAAAGAAGTGGCTAGGCTCAATTGAAGTCATTTAGGCCCATCGGTAGGACTTTATAAGTTGGTGGGTTCTAGGAATTAAACCAAAAGGAGCAAAGTGGGCACATGACAGTAGGAGAGCACCTGTAGGCCAACACACACTCCAGAAACTCTCACCCCAAGAGGGGGCTACCAAAATTGAGGAGGAGGCTGATTTTTACTCATTGTGCTCTACAGAGTGTGTGTGTGTGTGTGTGTGTGTGAGAGAGAGTAGTGGATGCAGGTGATCGCAACTTTAATGAAAAAGTTTGTCTTCTCCCTTGTCTCATGTAGCGCGATGACTTGCTCTTGTGTCTCTCTCTCTCCCCTTTGCACATATGGTAACGCCCCATTAGTTGGGCTTCTTAGATGACCATGTAACAGTGCTATGGGTTTTATGCGCGTCAAACTGGTTCAAAACAAGCCCCCAATGAAACTTTAACCTACAATATCTTGGCAACCAAAACTCCAATTGCTAATCTGAAAAGACCGCTGCGCTCCATAAAATGATTACTTCAGTCCCATGCATTCATATCAACTTTGACCCTTCATCAACAGTTGCCCAATCCGGCTCAAATCTGCAAACTGTCACACAAGGTAGTACCGTACGTACGTACGGATGCAATCCGTACGGTACGTCCATACAGTACGGATCCGTACCGTACGGATTGCATCCGTACGGTGCAGTATTTTTTATTAAAAAAATTGGCCAGCGCGTGTGGCGTCCGTTGCAGCGATAGGGTAGCGTTTTATTTTTTCAGTAAAGCTCTTTACAGAGAGTGTGCGCTTCTGTAAAAGTTGCAGAGCAAGTGCAGAGCAGGTCTGTGAGCGCCTTTCTTGCAAAGAAAACACCATGCCTCGCGAAGCCAACCCCCTCTGGAACATTCACACTAATGTCATTGAGATTGTGAAGACTCCAGGGCAATCCGGATCAGGTACACGACGTTGGCAATGCAAGTATTGTGGGATGCAGAAGACCAGTACGGTCACTCGTGTCGTCAGACACTTGACGGCAATAGGATGTACAGCCAATTGTGGAGCATGCAAGAAGGTGCCGCCTGCTGTAAAAGATCAACTGATTGCAGAAAAATTTCTAGCAATGGCAGGAGTAAACAAAGGTAGGGGAAAACAATCTACACAAGATGCTCTTCATGATGCCCTTCTCGGAGACCTTTGAGAGACGGACACTCAAGATCAAACGGTGGGAAGTAGTGAACCTAGTGCACAGGCTCAGTCTAACAAGAAGAGGGCTCGTGTCATGCAAGATGTTGAGGATTTGTTTTCTGAGGATGTTAATGATACGGAGGATGTCACAGGGCCTAGGCAGACCACCTTGCCCTCGCGTGTGCATACTCAATCTTGGATCAAGGAGCGACAAAAGGTGGCGGAGATGGAGATTGCTCGCACTCTTATTGAGTGCAACATCTCCTTCAATGTATTGAGGACTGACCAATGGAAAAGGATGGTGAAGGCTATTGCTCAGGCTGGTCCCACAGATACATGGACTGGCTTAGAGTACAAGAAAATGCGCACGACAATGCTTGATGAGCAAAAGGCTTTGATTGACAGGCTTTGGTTCCAGTGAAGGCAGGATGGAAACAATTTGGATGCACAATCATTTCAGATGGTTGGAGTGACATACGTCGACGACACATCATCAACATTCTTGTGTCATCTTGCCTTGGCACATATTTTTTGCGAGCCGTGGATGCAGGGAAGGCAGGGGAACATATCACAGGTCAGTTCATTTACACGCACATTCGGCAGGCCATTAGAGACGTTGGCGCAGAGAATGTGGTACAGGTTGTCACTGATAATGCATCAAATTGCAAAGCAATGGGTGACTTGATTTCAGCAGAGTTTCCATCCATAGTTTGGACCCCCTGTGCTGTACATTGCCTTGATTTACTCATGGAGGGGATAGGGAAACTCCCTTGGGTGCTGCCTATTGTGTCTGATGCAACAAAGATCACCACTTTCTTCCACAAGAAGCACCAAGCACTTGCCATCTTTAGGAGCCACAGTCAGTTGGATATGGTACGGCCTTCAAAAACCAGGTTTTCCTATATGTATTTGGTGCTCCATAGGCTCTTCAAGCTAAGGGATTCCCTGATGCAAACAGTGGTGGATCCCAAATGGAGAGACATGCACAATTCCCAGCAAGAGAACACTAAGTACATCCAGAGGCGTGTTCTTGATGAGAGCTTTTGGACAGAGGTGCAGTCTCTCACAGTGGCTTTGCAGCCTGTTCACGTGTTGCTACGTGTCACGGATATGGAGGGGTCCACACTAGGGCTGGTTTACCATCTATTCTTGCAGATGAAGAGCCACATTAGAAAGTGTCCTTCTTTGTCTCAGCAGCGGTATGTTTCCTTGATTGCATCATTGACAATTGTTGGCAATTGTTTTTTTTTAGATAGCTCGGACCTGCTACACTGAGATGCTTCTTTTTTGATGGATGTGTGCAGACGAGATGACATACTGGCTATTGTGGAGAGTCGGTGGACGTTCATGAGCCGTCCTATACATGGAATGGCTGCATGTCTCCATCCTCTCTACAAAAATCCAGAACTATTCCATGATAGAGATTTGCTTGCACTACGCGATTCATACATCTCGTTGAGGTATGACGAGGACACACAACTGGAGATTGATGCTGAGATGACGAGCTTCATCAACAGCTTAGGTCCTTCCTTTGTGCGGCCTGTGGCACTGAGACAGGAGGCCACCAAGTTTCCTTTGACTTGGTGGCAGAGCTATGGGAGACAGGGTCTTCCCAAGCTTACGGATCTTGCATTACGCCTACTTTCGCAGGTAAATACGAAACCTAAACCATTGCCACTTTTGCAGGTAAATACTAAACCCTAAATCATTGTAATTTCCCAATTGAAGGATTGCTCTGCGGGTGCTTGTGAGCGCAACTGGAGTGCCTACTCATTGATCCACACCAAAATACGCAATAGGCTAAGCACTGCGCAACTAGAGAGGTTGGTTTACTGTAGAGCCAACATGAAGCTTGTGCGAGCCTACCATGCTTTGGGGACACCAAAGCAGGTAATAGTAAATATGTGGTTTTGTTAACTCGTCGATTTTACTTATGATGATATGATCGAACTCTTTGTAACGTACGTTCGGTTTTTTCTATGAGCAGGTAGATCCCACGCAGGTTAAGATGGTGCCTGATTCCACTATAGAGAACATTGAGCAGCAGACGAGAGATGAGCAGGAGGAGATTCTTCGACTACTTCATAGAGAGTTGGAGAGTGTGGATCGACGAGTGACCAGATCGCGAGCACGGGCATGCAACATTCCACTCCAAGAGCGAGCTCCAGATCCAGATATTGCACGACGTGAGAGCATTCGCAAAGGAAAGCTTCCTGTCCGCAAAGCACAAGTACGTGCAAATGAGGCGGTTCGTCTCATTCACGCCACAGAGGAGGAGGATCTTGAGGATGTTGCAGAGCAGCCACAGGTGTCTATGGTTGTGGAGCCAGAGTACGACGACGAGGGCAATGTCTTGTCACATGGAGACATTCTCTCCTCTGCAGAGAGCTCATCTTCATCCGATGATGAGTTCTAAGCTAGTTGTCTTGGGAGAGAGAGACTTGAGTCTCTTGACTGAGGACTCCATTGGGTTTTTTCTAGTATTATTCATGCTATGTATTAGTTTTAACTTTTGGCATTTGCACCTTGCTAGTTTATGAGCTTTTGTAGTTGGCATCAGACATTGGTCATGATTGCTATGTCATAATGTCATTCTCATTGGTCATGATTGATATGCCATTTTCATGCCGGGATGATTGTAGTGTTGAGTTTTGTATTTGCAATATTTTAATCATCATTAGTCAATCTTTGGATCTTCACCCTTGTATGATCATTGATGTACATTGTCTCTTACCTTACAATGCTATGTTGCTTTTGAGATTATGGTATCGAGTCTGTCATACTATTATTGAAATCGGGTATTGTGTCCCATGTTCGTATATGGACCATGGTAGGTCACTTGATTGATGTTTAAATTTTAATGCAGGTAGGCCTTTTCATTTAGCCATATAGATTGATAGTTTATATATTTGTAGGCTTCTTTTGTGAAATTTCAAATGTTTTTCTTAATTTTTAAGGGTTTTTTACCAATAGTGCGTATTTTTACGTACCTTAAACCTCAATCCATACAAGACTGCGTACCTTACGTACCGAATACGTACAGTATTTTACGTTTGGTTCCACCTTGCTGTCACAGCTTCAAATTGGAATAACTTCTTCATCGTAGCTCCAATCGACGAGCCGTAAAGATAGGCCGGTAGAGCACTTCAAGCACTACAATTCTAAATCATAATCTCCCATCTGTGTTCACCTCAAGCATACTCTTTTTTAGCATCATTAAGGCATTTGTTGGCCCTTTAAAGCCGCATCTGGCATACATTAATCATATAAATAGCTTGTTACCAAGCCCTGAACACTGATCAAGGATCAGGTAAGCTTCAAGTAAGCTCGATGTGCATCTTCCTGGAATCTTTCTTAGCATGGGAGCGGAGCTATACGACATCCAGCCCCTCTGAACCTGCACAGCCTCCGATCTATGCCAACTGCACTTCAATATGCATCTGCTATAGGTACCTTAAGCTCTTTGCCATCATCAGACTCACGTAACTGGTAAACATATGGAAAATAATATAAGGCTTATACCATATCATCAATGTTCTAGCTTAATCATTAGATAGCTGCGCATCAGAAATCTTTGAACCGTATCTGCTGTATCTCCAGAGCATTCAATTATGGAAAACGAGTTTAGTGAACCCCACCAGACTCAAGTACTCAAGTTAATGATGCACACGGCTTGACCATCAAGCTCGCTTTAGGGAACCCTATCAAGCTCAAGTATGCCTTACTCTATCTACACACAGAATGGCCGTCAAGTCCTTTACTTCAAGTTCTGGTAGCAGAACCAACTCAAAAGATGTGAAGATACTTCATCAATTGTCCAAAGAAGTCAACTGGAACCAAGCCATATAATCTTATTGAACGCATAACCAAAAACTCTTCTGACTTAGCATAATTCTAGAAACCAAAACCTTGTACCATGCAACCTGCTACGACAGATAATTGGTACTCTTCAAATCTGCAACTTGCACTTTAGTAGCCTCCCTCCCTCCCCCAGATCAAACAGAAAACCAATCATTTTTCCCACTGTGCATTCCTTTAAAAACATTTGCACCATCCTCCAAGATCATAGGGAAAACACAAGAATTTCCAATCAGTAGAGCATAAACATGAATTAACCCACAAATCTTCTTGAAAACTGTCTAGATCATATGCCATATAAGTCAATTGCCCCGGACAAATGGAGCTTAAAGACTTTAGGGTTAGCTTCATTGAAGACCTCCAATAGTTAGTGTAAAAGTCCTTTAACCTTAGGTAAGCTAGGGTTGTGCTTGAGGTGGGAACCCGGCCCAAGACTAAGGTGCTTGAGGTGCTTGTCGTGCTTCATAACTAAGGTGCTTGAGGTGCTTGTCCTGCTTGCTGACTAAGATGCTTGAGGTGCTTGTCGTGCGTGCCGACTAGGGAGCTTGAGGTGCTTTGTCATGCTTGCTGACTAAGGTGCTTGAGGGTAAGGAGGTGTGCAAGAGTCAACATCAATCCCTACAAGGAGGGGGCGAGCCCTACAAGAGGGGGGATGAGAGAGCGCGCACACACACTCACATAAGGCATGCCTAGCACAAAGAAAGCAAAAGGGACACTTGTCAAGTTCCTCCTCATGGTGTGCTTAAAGGCTATTGGTTGGCCTCCCAAGGGGTCCAATGATAAATTAGTTAATTTAATTAATTGTTTTAGCATTTATCAAGTCCTCTCTCTCAAAGGGGAAAGGGGGACACTTGTCCCAAGACTAGTATGCCTGCTTGGTATGACTCTTGCTTGTGATTGGCTAGGCCTGAGGGGTCCAATGAGCTTCAAGCATGAGCTACAAGGGGGGGGGTCAACCAAAGCAAGTAGGGGGCATGCTTGAGGGGTATACTCTCCCACACACTCACACACACTCTCTCATGGTGTGAAGTGCAAAGTGCAAGAACTCCCTCTCCTTCTCCAAGAAAGTAGAGAGGTTGAGAGCCTACACCAACACTCTTGGCTATAGAATGCAAATCCAACCAAGAGCCATGCTTCAATGCTTAAAGCTTGCCATCTTCTCCATCTTCATTACTATGCTATTATGTATACTAGCAAGAAGAGTGATGATAAGTGAGGAACTAACTCTTTCTCCTATGAAATGTTTCTTCTTCCTCTTCCCTACCCTCATTCCTTGCTAGCTCTCTCCACCTTTAAAGGTGTTTGAGGTCTTAGGACTGAGGCTTGAGATAGTTAATGCTTTCCACAAAGTTTATGTTATGCTCGTGATGCATGAAGCTTTCCATCTTCATTGCATCACCTAGGTCACAAGGAACACAAAGATTGTATCGTAACAAGTCTCTCTTGATGGGAGAAACTATAATACGAATACCTATTGAAGGGGGGACCGGCTCCACATAAATCCGGTCCTCTGTTGTCATGTTTTCTAAGCTCTCTCTCTTGCAAAAGTATTGTTCATGCCAAGTTAACTAAATGCTATGTTTATGTTGCTACCATCAATTATGTCCACCCGCTATGCTCACAAAGTAATTTCACAAAAGTACTCTCTCTAATTTCCGCTATTCTCAAGTTAATAGGCCAATTCCATTACATTGATTTTGCTCATTGCCTCAATCTTCATGCTTCAATTATTGTCAAACGTTTTGCAGCTTCTTGCTCTATTTCTTTACACTGCCTTAATTGCCGCTCACAAGCTTTGACATCTCCTTTAATCGACTTGCTTTGATTGCCTTCAAGCTCTGTATACCCTTGGTGATTTCTCTTTTCGAGCTCGAGAGAGTGAGCTTACTTGCTCCTTATAGGATGAGAGAAAGCCGGATTCCTTTTGCTTAAGATTTCCGAGAAAGAGAGACCTGCTTATTTCCTCCTTGAGGTCAAGAGTGAGAGATTGAGTCTTTTCCCGCTTGAGGTCAAGAACGAGAGAGAGAGAGAGAGAGAGAGAGAGAGAGAGAGAGAGAGAGAGAGTGTCTTCACCTTCTTGTTCACCCTCCTCGCGTTCCTTTCTCTCCTTGCTTCTTTCTTTGCTTAGATCCGAGAGCGAGAGAGAGAGAGTCGCTTCCCTCCTAATCTTGTCAGTTTCTGGGTGGACATGCCACTTCACCGTTTTGCGACAGGGCATAACAAGTTTTGGCCAAGGATGACTACAAGGGTCAACCCTTCACGCCTTGAAGGAGTCAACAAGCCTCGAACTCAACCTCAAGCTCTGCACACAACCACTTCAACAAATCCAAAATCTTTCACCTTGTCATGTGCACATGACTAAGGGTGCCACGAGAACATGCTACTACTACTACTTCGAAGTCAAAGGATTATCTACAAAGTCCAAGGGATTAGTTCTGGCATTCTTGTGCAAGACCTGCATGTCCGAACAAGTCCCATCGTATAGTTTTTCCCAGGTTTGGATCCCTCTAGCATAAACGGTTTGTATACGTCTTGATGGATGTTATTACACTTCGTGTGGAATTACGAGCATGTAGATTTAGGTTAAAAGAATACATCGTGTTGATTCCCAATTGAATTCCTAGGTTGGGAGATGTACAGCAATTTTACCCAAAAACTCCTTGTTCGACTGATTTATTATATTTTATACATCGTCATCACAGTCATTGCCCGACGCAACCTTTATAAATTATGTAAGATACACTTGGGGTATAAAGAGAGCACATAGGCTCCTCTCCATCAGTTTTTTGGCGTCATTTCGAAGAAGGATCCGTCTCTAGTGTTTTCAAGCCTCATCGCCACCAGATCCATTTGTCCTTTGTTGGCAAAATTGTGCCCTCTTCCTCCTCGGCATTTTCTCTACCTATCGCCCTCTCTTCCACAGGGTCTCGCAGCCCATCGTCTGTCACAAACTGATGACGTGGCATGACCACCCAGACCGTGCTGATGTTGATGTGGCAACATGATGTACGGACAGATGATGACCTGGTAGACTGTACGGTAAAACTCGGATTTTGCGTTGACAGGTGTCACATGGCAACATACGAACTTCCGCTTAATGCGCTGACAGACTAACGTGACAGCAGTACGGATTTCCGTGATTTGCGCTGCTTGCTTTTTGGACAGATGACCAGTTGCTTTTGGAACTATTTGCTTTTGAGTTCAAGGTAGTTAGGTACGTTGTGTTCGGTACAAATTCGGTACATAAGGTACGTAGTACAGAATGGATTGAGTTTTTAGGTACGTAAAAATTCGTCCTTTTTCCCACAAAGCCTAAGAGTGAGAGTACTTCATACATTTACTTATGTATTCACCAAGACTTCAAATAAAGACTAGCAAATCAACATTACACCGTTTCAAATACCAACAATGGAGTCCACGACTCTAACTGAACAATGAAAAGGCAAAGCTGAGATTAGCTAACCATTGATCAATGTCTACAAACAAATAGTATCAGATGTCTGCAATCATGGTCACATAAAGACTGAAGTCTGGAGTCCCGACTCTAATAACTAGTAAGCACTAAAAACCGCACACTCGGCTGAAACAGGGCTGAAATAGAACTGAAGATGATGATGAGGACTGAAATCAGCTGAAATAGGATTGGGGGACCCATCAGGAGAGAGAGAGAGGGGGAGAAAAGAAAACGTGTACGGAACCTATCCGCAGTACTGAACCATATGGTACGGATCTACGGTACGGATAGAATCCGTATGTACGTACATGCAACCTTGTTTGAGTTTAAAAGCTTTTGGGGCTCTGCTTTTGGGGCATCCCTTGTAAATTTATAAGATCCCTTGGGGCCTCACTCTACAGAGCATCTAGACGCAAAGTCTGAGAGCAAAGGTCCCTCGAGAGTTGTACTTAGAGATGATTAATGATAAAGAAATACCAAAAGGGGCGCCAATTTTTGAGGCCAATACCTCTGGGCACTGAACAGATAAAGGCCATCACACGCCGTAAACGGTGGGCCTTCGAGGAGGCGCAGGAGCTTGAGCTATATCACCTTCTCATGAGTAAAAATTACGCCACAACGCATGGAGGATTCTGAGAGAGCCACGCCCCACAACCCCCCACGAGGACCCCTATATCTGGCATGACTATGCCGAGCACTTATACTAGAGACCTGGATAGCCATTGATCCCAAAGCCATCTGATCCTCGAATTATCACCTCGACTTTCTTCACATCAAGTATGGTGAAGAGGGCCATTCGACGCCCTTCAGCATGGCCGCTTAGCATATCACACGGGACTACAGAGTGAGCATCTGATATAAGCAGCAGACACTCTCTCCCCCTTGATAGCATGTCTCTTCAACCGCGCTTTGGTTGAGGGACTACCAGAGGAGTGGAATATGCACACTATTGTGCCTATCCACAAATCTGGCGACACCCCGGATTCAGGGAGCTAAAGGACTATCATGATTGGTCACACATTGGCCAAATTGTATCGGGTAATTCTTGAGGCAAAGCTTAGTACACATGCAGAGGCATTAGGGATACGTGCACAAGGACAGGCAGGCTTTCGACGCACTTTCTCAACTATCGACACACCTTTGTGCTTCGCTGCCTGATCAATGGAGCGAAAGCACGAAAGAGGAGACTCTACGATTGCTTTGTGGATTTCCGCAAGGCCTTTGACACTATCCCTCGAGAGAGACTCTTTCAACGCCTTCAGGAGCTACAGATACCATCTGAGATGATATGGGCCATTCATTCTTTGTATGCACAGGTCACAGGTAGAGTGTGATGCCCGGGTGGACTATCGAATCCCATTGCTAGCACCATTGGTGTGAAGCAAGGATGCTCCGACTCTATTTGGTCTCTACATCAATGAGATATCATATTACATTCTACGAGCAAGGGGAGCGGGATCAGACTTGGCAGGTATACCAGTCCATATTATGCTCTATGCTGATGATATCATTCTACTTTCTGAGACACGGGAGGAACTACAGAGCCACCTACGAGCCTTGGATGATTTATGCACACATCGAGGGCTCACAGTGAACCTTGGCAAGACCAAGGTCATGATCTTCCAAACCTCGAGGACAATTCGGAGCAGAGCAATACTCATAGCAGGCAGCAGGTGGCCAGGATGTGCAGCACTGGCCACCCTAGAGCGCATGTGCCATCAGGCCCACTTCCAGGAGCCCCGCACCAAGGGTTGGCTTTTTGACACTCTAGTAACACTTGCCATGATGTATGCCGCTACAATATGGGCATCAGGGCTATCAGCATCTCTATGGACACAGATAGAGCGCCCACAGATCATCATGATCTCTCGTTTGCTCCACAGCAAACCCTCAATACTACATGACATCATCAGAGCAGAGCTAGCTGCACTACCGATGCTAGTAGAGGCCCTTTTATAGACAGTTTGCTTCATCCAATGCATGGGAGAGCTCCCACCAGACAAACTCACCCGCAGAGCTTTTGGGGCATCGATACAGCTGCATCAGGAGGGGAATACGAGCGCATGGTACTCACAGGTCAAAGAGTGGTTTACATCCCATCGCTTGGACATCACGGATCTGCCTCCTTTTCAGGATGATCTTGATTCCCCTCATATACGCCTCTCACACACCGAGAGTAATCGAGTTCTCAGACAGATCTCTGGCAGCTATACATCAGCCACCATCAGGCCCACTTCCAGGAGCCCCACACCAAGGGTTGGCTATTTGACACTCTAGTCACACCTGCCATGATGTATGCTGCTGCAATATGGGCACCAGGGCTATCAGCATCTCTATGGACACAGATAGAGCGCCCACAGATCATCATGATCTCTCGTTTGCTCCACAGCAAACCCTCAGTACCACATGACATCATCAGAGCACAACTAGCTGCACTACCGATGCTAGTAGAGGCCCTTTCACAGACAGTTTGCTTCATCCAACGCATGCGAGAGCTCCCACCAGACAAACTCACCCGCAGAGCTTTTGAGGCATCGATACAGTTGCATTAGGAGGGGGATATGAGGGCATGGTAGTCACAGGTTAAGAGTGGTTTACATCCCATCACTTGGACATCACGGATCTGCCTCCTTTTCAATATGATCTTGATTCTCCTTATATACGCCTCTCACACACCAAGAGGAATCGAGTTCTCAGACAGGATCTCTAGCAGCTATACATCAAGGAGACATGGATCACACCCAGAGAGCCTCTTCCCACAAAGAGGTAGTACTACAGAGACCACTTCCTGACCATTCTAGCAGATGGGTTCATCCAGAGACCGAGATACATGGATATCTACATGCCACATGGAGAACGGGTCGCCATTTGACAGCTCAGAGTATTATCACACCAACTAGAGATTGAGGCAGAGAGAGTTGCACATGTCCCCAGAGTAGAGAGGATATGCAGACTTTACACAAAATACTAAGAGCGAGGAGCATTATGTATGCAGATGTAGAGCATATGAGGAGATCAGAGGCAAGTATCCGACCTTATTTGCAAATCAGCCCACTCTACATCAGATTTTTGAGTCCAGAGACCAACGATAGTTCGGTCACTTCCTCCTAGAGACACAGCAACATCGGGACTCCCTCCTCCAAGCAGCATCAGCTATGAGAGACGAGCGCCAGACACAGTTCACAAGCTTTTTTCAGAGGACCATAGCAGCACCACCACCTCCGACCATCTGGAGAGGAGTGACTCTACAGCAAGTTGAGGAGGTCCGAGCTCGCATACGCCCACGTACTCATGGGCGTAGGGCACCTCGTCTACACCAGAGAGAGATCCAGGAGATCCAAGAGCATTACTATAGATCTCTGGAGGAGAGACGCACCACAGCTTTTGCAAATCCAGCCGCCATCCTGCGCAGACTGTTCACACCCTACCCGCCTATGCATTATGTATGACACCCTCATTATGGGACTGGATGGAGCTAGAGATAGGATAGCATTTTTTCTCATGATTGTACTTACCCCAGCATATAGAATTGCATCCTTTCCCCAGTTTTGGAGCTCCACCCCCACACTTATATCACTTCCCTCCTCCCCCAATCATTACACATAATAGTTACTTTACTTTTGTACCTTTTATCCTTTATGGATACACAAAGGACACCCACCTCATGTACTTTGATTTGTCTCATAGGCCGATTTTGGCCTTTTTATAGACGTTAAAAAATGTTTCTTTCTTTCTTTTCTCTCTCTCTCTCTCTCTCTCTCTCTCTCTCTCTCTCTCTCTCTCTCTCTCTCTCTCTCTCTCTCTCTCTCTCTCTCTCTCTCTCTCTCTCTCTCTCTCTCTCTCTCTCTCTCTCTCTATCGAGAAGGAGAAGGGAGATGACCAACCTTCGGTGCTGAAGGAGCTCGAGGACATGAAGGATCAGATGAAAGCTCTACGGGAAGGAGATGAACAGAAATCGAAAACGGGATCTTCATGGGCGGAACGTCTTTGTAAGACACAAGAAAAGGTTGATGAAGCAGAGAAATGGATTGAGGATGCGAAGAAAGGGAAGGCCCAAATGCCTGAGACCACACCTACCTCCACCATTATTAATATGACCATTGAGGAAGAGCAGAAAAGGAACAATCGGGCTTTGCATGTGCGGGTCACAGGAGTCAAAGACAAAGAGAATGTAGATGAAGAAGTGAGGGAACTGCTACAACGCATGGGCATCACAGAGCCTACTCACACAAGTGCATGGAGAGTGGGCAAGAAAGGAATCGAGGAGAAGGGAAACATAAAGGATAGGGCACTTATTCTCCGCTTCCCGAATATAGAAATAAGGAAAGAATTTCTAAAGAAGAGGCCAACTCTTAAGAAAACCGGTATTTTGCTTGGAGGTGACCTTACATTGGCACAAGTGGCACACATGCAAAAGTTGATGCCAGAGATCAGGGCAGCAAGAGAAAAGGAAAAAATCACCTTTTATAGAGGGAAAGTAGTGGTTCTGGAAAAGCGCTCATCATGAAGATGCGAGACCTATGGGGCGACGCTCCGGATAGCGGCGTGGAATTGTAATGGATCATATAGGCTAGATGTAGGTGCCTTTGAAGACAGCTTTAGGGACAGAGACAGTTTTCTACTCAGAGACACACCAGATACCGGGACAGCTTATGCCACATGTGAAGGGGTATTTATGGGAAACAGCTGGTCGACCAGACAAGAGATCTCTACAAGGTAGCCGGGGTTCAGGAGGAGTAGCAGTCTTATTTAAAGAGGAGCTGAAACCACTACTACAGATTATCAAGAAAGATGAACAAGCAAGGTATATGTGGGTGAGAATGAGAGCCGAGACAGGTAGATTTCTATATATCGCTATATGCTACTTCCCTCCAAGTACATCAATCTACTCCTCACCTAAAGGACAATCCCCTTTCTCCATATTGAATAATGACATATGGGAGTTCTCTAGAGATGGAGACATCGTTCTCTTAGGAGACTTTAATGCCAGAACGGCCAACTCTCAAGCAGTATTCTATGATACTTCTGAGGAAATGCTCAGAGAAGTGGATTTATCACAGGAGGGGCTTACTAGAAACTCACAGGATAAAGAACACACTGAATATGGGAGACATCTCATGGAGATGGCAACTACACATGGTTTGGCCATACTTAATGGTCTAGAGAATTTCCCTTTATCTGGGGGATTCACATGCTTCCCGCACAGGCATGGGGCCAGTACAGTGGATTATGTCATGACTTCACCAAGCTTTATTTCTAGTATCGAGGACTTTAAGGTGGGACCCAGACCGGTTGGGATTGCAATGGATCATGCTCTCTTGACCTTATCAATCTCCTTCCAATACAATGCCTCTCAAGTACAAAGGAAGAAGACACACACAAGATATACTTTCACGCCAGAGACTGATTCAGTCTATGTGGAAAAGATCTATAATAGGATGTGGGCAGCCGAGCCAGTATATACTGTAGAGGAGATTACTTCTCAGCTAACAGAGATACTACATAGAGCAGCACAAGAGGCATACCCACATACTCAGCCTGATCAAAAGAGAGGATCTGGGAACATGCCTCAAAACAGTTGGTACGACGAGGAATGCAGAAATAAAATGAAATGAAATGATATATTAACGTCTTCAAAAGGCCAAAATGACCTATGAGACCATCAGATACAAAGTGGTGAATCTAATACAATGTTTGAAGTACAAGTACAAAAAGTACTGAGAGTAAAAATGAAAACTGAAAATGAAGTGTGAAATGTGAAATCTGAAAATGTAGAATAGGCCCTCAATGACAATCTGGGTCTCGTGCTAGAATGCCTCTGATCCTCTGCTGGAGTCTCCGTCGATGTAGTGTGCTCCTTTGTCTCGGTCGTGGTCGTCTCGATCTCCCAAGCTCAGTCGCCCTGTCAATGAGGGTGCCTCTCATATGAATGCGGGTACAGCCCTGTGCTGGTGGTTGGTCTCTTGGCTCCCTCGATCCAAAGAAGTCTGTGATCTGTCTCTGCGACTGTCGTACTCCATGTCTCCTCAACAAACTATCTCTATGTCGGTGTAGCTCAAGTAGATATAGGCCAAGGCATCTCTGATCCTGATACCTCATGACTCTATCTAGGGGTCCAAAACTCTCCCTGAATAAGCAATGGAAGCGCCCTCGTATCTCATAATACACAGTGCAGTGGCATATGTAGTGTAGCTCTGTCTCTGGCTCTCTACCGCATAGTTGACATATCCTAGACTCCAGCGGTATCCCTCTGAATCTGCCCGTCTCACTCTCCAGCTGGTGTGAGGATGTGCGAATCTGACCAATAGCACATCGCAGATCATGAGACAAATGAGTTTCCATGTAGCTTGGACGAGTCACAAACCCATCTCCCTAAAGTTGGAGAAGGTGCTCTTTGTAGAAAGCCATCTTGGTGCCCAACTCTTGCATCGGCTCTACCCATGTCCTTCTGGTGTCCAAGTGTATAAGATCCTGCCGAATGATTCTAGTGATCTCCGTCCGTGTGACTGGTAGGGAGGGTGCATCCAGGGAATACTGAAAGGGGGGCAATCTATTCATGCTGAGACCATGCCTCTGAAACCATGAGGTCATCTGCGCATACCAACATGATGCATCTCCTTGCATCGCTAACTATCTAGAGGACTCAAGAGCCAATCTGGTATATCTGCCTCTATGTGTATCCCATAGACTGTGCATAAAGGACACTGATCTGGTAAGAGCCTCAATCTCTATAGGAGGGGCGGCTACCTCCGCTCGAATAATCGCATGTGGTACGGAGGCCTTGGCTCTAATCATCCGGGATATCATAAATACCAAGGGTCTCTCCATGTTCCTCCAACTGTCATGATTCATAGATGGTCCCCACACTTGGACCCCATAAAGCATAGCTGAAGCAACCAAAGTATCAAAGAGCCATAACTTTGTTCGTGGTTCTTGAAACTGAACCTGCGAACACATCCTCTCTAGCCCTCCCAATGCCGCATAGGCTCTGGACAGTCTAGTCTCTGCTGCTCTCCTCAGAGTAAACCTCGGTCCCGTGAATACCACCCCCAGATATGTATATTCATCTGTGTACTCCACAGTGTCTTGACCATATACGAATGTAGGTGCCGATCTCTTGACCCACTGTGGTGTGGTGTTAAACACCATAACCTTGGTTTTACCAAGGTTCACAGACAATCCACTATCCTCTGCAAAGTTGTGCAATGCATCCAAATGTCTTTGCATGCCCTCTGGCGACTCTGATATCAACACAATATCATCAGCATATAATAATAAAGGGATCCATGTCCCTGCTAGCTGAGCGCCTCTGTCACCCTCTCTGTAAATGTAGTCAGAGACCTCATCTACATACATACCAAAAAGTGTAGGGGACAAAGGACACCCCTGTTTCACTCCAATAGTGGAATGAACAATGTCAGAAAACCCCTCAGGAGTGCGTACCTGGCCAGTCACTGAGCCGTATAAAGCCATGATCCCCCATATGATCTCTGTGGGTACTCCCAACTTCAGAAGCCTGTGCATCAATCTGGCCCTCGGCACTGTGTCAAATGCTTTGCCGAAGTCCACAAAGCAGCAATACATCCGTCTCCCATGAGCCCGACCCTCCTCAATAATGGCTCTGAGTGTAAGAATATGGTCCAAAGTGGAGAAACCCCTCCTGAATCCAGCCTGTCCTACTACTCTTATGCCCTCATTTTCTGCCCATTTACTCAGTTGTTGTTCAAGAATGGATGCATACAACCGTGCCAATGTGTGCCCTATCATAATAGTACGGTAGTTCCCTGGCACTGTGGGGTCCCCTGCCTTGAAGAGAGGTACAATAGTAGATAATCTCTAGGACTCGGGTAGTCCCTCACACATGACACGGTTAAACAACCGTGCAAGAACCTCTGACAGTAAATCTCTAGCATGTATCAAGTGCTCTGCCACCAAACCATCATGATCATATGCTCTCCTAGTCCTCATCCTGTCAATGGCGTTTTTCACCATCTCAGTGGTAAAGAAGGTACTAGTGGCTGGACATGGCTCTAGAGGGTCTGGGCAGAGAGACGAGAACCTAGGTCTAGAAAGAGCTTACACTTGGGATCATCACATATAAGCAGTCTCGGATTGCTCTTCGGCGTATAGTACGTCGCAAGAAAAGGGCATTTTTAGCCAACCTGGAGAAGGATTTATATCAGCTCTTCTTGAGTCAAGACTCACATGAGGCCTGGTGTTTATTTCACGGTACTCATCGCCTCCAACAATTACTTCTCCTGAGATTTGGGGTCAATATGTAACATCATTATATATGGTATCTGGACAGCCTCCATTACCAGATCCGCTAGAGCCATGCCCTGCTACTAGCACTTTCTTTACTACGGAAATGGTGAAAAAAGCCATTGACAAGATGAAGACAAGAAGATCATATGATCATGAGGGTTTAGTAGCAAAACATCTGATCCATGCAAGGGATCTACTTTCAGAAGTCCTTGCTCGTCTGTTTAATCGGGTCATGTGTGAAGGATTACCTGAATCTTGGAAATTATCTACTATCGTACCTATTTTCAAGTCAAGGGATCCTATGATACCCGGGAACTACCGTACCATTATGGTGGGTCACACACTGACCCAACTGTACGCATCCATTCTGGAACAAAAATTGAGTAGATGGGCAGAGAATGAGGGCATAAGGGCAACAGGACAAGCTGGATTCAAGAGGGGTTATTCACTTTAGATCATATTCTTACGCTCAGAGCCATTATTGAGGAAGGAAGAGCAAGCGGGAAAAGGATATATTGTTGCTTTGTGGATTTTCAGAAAGCTTTTGATACAGTACCAAGGGCCAGATTGATGCGCAGAATGCAAGAGTTAGGGGTCCCAAAAGAGATTATCTAGGGGATCATGGCCTTATACGGGTCAGTAACTGGTTATGTACGTACTCCAGAAGGGGATTCCGACATTGTTCATTCCACCGTTCGAGTAAAGCAGGGATGCCCATTGTCCCCTACTTTATTTGGTATGTATATAGATGAGGTATCAGATTACATTGATAGAGAGGGTGACAGAGGTGCTCAACTTGCAGGGTCATGGATCCCTTTGTTGTTGTATGCAGATGATATTGTATTGATAGTAGAATCACCAGATGGAATACAGAGGCAGTTAGACGCATTACATAAATTCGCAGAGGACAGCGGACTGTCGGTCAATTTGGGTAAAACCACAGTTATGGTGTTTAACACCACACTGCAGTGGGTTAGGAGATCGGCACCTACATTTGCATATGGCCAGGATACAGTAGAGTACACAGATGCATACACATACCTTGGTGTGGTATTTACAGGACCGAAGTTTACTCTTAAGAAAGCAGCGGATGCTAGATTGTCCAGAGCCTCTGCGGCCTTGGGAGGGTTGGAGAGGATGTGTTCTCAAGTGCAGTTTCAGGAACCACGAACAAAACTTTGGCTCTTTGATACTGTGGTGGCTTCGGCTATGCTTTATGGGGTCCAGATTTGGGGACCATCTGGGGATCAGGATAATTGGAAGTCAATGGAGAGACCTTTGGTATCTATGATTTCCCAAATGATTAGAGCCAAGGCCTCCGTACCACACGCGATTACCCGAGCGGAACTAGCTGCCCCTCCGATAGAAATTGAAGCTCTTACCAGATCAGTGTCCTTTATACATGGTTTGTGGGATACAAATAATTGCCGATATACTAGATTGGCCCTCGAATCCTCTCAACAATTAGCAATGAAAGGAGATACATCATGCTGGTATGCACAACTATCCTCGTGGTTTCAGAGACACGGGTTCAGTATGGAAAGATTACCCCCCTTCCAATACTCTCTTGAGGCTCCATCACTAGCAATCACACGAACGGAGATTAATAAAATCATCCGCCAGGATCTTATACAGTTGGACACTAAGAGGACATGGGTAGACCCTACACAAGAATTGGGCACGAAGATGGCACTACAAAGAAAACTTCCTACAACTATCTGAAGATGGTTTTGTGATTCGCCCGAGCTACATGGATACCCACCTATCTCATGGTTTGAGATGTGCTATTGGTCAGATTCGTACATCCTCACACCAGCTGGAAATTGAATTTGGCAGATTTAGGGGAATCCCACCTAAGAGCAGAATTTGCAAGTTATGCGGAATGGAGCCGGAGATAGAATTACACTACATATGCCATTGCACCGTATACTATGAGATACGTGGGCGTTTCCGTTGCCTATTTAAAGAAGGCTTTGGACCTCTAGATAGAGTCATGAAATACCAAGATCAAAGATGCTTAGGCCTGTACCTATTGGAACTACATCGGCACAGGGATAATCTAATGAGAAGACAAAGAGCACTACAGCCTCAAAGGCAGATCACAGATTTCTTCGGATCGAGAGAAGCAGGAATGGAAGGAGAAGCAAGAGGCCAACAGCGAGCACAAAGGAGTACCCACATTCATACCAAAGGCACCCTCATTGACAGGGCAATTGAGCTTAGGAAATCGAGACGACCACGACCGAGATGCAGAAGCACACTTCACCGGAGGAGACTACAACAAAGGATTAGAAGCATTCTAGCCAAACACCCAGAATGCTCCTAAGAATTTTATCTAATACTTTGTATTTAGTTTTTCGTATTTATTTTCACACTTTCACACTCGTCACACTTAGTACTTTAGTACTAAGGTACCCAAACATTGTAACAGATTCATCACTTTTTATCAGTTGGTCTCATAGGTCACTCTGGCCTTTTGAAGACGTTAATATAACATTTCATTTCATCTCTCTCTCTCTCTCTCTCTCTCTCTCTCTCTCTCTCTCTCTCTCTCTCTCTCTCTCTCTCTCTCTCTCTCTCTCTCTATATATATATATATATATATATATATATATATATATATATATATAGAGATAAGTTCAGTGATTATGAAGTTTCTGTTCAATCAGAGCTAAGAAAGATTCTTCTTCTACAGAGGATCGGATCCTTTTTTTGCAATACATGCAGATTTTTGTGAAAGAATCTTCGTGTCATGACCCCGGGCTTATTAGCCACTCCCATCCTTTGTACATTGCGCATTGGGCGCGCTCCCCTCTTCATCGCTCTGTCTTACAGGGCATAAGCCATAAAGAAATCCATATTATACATGGGTTCTCGCGGAGAATCTGACAAAGATAACACTTCTCGGTGTGGAGGCAGAGAAAAGTCGAAATCCAGCGTGGGAATTGAAGAAAAGAATGAAGATTTGAGCAAATTTTTCGGCGGAGAAGTTTGCCAGAGCGGAGTACAAACGTCAACTATAGGTTGGCACATGTATGGAAAGATTGATCAAGTACTCCAGAGACCCAAGATTTGCGAAACAACTGGAGAATTACTCGACTGATGAGATTTACTCAAGATGGCGTGAGGCCATTGATTCTCCTCTTAAGTCGGAAGAAAAGCTAAAAGGACCGACGATTGCAAAAAAGCGGAACCTGTACTCGCAAAAAGAGATGGACAAGAACTCTTGAAAAGAAGATGAACCAAGGACCACCAGAAGATAAGCCACAAAGTTACAGAGCATCAGCCGAGTACGGAAGAAAAGGAAAGACGAAAGCAAGACTGGTACCACATTTTGTGGGGACCGCCGACTTGATCAGATGAATGAAAATACCGAACTTTCCCACAGCATGGGACAAACTACAAGACCAAGAAGCCCTCATCTTCTTTGATGGAGGAGCTAAGGCCAACTTCATTTCACCTGAATTGGTGGCTCGACTTGGAATTACGCCCAATAGGCTAAGACCACAGGCGGTTCTAGCGGCACAAAGACGGGATGTTGTCGTTACACCGATCATTGACAAACTTCGTTTGCATTGTCAGGGGTATTTAGGGCACGAGGACTTTTATATCATGCCTTTGAAAGGCTGTGATGTCCTCCTAGGAATCCCTTGGTACCACAAGAACAACGCCGTGGTTGACTATTGAGCTAAGAAAGCAACGTTGACGAATGAGAAGGGCAAAGAGATGGTACTTGGATGGGAAAAAAAAACTACACTAAAAGGCGAGTCCGCGTGATGAAATCCAGTTTTTTTTACTCGATTTTTCTTCAAGGAACTGAATGACGATTGAAGGTCGAACATGTTTGACCTCAAATAGGAACAACAAAATTTTCTGCAAGGTTAGGCTAATTGTTTCTCTGAGGGCGTACCAGGCGAGTTGCCTCCTTCACGTCCTGAAGATCACATGATTGATTCCCGATAGTACACCACCGAACCGGCCACCTTACAGAGTTAGCCGAGGCCAAAAATAAAGAAACGATGAACCAGAATTTCCACATTACGAGGATCGATGGTATACTCGACAGACTTCAGGGTTCTATTTGGCGAATTGTTCTAAAGAGTGGTTATCATCAGATTTGAATTGCTCCTGAAGACGTCTACCAGACAACTTTCAAGACGACTTTTGGGATTTCCATAGAATTTTCCAGACATTGTGGAAGCATAAATTGGTTATAAATGCGAAAAAGAGTGAAATTTTCTTCCCTGAGATACACTTCTTGGGACACATCATTTCAGCAGAAGGGGTAAAGATGGACCGACCAAAAGTGAGACTATTCGTTATTGGCCTGATTTGAATAATGTTCATGAGGTTCAATGCTTACCTAGGCTTGTGCTCATATCATCGGTGGTTCATTTGAAAATTTGCAGCGATAGTTTCTCCTTTGCATATGCTGACTCAGAAAGGAGTTCCTTTTACTTGGGACCGACAGAGATTGCAGCCTTTGAGACTCTCAAAGAAAAGTTGCTTACTGATGCGTGTTGGCCTTACCAGACTTGCAAAAGCCATTCGAAGTTTACTTTGATGTTTATGGTCGCAGTTTGGGAGCAGTCTTGATGCACGAAGGCCATGTGATTGCTTTATGAGAGTAGGATGTTTTTACGTCCTAAAATGGTTGCATAGATTTATGAAAAAGAGCTATTAGCAATGATCCATGCTCTTACTCAGTGGCGACACTATTTACTCGGAGCTGATTTTACAATCTTTACAGATCCTCAGAGTTTACACTACTTCTTGTCACAAACGCAGCTTTTGGAAAAGCAAATGCAATGGACTAACATCCTGTCACAGTTTCACTTCCAGATTGTTCATGTTCAGGGACAAAAGATTTTAGTGGCAGATGCATTGTCTCGGAAGCCCTTGGTTCTGGCTATTTCCGCGATTCATCATCAAATCTTCGAGGATATGGTAGATCAGTACGCCACAGATCCTGATTTTGCAAACATCTTTCATTAGATCAGAGTGGGGAGATAGTTGCAAGCTATTCCTTACGGGATGGCTATTTGATGCGGAAAACGATGTTGTGTGTTACACAACCTTTGAGGGAAAACGTTTTGACAGAGAGACATTGCCCACCTTTTACAGGCCACCCTAACATAGATACCACCTTGAAGGGTGTGGAGCATTACTTCTATTGGCCGAGGCTTAAAAAGGATGTGGATGACTTTGTTCGCAATTGTTTAGTATGCCAAAAGGTCAAGTTTGACAGGCATAATGCACACGAACTCTTACAGCCTTTACCCTTTCCCGCCCGCCCCTGGGAAAGCATTGCTATGGATTTCATCTTTGATCTCCCCAAAGTCTCTAAGTGGGCATGATGGCATTTGGACAGTCATTGACAGATTGAATTTTCTGAATATATATGGCATGCCTTAGACCATTGCTTTGGACAGAGATCCCCGGTTTACTAATTTGTTTTGGAGGGCAATCTAGGAGAACATTGGCATGCAGTTGCAATTCTCGTCCTTGTTCAGCCTGAAGACAAATGGGCAATTTGTGATAGCCAATTCAATGGTTTTGAATTTGTTGAAGTCTTATTTTTCAGATCAGAAGACTTAATGAAAAAAGTATTTGCCCTTGGTGGAGTTTGCCTACAACAACACACGGGGAAGGCGCCATTTGAAGTATTCGAGGGTGCTAAGAAGGCTCCTTAATTTCTAAGCACCTAAGACAAGATTCTTCTGAAGTAGATTTTTTTTTTGGAAAAAATTCTAGAAGGCATGGAAGCATGAAGGCCATCTAGCCGTTCAAAGGAGGAGAGCTCGTCCTCTTTTGACAATGACCAGATCAACAAGAAAACCAAGGAGTTCAAGGAAGGGAGTCAAGCCGTCAGGTTTGAGACGTTTTCACACTACCAGGACACCCATTGAGCCCTTGGGTTTGTACAACAGTTTGACATCGCCTTCTTTGGAGGACGGTTCTCAAAACAATTCCAGGGTGCAAAAGGCGGCATCTTACTTGAAAGAAACTGTACAAGTATGGTGATCTACTCTGTTGTTACGCAAAGAAGCACATGCGACGTGGTTAATTTTATTTTTTCATGTCAACTTGGATATCAAATGAATATGCAAGAGATGTCATCACGGCTTGGCATCACTTGAAAATGACTGACACCGTACATTGAATGACTACTGCCAGAGGTTTTGGGATACTTATTTGCTAGTGTCTTCGTCTCGGAAGATTACTTTGAAAGACCAAATTGAGCGGTTTTGTTGTGGTTTGCTATAAAAAAAAAAGATTCGAGACTATTGTCTAAATCTATTCAGACTTATGCAACATGCTAAGAAACGATTTGGAACGCATGCCGACTCATGGACTTATCTTACGGACAAGATAGTATCCACCTCAGCAAGGCAAGAGTCCGCCAGATTGAAAAGAATGAATGAGCGGAGCGGAACGACAACTCATCACAGGATTCTGGAGAATCACATGGTGGCACATCCGAAGGTTCCGACGAACTTAGAGAACCAAATGCAAGCTCATCAAAGGATTCCAGAGAAAGGGAATTAGATGAAAGTGCGTCTTAGGGTTTCGATGATTGCGATTGATGTGCCACCGGACAGGGGAAGCTAGCGAAGCTACCCACAAGTCCCAGGGCACAAGGAAAGAAAGGAAAAAGAGAATCAGCTGGTAGATCAAAAAATTCCCCAGACCAAGGACAAGATTGTTTTGAAACAGATCATTATAATGTAGATCTGGATACTGCTTTTGCCAAGGTGCACGAGGCTCTTGAGAGGTCTCAAGCACCGCATAAGAAGGCAACCAATAAGATTCAACGCGACTTACAGCAGAAGGGAGATGATTGGGTGCTCTTACTATTTGAGAAGGCACGCCTAAAGAAACGAAAAGGAAAGGAGCGTCTTTTTCCACAGCTAAGAATGCGATACTATGGCCCTTTCCCAATTCAAGAGATAAATGACGTATCCTTCAAACTGAAGTTGCCAGAGACTTGGAAGATTCACAATGCTTTTCATGTGAGTCTCTTGAAAAATTTCAAGGATGAGGTGCAAGTCGACAGGGAGCCTGACGTCCAAGCTGAAGTGAAAGTCAGCAAAGAGATACTTGTTTCGAAACTTATATTGGCTCACCAGGAAAGGAAAGAGAAAGCGGCGGTTCTTAGTCAAGAACTATCCGGCATTCGATGCGAAGTGGATGGAGGAGGACCTAGCAGATACTCCTCAGATTTGGAACTTTACCTTGACGCTTTTGGTCTAGCTTTGGCTATTCCAAGCCCACACACACACGCGCGGAGTCCTGATGACGTGGGAGCTGTACGGACAGCCCACACTTCGCGTCGACCTGCTGACGTGGCAGCCTGTACGGATTTCCATGATTTACGCTTGACACCAGCTTTTGAGGCCATATGATTTTGAGTTTGACTGCTTTTTATGTAACTGCTTTTCAAAGCGAAGGGCCTTTAAATATGTGCAGAGGGCTCAGTCGAAGGTGCACAGCGTGAGTACCACATTGTACCGAGTTCAAGAAATATAAAGAAATACCGAAAGGGACACAAAGGTTTGGGGCCAGTGCTCTCTTGGGGTGGAACACCGCCACTACCCGTCTCGTGTGTCGTGCATCTCTTTTGGTTCAATTGTTATTTAAAGTGCTTAAAGTTGTTCAGTCTTTTCTTTTCCGTTGGCACGTGGTGCCCGTCTTGTGATAGTGATATCAGAGCTTGAGGTGTGTGCTTTTCTGAAAGCATACCGGTCCTACCAAAGAGTAGACAAAGCAAGATGGTGCTTCCAAAGTTCACTGGAAATTTTTTAAAGAATCTTCGTGCCCCGGACTTATTAGCCACTCCCACCCTTACTTCATCGCCCATCGAGTGCGCTCCCATATTCATCGCTCTGTCTTACGGGGCATAAGCCATAAAGATCACTTACACGAGAAGGATCAAAATATTTTTTAAGCCGTTGTTTTTCTCAGAGGTAGTGTCATGCAGTGGTGGATGTCTATAGCTACCAAGCCGCATACTCCAAGGACTTGGCAAGCTTTCAAGAAAACTTTTGCCCAAAGTTACATGATTTCAGACATCTTCCTTCGAACTGCAACTTCTGGCAGAGTGGGGTATCCTGAAATGCTTGCCACAGAACCCTAGCAGATTAAAACTTGAAATTTCTCGACATCTCTGAACAAGTGTCTCTTCTCGAGTTGATAATCTTGAAGGTCTAGTGTGATTCTATATCTTGGGGTTACCATCACTGCCACAAGAACACTGTCTGTCGAGACTTGTTTCGACTATTCAAGCGCTTATGGACCATGTTGTAGCCGGCTACGACCTTATGAAAAAAATCTAATTCTCATCTTGGTGCAAGTCATGATGGAAAGTCAGTTGTCTTTTCAAGCTCCACTGACGTCAAGATCGCTTTAGAAATTTGAGTTCTATTTGAGAACTTGTTTGGTGATCCTGTTTGGAATTTGTTTGAAATGGATGGAATCTGTTTTGAATATGTCTTGGTGCCGATTTGAATTGTTTGACTCTCGTTTAATATTGGTTTCAATGATTGTTGATTTTACTCCCGGGTGGAGTAGTGAGAAATAATGTTTGAAATTGCTTGCTCATACTCATGGCCCGCACCCTTGTGGTTATTTGCAAGGGGAGTATTGAATGTTTGAAAAATGTTGTTTTTACTCATGGTCTGGACATGGTTATATACGGCAGGAGTATTAAGAAGTTTGAACAGTGGTTACTCTCAACACCTCCAAACGACACAGGCTGTGGTCTGGGGAGCGTTTGGTTGTAAAAGGCCTCTATATCTCCCGGCCCATACCTTTTTAGGTTATGCAAGAGGAGTGATGAGGGAGTCGTTGAACAGCTCATGGCCTGGACCTGGATGGTTATTTACAAGGGGAGTGTTCATCGGCGGCTTTATGTTTCTATGTCTTGTAACATGCGTATGTGAGAATTTGTGTTGCATTGTGATGTTGGATGAGATACTTCTGGGAAACCAAGAACCCAGGATATCAAGAGTTCCGATCTGGAATGAGACTCCTTATTGGATGAGATACTTCTGGGAAACCAACAACCCAAGATATCAAGAGTTTCGATCTGGAATGAGACTCCTTATTGGATGAGATACTTTTGGGAAACCAACGACCCAAGATATCAAGAGCTCCAATCTGGAATAAGACTCCTTATTGGATGAGATACTTCTGGGAAACCAACGACCCAGGATATCAAGAACTCTGATTTGGAATGAGAAAACTTAATGTCCCTTAGATTGTCCCTCGGAGAAATTTTTGAGCTAACTTGAGTTGTTTTGCAGATATGCTGTAATCGCGGACGGTTACTTTCTTTCAAGAAGGGGGATGTCACAAATTGCTGACGTGTCAAAACGGAGCCAACCTACAGATCCCGGCTTAGAGGTCTAAACCCTAAGTGAAGAAGCAGAAGAAGTTTAATCAACTTGCAAGGTCTTGCCGAGCAGCCTATTTATCTCCCCAAGAAGTTGATTGCTCAAAATGACGCCAAATCAAAGGAATCTAACAACAACAAAGGCAATGAAAAGTACAAAGAAGGAGGAATTACAAAGGTTGCTTACATTGCTTGTTCCTCTCTTCTACCTCTCTTCCAATGAGACCTCCCTTGTGGTGATTGCATAGTCACAAGGGACACGTCCCGAGGAGTGGGGACGGCGGACGGGTCTCAAATGGATTTTTAGTGTAAAAAAGAGAGGGCAAGACAACAAGTGGGGACGGGAAGCCCAAAAATGGGCGTCCCCTGTGACTATGGGTGATTGCACCTAAGTGCTTGAGGCAATGGCCTAGAGTGAGTGGATTGGTGATAGTGGAGCATCCTCTTACATGCCTCACTTCTCACATCATGGAAAGTTAAACGGATTATCTCCATCAGTGCACATTGGTGATGATTCTGCCTTATATGTGGTTTGTGTTAGAAACATCTCCCTTGGAAATGTTGTATTGAATGATGTGTTGCATGTGCTTAAGTTCTCCGCTAACAATTAGGAGAAAGTTGGACTCACTTTTGGGCCCTGTAAGAAGTGTCACGTCGGCTTAAAGAGAGAAAATGAAAATGTTAACTTGTGCATTTTATGTGATACTTTTCTGCGCAACAAAAAGCCAAAATGACATTCTTTGGTAGGTAGCCGCCATCTTTATCATTCTTATCCTTCGTTCTCTTGTCAGGATTCCAACTAACCGTATGACTAATGATTTGAAATGCCAACTTACAAGCGTTTCCTCCAGAAACATAAGCCACACGAACTCTATCAACTCTAAACTTGAAAATATGGCTTTCCCTCCCAAAACCTGAGACATTTCTCCGTCTTCTTCTCTATCAACTCTAGGAATGGAGAACACATCTTTTCCTGATGAAAACACTAATTTGAACTTACAATCCTCGGCCCCTTCATCTTTAACACTTACCCAAAGAAAGAACACACATCATCTTCATGTTGATGTATTGCAAGAGTACGCACCGTTGCAGAAACGTAGGAGAGAGTCTTTCTTATCTCAACGGGAGAAAGAACTTAGAAGGACAAACAAGGAACATCATTTGGATTTGTGGACCGATGGGTCTATTTATCCAAAGGATCCTACGACAAATGCGCCACCTCCCTTTGCTAATATCACTAACCTCTTACATTTCACAGACGATGGCAAGGATAGGCTATTGGGATGGGCTATTGGGATGGCAAGGATGGGCTATTGGGATACACCGAACATTTGAAAATGAGAGGATTGAATGCGGAAAGGCAAAGAAACTTCCTGGCAATGGAGAACATGCAGCTTAAGAAACTTAATGAAGCATGCTCTCAAAAGATTTCATCAAACAAAGAGACAATCCAAGGCCTTGAGAAGAAGATCACAAGTTTGCGCGAGAAAGACACCGTACTTGGTAGTCGGAAAAGAAAACGAGATCTGTGCAACCTTGAGAACATGAAGGTTGGTAGTGGTGGCCTGAAAAAACGAATACGAGCTTTAAGGTAACTCGAAGTTTGTTTCTTCAATGTGCTTCATTAAGAAGTGGATACACTCACTTTCTGAAAAAATGAATACGAGCTTTAAGGTAACTCGAAGTTTGTTTCTTCAATGTGCTTCATTAAGAAGTGGATACACTTACTTTCCTATACATGATCATAACGTATTGTGCTTTTTTGGCAGGTCTTTATTGCATCCAAACTCGAACGGTGCAGGCTTCAATGCCGAAGTACATTACAGCCGTCTAGTTCCAAAAGAAGTAGTTGAAGAGATGATAACTCAGAAAAAATTTCGTAAGTTGAAAGGGAAGCTACTTACCTCCTTCATGAACGAGAATCAGCTGGAAACAATGGAAGTGCAAGCAATACTTGATGAGAGTGGCATCTCGCAGATGGGATACAAGGTACTCTTCAAAGCATTAGCTAAAAAATCTCAAAATAAACTACAGAGAGGATCATTGCTGCCAAAGCCATCACATGTAAAGGCTGCTCGCCGGCACGTAAACGATGAGGTGTTTGAGAAACTTGGGTCATCATTCCATATTGAAGCAACGTTCTTAGGCAAGGACGGAAAAGAGGTACAGTTTAACGAGCACAACAACCTCTTCGTTGATCTTGAAGCATTGCAAAGGTATGCAGTTCACTTCTTTGACATCAGTCGAGACGAGTGCGGTGGGGTTCTCAAGTTTGTTTTGAAGCTCGACGAGTGCGAGGTCCTGAAGAACAAGAAGTTGAAGAGAGTCACCATTACCCTCATGAACAGAGCTCTTGATCCATCAATAACGAAAGAGGATCCACGATACTTCAGCGTGCAATCAGAAAACAACATTCTATCTTTAGGATCATTTCAGGTATACTTCGTTCAATCTCTGATAACAAAAATATTGATTATTTGGTTGTTGATTTTGTGTTTTCATTTTTCACTGCAGGTTAATAAGGAAAATTTTGAAATCCTCGATTGGGTTTTTAGTCAAACCCAAATTCCTTCTATCATCAGTGAACAAAGAAATGGAGCCGTTCTTTCAGTGGAAGGATTTGGCGACTACACAGTGGAATGGCACATGGCAGGTGACTTAAAGACTCTTAAGTGTATGTACAACATAACACACGGAGCAGTTGTGGCAAATCCATGCTTATATTGCATGGCTGATGCACAATCACTTGAGAGTGTGCAATAGATTAGAGCTCCCAACAGACATCTTCAAGATAAAACTTTTAAACCAGTGCTTGATATTCCTCTGAGTAGAGTTCACGTATGTACACTTCATGCACTCTGTCAAATAATTGAAAAGGTGGTTCATTTGTACATATGTTTTGCATGGACATAAAAGCCAAAGAGTGAGTCGAAAAGAGTGATCAAAGCATTAGAGGGAGTGCTCTCAAACATTGGTTTGCATGGAGGCAATGTCAAAATCGAAGAGGATCCTAAGATGTCTCAAAGTCGGTACAAGATACCGAAGAAAGCATCGATAGGCGGAGTGAAGGCAAGAAGGTTTCTTGGGTTTAGCCTCAAAGATTCAGATAGAGAAGAAAGGAGAATCCTGTTCAACAAATGGAAACAGTTACATAAAGTGGTTAAAAACAATGCTGGTGGTGAGGCAATCCAAAATCACAAGACGAACATGTGGAAATCACTAGATAAAATTTTCCACTACCTTGAGCAACATTCTTGGAACCAAAGTAAGCTCACATCATTTCAAGCAGCCTTGCTGGATTGGAAAAAGGCTTACCTTACAGGGTGGGGTGGGCAACATATCACACATTACATGGTAGGTTGGCATTCTACGTATACAAAACAAAATTTTAAATTGTACTCAACTGACCATTTTGTTTTATTTCAATGCAGCACATACTGTTCAACCATACTCAATATTTTGCCAAGACATACGGCTCACTATCAATATGGTCCACACAAGGCATGGAAAAAACCCAGTTCATGGCAAGAACAGGTTATTTTAAGCACACTCGACATGGGGGAGGAAAAGAAAAGGCCAATAGCCTATTAGAGTTACACCAATGGACTTATAGACGACTAATTCATAGAGCAAGGCAGAAGGAACTTCTTAAGAGTTCAGAAATTACACGGTCTTTACAACACATCCGCAAAGAGAAGAAACAGATGGCTTGGGAGCTTCAAATACGACGGAGCGCCATGCGAGGTGGCGCCGGTCACGAGTCAGGAGCGGGAGAAGATGGACCTGAGCCCGTCGTTTTTATCCTCTTCGATACACCTCCTTCCTCCTCACTTTGTACCTCTTCGATGTGCAAGCTCTGTAGACGATCTCGTTCCTCTGTTGATGGCAGCATCCCCACGGGCATCATGCGTCTTCTTTCCCTCAGAAAGAGCCGCTTATTGTATGGATCTAAGCTTTCCGAGTCTTCAACCCCTGCACCCAGAGCCTGAGCTGTGTAGGACATGAAATAGGGGGCTCTGAGTGCCTGGCACCCATACCCAATGCCAAATACACGTAGAGCAAACTGTTTTTCAATCAGAATTACTCTTTCTGCGTTTAGTGGGAGGGGATGCCCACCACACAATCTTGTAATAGCTTTCATTGCAAACAATGGGAACTTTGCATTGTCATCGGAATATTCCTTGTGGTATATTATGATCTACATAATAATTGCAATGAATTTATGGGCCGTAAGTGAGATGAGTACAATTGTCAAGTACTTGAATTGTTTCTACAAACCTTTTTGTGGTTGAAACGCCCGATGTAGTGAGACAACGCCGTACCCTGCCTTGGACTCCAGTGACAAGCCCTTGACGTGAGCCTCCCGCTCTTCTAAGGAAACTATCGTCATACACTAGCACCTGGCAGCAAAAAAAAATATTCATGATATTTTATTACTCGGTCATCTCTAATACCATCTGAATGCACGACAAAAGTTACCATCTGATTCTCGTCCATTTCTAGCATCGACCTCCCCCACAAGTGAATAGACTGACTATTCATTACATGATCTTCGGGTGCCACGTGTCTACCCATGTTTTCCAAGCCGAGTTGTTTTGTTGCCAAATTCAAACTGCTCATCTGTTGGCAAATTGACCTCTCCGGACTTCGCCTCATTGAACGTATCTTTAATCAGTTGCGACCTTGAAGTGAACTGTGAGTCGCGGACAGCTGTGTCAGCAATAAGATATTGGTCCACTCCATCATCGTCCACAAACCCATGTCTGCCTCACAAAAATTTGCAATTGCCGCTAGGCAGTAGTCCTCCCGTATATTGAGCTCATGCATGATATCTGTGAGCAGAACATAGTGGGTGTCGCCCGCCATAGCAAAGCTGGGAGCACAATTCAAAGGAAAAGTCGCTTCCATACTTGGGCTTTCTTGCCTGCACCCTATTGCTGCATCCGCAAGAGAAACAAGATTTAAGCCCGCATCAAATGTTTCCTTTAGTACCTCTTCCCGCTCTTCTTCTGGGTTGAATTGCACCTCCACATCCTCTACCTCTTCCTCCAGTGCCAATGGACAACTACCGAAAGTTATTGACTGCGAAGTCTCTGACTCGCCATCCGTCTGCAAGTATAAGTAACAGACAAACCCATGGTAGAATTCCAATAAGCGACATTTTTTTAAGTGCTTCATACACCTGTCTTGTACAAGCAGTGCATTGGAGGGACACTTTTCAAGACAGCGATTCAGTCTCCTTGAAGCACTCTTGTCAGGGTCAAGGTCGGCAGGGTGCACATATCTCATGCCATCAACTGTCATGGAATTGTCACAAGTGACTGCCTCATACTGTTGCAAATGGTTTTGTAGGTACTCAAAGGAGCAATCTATAATCCTCTGTATAGAAAAATCTGCATTGAACATTCCTGATAGTTCTGGTGCACGGTGATGAGCACGGGCGTTATATAAGAATGTGAATAGTTTTTCTTCACATGTATCCTCGCTCACGTCTATCTCCAGGACTATGATCCCCATGACTGAAAGAAAAAGCAAGCCAAAACTATTTGGTGTCATAACAAAGCGAATGTTGGGCCTCGAGTATCCCTCAATGTCCTATTTTGCTTGGTTCGGCCCCGTGCGCTCATGTCATAAGAGGTGACGTTAGTTGAGTCAGAACCAAGCGAGTAAGGTCCCCAAGAATTTCCGAAGGACCCTCTTCGCTTGGTTCTGTCCCGTGTGCTAATGTCATAAGAGTCACCGAATGGCCCAAGAATCACCGAATGGCCCTATCGACGGGTTATGTCCCGTGCGCTAATGTCATAAGTGGTGACGTTAGTTGAGTCATTACCAAGCAAGTAGGGCCCCCAAGAATCTCCGAAGGGCTCTATTCGCTTGGTTCTGTCTTGTGGCATTCGGAACACGTGGATAAGAACAGAGCATATTATGTTATCAGTGATAGATTTATAGGCCTACTCACTCACTATGCCCAAACTCGGGCACGGTCACATAAGGAGTAATTATTCCAACCATGAATGCGATACGGTCACATAATGAGTAATTATTCCAACCATGCATGCGTTTTTACCCTAACGCAGTGGCTTCGGTGCGCACACAGTTAACAACACACAAGAAGGGGAGAGGCAGGGAGAAAGAACCTGTCTCTGCAATATCCAATGGCGCCGAGTTGGATGGTGATGTCGCAGGCCACCGACAGCAAGAACCAATAGGGGGGCGATGGCAATGGCGACGCGGCAGCAAAGGACTCGACCCAGTGGAGGTCACTCAACGCAGGATCACGAGAGCTGGCCAAGGAGAAGAGCGCAGAAAATGCAAAGGCGATGGTGAATGCAAAGGCGATGGCAAATGCAAGGGCGATCGGCGTTTGACTCTAAATGCAGGATCACGAGAGCTGGCCAAGGGGAGGGGCGCAGAAAAGGCAAAGGCACGAGAGCTGGCCAAGCAAAAGGTGCGAGATGGAGATGGAGATGGCGACTGCAAGGGCGATTGGCATCTGTCTGACCCTTAACAATCACTCAAAAAGGCACGTGGACTACGCTCTCAAGGACAACCAGTATTAAATGGTCTCAGATTCCCATGCAGTACGATTTACCAACCGCAATCTCGCGCATAAGTGAAGTTGTCACCCTCCCCGAGGTAAGCGTTCTAAGTTGAGGCATTACCCCCGCCAAACATCTCAAGTTTCAACTATTCTGCCTCTTTTCGCGTCCTCTACTGCGCATCATTCTAATTAACTCTACCCCCATCGACGCTACGCGGTAAGCAAACTCCATCACCTCTTACTCTCGCGCATCCTCCTTCTCTTACTCTTGTTCTGCAGTGCTTCAGCAACGCGGAACTCTACACACAGTGAAGAGGTATGCTACTTACTACCCTTCTGTGCACTTGTATTTTGTGTAGTTGGTCAGTACCAAGCGAATAAGGTAAGGTCACTTAGTCCGAAGGGCGCTATTCGCTTGGTACTGACCAAAAGAAAAGTTAAGTTATGTCTGCTAGTACAAAGGTCAATACTAAGCAAATAAGGGGAAGGTAACCCCTGCTTGTTGCAGATTTAGGGTTTTCTTTTGCCAAATACGCCTTTTGATTTCGGTCCGTGCGCTTGAATTTTGTGTAGTTGGTCAGTACCAAGCGAATAAGGTAAGGTCACTTAGTCCGAAGGGCCCTATTCGCTTGGTACTGACCAAAAAGAAAAGTTAAGTGATGTCTGCTAGTACAAAGGTCAATACTAAGCAAATAAGAGGAAGGTAACCCCTACTTGTTGCAGATTTAGGGCTTTCTTTTGCCAAATACGCGTTTTGATTTCGGTCCAGTGCGCTTGTATTTTGTGTAGTTGGTCAGTACCAAGCGAATAAGGTAAGGTCACTTAGTCCGAAGGGCCCTATTCGTTTGGTACTGACCAAAAGAAAAGTTAAGTGATGTCTACTAGTACAGAGGTCAATACTAAGCAAATAAGGGGAAGGTAACCCCTGCTTGTTGCGGATTTAGGGTTTTCTTTTGCCAAGTACGTCTTTTGATTTTATAAGAAAGAAACAAAATTACAACTCAACACCGGGTTTGAGTTAGAAAACACTTCAGACTTTACAAAGAGTGACCTATTAATTTCCGGGAGGTTTAGGGTTTAGGGGTTTATAGTTTAGGGTTCACAGCCAGGCTATCTCTTCGCAAAGCATGTTTGCAAAGTTAATGGCTTCCTCATATTTACTGGCTAGCTCAAGCACTTCATCCTTCATTTCCTGAAGCCAATTAATGATTGCCTCCATAGAGCCATTCTCAGCGAGCAATCGCTGCATGTCTTCAGGCCTTCTTGCTTCCAGAGAGTTTTTAAGGATTGAGACCCTCTGCCTGACGATCAGCATTTGCTGCAGCTTCAGGCTAGCATCCTGCAAAAAGCATTTAGCAAGTAAGCTCTTCAAACTAGGAGCTTGGAAATTGGGAGCAGAAAGCAAAGAATTACCAGCGGCTTACCTCGAGAATTGACTCCCGTGTTGACAGCTGCCACTCCCGAGCTGTGTCGGTCGAGAACATTAAAGGTAACATCGGGGGAGGACCAAGGGGGGACCTCATGAGGAGGGCCCGGATGCGGTGTTGCTGGCGCTGCGGGAGTATACCTTGGAAAGGCATCGCCACTATCCTAAGCATCTTTTAGTTGTTCTGCAAAACCCTGAGGGAGGTTCTGAAACAACTGCTTACTTTCAGACATGCCTAAAAAGCAGAGCCTGGGCTCTGGCTTATGAGTGAGTGGTCTGTGAGGGGTGGTACTGCCATGAGGTTTCATGAGAGGTGGACGTGGGAGAGAGAATCAATGGTACCATCCCCCCGATATTAGGGGAGGTGATCGGAGGGAACGACATGACAGTTAGAACCGCATTGGAGGGAACGACATGACAGTTAGAACCACAGTTAGAATCAATGGTACCATCCCCCCGATTTTGTTGCAGGGGTTGCAAACCTGTTCGCTTGGTAGTGATCTCAGAAAATGTAAGTGATATCTGCTATTACTATTTTTGAAGTCACTACCGAGCGAATAAGGCAAGGCAAACTCTTTCCTATGCACCTATTCGCTCGGTAGTGACCTCAGAAAATATAAGTCATGTCTACCATTACTATTTTCTGAGGTCACTACCGAGCGAATAAGGCAAGGCAACTCTTTCCTATCCATCTTTTCGCTTGGTACTAACTTTTCTTAAATCTGAAGTCCCTTGTGCTGACAAATGAATTGCCTTTTGGTGTTATTGTATTTGTAGAGATGCTTCGTGTAAAGGCCTGCGCTAGGAGGGCAACAGGTGAATCTTTGAATGCTCAAGCAAGAAGACGCCGATATGAGGCGCACAGAGGTGTACTGCAAGAGCTGCGCAGGATAGAACGACACATTCAACCTGCTATTCCACGTCTCCCTTTCCAAGCGAGTAGTGCGAGAGATTTGCGAGCAGTGGAGAGTCGGCATGCGATGGGCCAGCAGTGCACTCCTTTGCCTTCAAGAAATTGCTCAAGACTACCTCGTGGAATTCTTCAGCGATGGATATATCCTGGCTGCCCATGCACACCGCGTCACTAACATGCCGCGGGATTTTGATACTCTTCGTAGGCTTCGTTTCCGCTACGATGGGCTGCTTCAGCCAATGCCTATCCGGGATAGTAGAACCATGGATATTCTCAACATCCCCCCTCTCCATCCTCGTGCACGATAGACAGAGCCGTCTAGGGCTGAAACAAACAGCAGAAGGACCCGATCACGGGTCGAGAGAAACGACACAGATGGGCAGGCTGAGATAGCCGCAGAGGACCAAGAGCAAGCCAGAGTGGACCCCGAGGCAATCATGGAAGAAACAGAGACAGTTATCGAGGAGCCAGCTAGACACCAAAATGAGCAAGTCATAGAGGATCCGCAGCCCATAGTGGATGATGAGGGACAAGAGCAGGTCAGGGTGGAGCCTGAGGCATCTATGGAGCAACCAATATTGAAGGAAAATGATCCGGAGCCTGAGGAGCCTGAGACTGTTAGGAAGGCTGTTAGGGAGGAGCCTCAGGCAGCCAGCTCAAGAAAGGGAAGGGCAAGGCTCTGCATCAGAAGGGCCATCCAACGCATCGGATGAGTCAATTATTTTAGAGCAAATCAACGAGGAGAATCTTACGGAATTGGAATCCGCCGCTGACTCGCTCGATATTGACCCATGTCTTTGCAGTAGTCGTCAAGTTCTTCTTCATTTCAGCCAAGACAATGGTCAATACCAAGCGAATCAGTGGCGTATGGAATTCGATAGCTGCCCCACTCGCTCGGTATTGACTCACTTGGTGTTCAAATCTAATCTTTGCCATTTGTTCATGTTAGCCACGCTGTCTCGCTTCTACCTCCTGAGGTTCAAGAGAAAGTATACGTAATAGATCTGCTAATATCGCCTTATCTGCAGAACAACTCAGTTTCCTTTTTGAGTCTGATGAACTGGTTTAGCAGAGTCAACTTTGATCTAGCACGCTTTCTGGTCACTGCGTACAATCAATCGTGAGTATTTTCTTGCCTTGTAAAAAACATCTTGCATTGCGAATCTCTCCTCATCTTTGATGGTGTCTTTGTAGTGATCATTGGAGTCTGATGTTATTTGACATGGAAGCTAAGATTGTTTACTACGCAAACTCCGGGCAAAGCAGGGCGTTTCACGGTCGTGTAAAAACGTAAGGTCCATTTGGGTACATTTGGAAAGCAGCGTAGTGTCTCTTTGCAATGTGTTGCTGACTCAAGTGGTTATGTATGTAGTGCCGCGAAAAAACTTGTATGTTGTGTAGAGCATCTTTTGTTAGAATATGATCTAGGAAATGTAGTCAAGCATGAACAGGTAACCGTGCCCACGCAGACTGATGACTATAGCTGTGGCTGGCGAACCTGTTTGAATGCCGTATTGCTCATCAATCAAATTATGAATATACCGAACGTAAGTAATCTGCTATTTTATTGTTTGCTGCAACGTATGTATGAAGCAACAGATGTCTGTATCACGCTTCTACAGGAACTTCGATTACATAACTACACCAACAACGATGTGCGACATTTTTTCTGTAATGGCAATCCAGCATATTATAATCTCGGTAAACAGACGCACAAGAGAGGAAGCGGCGAGAGTTGACGAGTTCGAAGAGACTCGCATTAACGAAATGACGCAACGCCACAATCAGACTCAAGAAGAAGTTCGAAATATGCAAGAAGCAATACACCAATATTATGCAGACGCCGCAGAAGTAGAGGAATGGGCTGCACGTCGACGGCAAGAGCAAGAACAGCGGGAAGCTTCACAGGTGCAAGAAGCATGGGAAGCCATGGAAGAGGCCCATGATTTCGAGCGACGTGAAAGGATGCCCGAGACCAGCGTCCCCAGAGGCAGAGGTAGCAGCAACCGGAGCAGAGGACAGGGGAGCAACCGGAGCAGAGGGCAAGGGACGAGTGGCACAAACCGGGGGAGAGGACAGTAGCTGGGAAAGGGAGCAAATTACTCTTGACAGAAACAACACAATATGTAAAGTTTTGAAACATTGAAAATGTACATTTTTGAAACATTGTTTGATCGCCAAAAAATATCTCTACATTAGTCATTTTGAAGAGTACATCATGGTTTGCATGGCATCAAAGCTCTTTGCGTGTACAAGGTATGTGACCTAGCTTCCGGTGGAAGCAATTAAGTGAAGTGTATTTGTTAGTGACTCCTTGCACAATGTTGTTTTCTCCTTGCGCCTTGGAATCTGAAAAGAAGAAAAAGTTAGATTCAGTCATAGTGTATTAAAGACAATCAAAATTTATCGATTTAGTAAGCACCTTTCTATTGTTGAAACTGAATGCATACAATTCCGGCAAAAGTGGAAGTTCTTCACATGTAAGATCTATCCTGAGCTGTGCCAGAGTTGTGCTTGACATTGTCTCCATCACAGTAAGTAGGCTGTCTCGAAAGTAGAGCTCCATTGATAAAGGTTTGTTCTCGAGGTTGTTCTCTGTATTTTGGTCGAGTGAAATAAGCTACCCACTAAGAAGATGATATCTAATATAGTAAAACGATACTAAGAAATTTTGAGAGCTTATAATGAACTTGCAAATTATGGACTTCCTTTGCAAAATACAGATTTTGTTCTGTGATTGTTTCCTATCCCAGTTATCATCTAAAAATTCCAAACAGCTCTCAGACTTGCAAATAAACATTGTTGCGGTAGTTCTTATTTGCTCATCGAAGAAAATATCTACAAACACTTCAAGAGGCATAAATAGTGCGAGCCGAACTATTTTTGTGGCAATTGAATACTTGAGGGACTTTTGTATATCCTGAAACAACTTATTCCTGAAGCTTTCATTAGTTTGCGAAGTAGGCAGGGACCAATCCTTGCTGTCAAAGGATGGAAGTGACAAAGGAGCTACACGACCCCAACAAATGGAAGTTCTCGGTTCCACATATGACATATCATAAAAGAAAATTCCATTATCTGCAAGTTCCTTGTGTTGTCTTCCTTGGTACATTTGCTCACCAATAAATGCATGGAAAGCATCAAAAATCCCAACTATACTCTCAACTGGTTGCCAATCTGTCCTATTCGATGGATAAATATCTGAAACATACCAAAGATGATATCCACCACTTAATATTCGAATATAATCATGCACTAAGCGAGATGTTGAAATAACTTACAGTTGGGTCGATGCCTTGGAAAACTTGGAGGAGATGTTTGCAACCTTAAGTCTGCATGCTGGAAAGCATGTTGTATGAGGACCTCTTTCACCTACTTGCTTTGTGCACACACTTTAAACTTTTTAACTTGACCCTTGAAAGCCTCCACGAAATCATTGCGTTGCCTCCTCTTCCTCCTCCTAGTTTGCAGTAGAACCCAACTTCCGATAGTTATACGAGATGGAATCCATGCTTGATCGTCTGTAGTATAACTGTTAAAAATGCTAACGGAGTCAATGGTAGTGCTAGGCCTTCGAGAAGTAGACATGGTTTGCAGTAGAATGAATACACAGAAAGGTTAGCGCAAATATAAAAAAGGGAAGAAGTTTTGAGAGGGAAGTAGAGCTACTCAAAGTCATATTTGGGTGGGAACAAAGTACTAGATAGAGTCTTCAATGAAAGTTCTGAAATTCCTCGGTACATAGTTAGTACGACTTACGGCATTTATGCCTTGAAAGCGTGAAATTGTGCAATTTGATGAACCAAAATAAAATTTCCTCCCTTTTTTTTAAAAGAGCTTGACTCCAAAATGTCGATTTTCAACGTAACGTTAGCCTCTTCCTCATTGGTCGAGCGCCACTCTCTCTCTAGAACTGAAAGGCCCAAAAGTGAGTCCAGCTTTCTCCTAATGTCTTCTCCATCTATAAAGCAACGTCTAAAGGTCTATTCATAAGCTCTATCGTTTTGGTCATGTCCCCATTGCTACTACGTTCCCTGAACTTGGTGCTTTGTTGGTTTTGATAGATGTAATCACAAGGTGTAATCATGCGTGATTACTCTCCTTTGACAATAGGGAGGGGAGGTATATTAATGATGTGGCACAGACCTACCGTACGGACTCACCTGAGTAGAGACCAAGAGGAGAGAGACCCTTAATGCTGATGTGGCTACGACCACCCTCAAAATGCGGTGCACGTTGTGAGGGGTTTTACGTGCTGACATTGCATCTGGATGTGGCAGATTTTAACACAAGGGCTAGTGTCAATTGCAAATGCTTTATATAGGTCAAGGCTAGTGGCAGCAATTGCCTTGACATACCTATGAGTGCCCTTGTTTGACAAACACTACAATAAGTGGATTCCAAGAGACTACGTCCCTTATGGGAAGCTCGTCAAGAACTTGTTGTGCATTCAAAATCACCACACTTAGCATAATTTCCAATCAAATACGAGAAGCTCGTCAAGAACTTGTTGTGCATTCAAACCAACCATACTTGGCATAATCTCCAATCAAATATTGCTAAGAATGATGTTGTATTTCAATAGCCAAAGCATTCGGATGAAAATAAGTTATGAAATTATACTATGAGGGTGCACTTTTAAGAAATTCTAGATATCACATGCACTCAAAGCTTAATCAAAAATCCCCTCTACACAAATTTGGACTTGGAATAAAATGACCCCTCTTTATTCTCTCAAATTAAGGCTTTATCTTCATTAAACATCGGCATAACTTAAATTTAGAAATTATAATTATCGATTTTCTTAGCCTAGGAATTCACGAGCAAGATAATACAGAGACAGATAGAGAGAGAGAGAGAGAGAGATAGGAGGAATTACATGGATGCCAAAGATTGAAGGATTGCATGTTCACGTTTAGTAGCAACTCCTCTGTTGATGTGGTGGTACCAGAAAATGCAGCAAGGCTGGCTGTACCATTCTCCTTCATCTGCCCAGGGTCTTGCTGGCTCCATAGGACATTTGAGTGCTTTATATGGCAAAATAGTTTGAGCCTTGAAGCCTTATACTTCCCCCTTTAACCTCATTCCGGACAATTTCTTTCATAGTTTTTCTGCTCTCTTTCCAACTTTTTGAAGTCCCACAAACCATGGAAAAAAGAAGAGCCATCTCCAGTCCCTAATTCTTGCTAAGCCTCAACAATGAAGGGGAGATCAATCTTCGTTACCACCAGATGCAGCAGTGCTTGCCAAGATTTCAAGTATTTCATCCCAAGTTGGAACTAATCAGCTAAATATAAATTATTTCTCAAGGTATGAATCAGCGTTTACTCCAGTTTTCCTGTTGCAGCCGTCCATAAAACCTGCAACAAAATCCTGATTTACCGTGGACGTAAAACCACTCAGTTTACAGATCTAAGACAACAAATAAATCGCTTGAATATTAAGAAAAAAAAATTTGCCATTTTAACGGACGAGATGCATGACCTAGACAATTTACTATGCCAGACACAACAATATGGAGGACCAGAACCCCCATATTCTGATACAAACAGAATGTTTACTGCTGCATACCTGCGGAGATTTCAGCAATGGCATGGACACCTTTCAAAGACGATTTTTGTGATGATTCCATTGATCCCTTTGTAGCTGCAAAAATTTAGAAGACCGCTGCTGATGTGCCACAGTCTGTTTTTGTAAGCAGGACATATGTTAAAATACTCCCTGTTAACACTGAGTAAACCTTACTAAGCACATACCAAACAAAACAAACAACCTTGCAAGGCTTTGGGCCTGACTTGGTCTCATCTTCCTCCTTCCTCTGCTTCCGAAGCATCTGACGCCTAGACTTTACCTCAATGAAGTCATCAACAGTGTAAGGGGCATCTATTCCTTGCTGCGTAAACACACAAACTACTCCGTTTGGCATTGCTGAATCCTCTGAAGTGACAAACTGTGGCTGTTTGGACAAGTGCAGCATGCTAGCCTTAGCATCAATATTGTACATAGAAATTTCTGACTTTCTCTGGCAGGCCCTAAGTTCCTCCGAACAATGATCTTGAAGAATGGTGATAGCATCTGAGGGTAGATTACCTACCAGCTCTTGATTTGCCTGGCATGCCTTCTCACCCTCAGGAAGTTCCTTCTTTTTGTACACAAACTTACCAGCACTACGATGTATGGAGTTGTTATGAGCTTCTAGTCCTGGGAGAACCCTCTCAGGCATGAAGTGTGAAACTTTCACATACTTCATTTTCATTGTACATGCTCTCCAATACTTCCTGTCACTTACTCCAGCACAAGTTCCTGCGTTGCCTCTCTTTTTCCTGTCCGGAAATGCAGAAAACAATCGAAGCTGAGCATTGTCTATTTGATGAGTCATCAAAAGGGCTTGATTTTGTTCCTTGAAACCAAAGTCGGGGGCCAAACCATATTTATCGACACGTCCAGCCACTAATGCATTTTGACAAGGCTGTTGACAGTTGACAACAGAATTTTCTGCAAAATCAACGGGCAGATCCAACCCTTTCAAGCTGTTGCTCTCCGTGTTGGACAAAGGAGAAAGTTCAGCATTCACCTGATGCTCAGGCGAATTTTTATTAGCATGAGACAGACATAATGGAAACTTCCCTGTAGACAATTGCTTCTGTAACACCAAAGAAGATAGATCCCCAAACTGTATCACAGCAGTCTCCATAGAATCAGCTGGCCTTATGACTTGCTCAATGTCACTTGACAAAGAAGGAGACCAGAACACTTTGTTGCAGTTTTTTGTGAGGTCAGTGGCTTGCTGAACACATGTGCAAGCTTCAGCCTCCACCTTTTGATGTTCAGGGGTCTGCCCTACCACAGCTAAGTTAGACCCAGCCATCAGCAAAGGCTGGTCTGTTGAAGGTAAACACAGTTGCCCAAATTGCAATGAAGAAGCTTGTATACAATGCAAAGGAGAAAACCGTGGCATCCACAAGTCGTCATCACCAATTGGCATTTGTATTGAGCCAATTTGGATTGCATGGAGCATAAAGGGTGCAGTTGAACACATATCCATTGAGCTTGCCACATGCTGCTTCTGTTGGTCTTCTGTTGAAGCAAGAAAGGATGCAGATTCAGTTGGTGGTAGTGACATTGCAGAGAAAGGCTGTTGCAAACTACCCAGTTGGGAGCTATTGGGATGCAATGGAAAGAACGAGCATTCGGGAAGCGACTTATGCTCTGCTAGCCCCACTTTAGTCTCATACAAAGAGGACTTCAAACTATTCTCTGTTTTATCATGTTTTTTTTCATTTGTGTTTGGCATTACTTGTCCAAATAGTTCCTGAGATTCCAAGCATGCGACCAAATCCTCAATTCCAATTCCACCACATTCAGTACCTTGAACTTTTGATTTCAAATGATCATAAACACAAGATTTTGATAAACCATCTAGTTTGCACTCTCCTGCTTGGTTGCTCAGCTTTCCGCCATTCTTTATGACAGTAGAGATCATGGAATTTAAGTCTGTTTTGCAGGTCATGTTTTGCTGGGTTTCTCCTTCAGATTCAACAAATAAACCTCCTCTCATCCACCTATCGCACTCTTCAAGGTGAGAATCTACATGGTAACTCTCAGATGCACCCATCCACAGCTCCTGACCTTGTTCTGCACCACTGGATACATCCTTGGTGGTGGTGGTGGTGGTGGTGGTGGTGCAAGCTCCATGTTTAATGTTTTCTAAAGTCCCCTTCTCAGGTTTGGTCGTTTCAAAATTTTCACCTTCAACCAATATATCCTCGTCATGAGCTTGCAGGATATCATCAGATTTTAAGGCCTCTGTTGCTTGAATTACTTGCAATACTTTGGGTGCCATTTCAGCAACATCCAAATCATGAAGAGAACCTGCAGTCAGTAAGGATGCTACCTCTTGCCCGGTCGTTCTGCAGCTAAGCATTCCACTACATTCCAAGGGACCCTTTTGCAAAGATGACAAAGAAGTGAGCTTCACACTAGACCCATCTTGGAATTTTAGATGCTCGTGTTCAGACATGTCATTACTGGTGACAGAGAATTCTGACTGGATCTTCGCATTCTTATCTGAGGAGTGTGATGCAGCATTTGCCAGACTCCTTTCAGCTTCACGTTTGGCAATGCGCTCCTCTAATTCCAACAATTTTTTAGTGGCTCGTTCCTTCCTCCTTTCGTCCTCTAGCAATATTAGCCTTCTCTCCTCCTCTCTGGCACTTTGAGGTCTTACTTCCTTGGAAGCCCCTTCCTTTGCCTCCACCTCTCTGCAATTGTCCATGTCTATTTCAACTTGTAACTGCAAATCTTTTTCAGTCACATTATCTGTGTCCACTTCAAACTGCAATTCCAATTCCCTTTCAATTATTGGTTCTTCATCTGGCATTGTTGCTAACTTGGCCATGCTTTCTTGTCCCTCAACCACCAGAAGCCGCTCCTGCTCTAACATCTCCTGCACTTTCTCAAGTTCAGCTTCAAACGATTCCCTCTCTAAGTCCCTAAAGTTGTCTCCTTCCGCTTCTTCGTTCTTCCTCCTCCTCCCAACGTTTTGCTTTAACTTGAATATAGACTCCAGATTGAAAAACGGCTTTGCATTGCACTCTAGATAACAGTCACTCTGCAACCCTCGTAAACACCCGTCCTCTGCCGTCGAGCAGATACTATCCGTGTTACTCCCATAGAGCCTTTTCAGTTTGTTTGACAGCCAGTTATCATCTTGAGTAGCATTACTTTCTGGAACACTTTTTTGGTAACTTAAGTTTGTGAGGTTGCAGTCACTGCTATGGGCTGAAATAACCCTAGCTTGCCTTGTGTTGCATGGCAAGATATGGCAATCAGCTGCTGAAATGGATCCCTTGCTGTTTGTGGCAAGGTCCCACCTGCTTGCCTGATCCTTCAAACCCAAAGCCCCCCTCCAAACTCCATGATAACTTGTCATCTCCTCTGGTTGACTTGTTGAGGCACTTAGAGTTTCTCTTTCATCATCAGTCCAATTTTCACCGCATGTAGTAATGGAGTTGCCCGAACTATCCCGATTCTTGACCCATCCGTCATCATCCAGATCTGTTAAAGGCTCTTTCATTGTTAACATTGTTATCTGTAGAGGCTGAGAAGGCTTACTTTGAAGACCAGAATGATTTTGTGTGGACAAGGAGTTTCCCGAATGCATACTCATCAGACATGATTGCAGCATCTTTCCTTCTTGCTCAAACCCAAAATGCTCTCCCTGTTGGATTTGAGGCTGTGAACAAGGAAGCATACACAAGGAAGGAAAATCCTCCTCCCTAAGCAATGGAACTTGTTTAGAAGTTGGATCACTCTTGGCTGTCAAACGCGAGCTACACATGGATTCATTGCATCCCTTTGTGTGTGGCATTAAGGGCAGTCTACTACTCACATTCGAATGAGCAGCCAAAGCTTCATTTCCCACATTCCGTGCTAAATCAGATTTGAATACAACGGGTGCCTGTTGTCTGTTCCAAACAGATTTTGCATTCTCTTTATGGAAATGTAGCAGACCAGGTGAAGCAAACATGGGTGCTTGCACTGCCAAAAGAGACGATTTGGAAGGGCGTGTGAGTAAAACCATACCTCCATGTGGGCGGGCCCTGTGTAAAGTAGACCCAAATGATGATGTTGAGGATGATGAGGTTGAGAAGGATGGTGAGGATGGCGATGGTGAGATCCCCTCCCCATATGAGTTGTTGAGATTGACAGGTACAAACTTGGGTTGCATGGCTGCTCGCCCCATTGTTCAACGGTTGCAGAGAGATCGAATAATAGGTCCGAGGTATCCTTGTTTGAATAGCAGCGAGAACACTGCCGCATTACGCAGTGAGTTTTTGTTATATTGAAAACTACCTGTATCGAAGAGGGGGGGGGGGGGGGGGGGGGGGGGGGGGGGGGGGGGGAGATAGCCCTAATGCAGGGCGCTCTTTCGCTTCTGCCTGCAAATGAAAGAGGGCGACGGGCTCACCCAGGAGGCTGGATGCCTACCTCGTAACCAAATTGTATTGCGAACGTAGACGAGGGAAAGGTTTCAAATGAGGAAAAAAGTACAGCGCAGGAAAAACCGCCACGTTTCACACTAGTTTAAAATGAACTAGTACGGCCCCAAAGAAGCATAGCCTCTATTCTTCTAAAATAATCCTAGGTGTAACTAGAGTGCTTAGTTAGCCACATTTGTATTGAGTCGAAGTGAGTGTGAGGGGTTGTCACCTTAAGGTAATAGGATTTGTAAGCACAACCCCTCTCTCTCTCTCTCTTCTCTCTCTCTCTCTCTCTCTCTCTCTCTCTCTCTCTCTCTCTGCGCGCTAGGGTATTCTCTTGTTGTAAGCTCCAACATTCTCTGTGGTGACTCCCCTCCAAGCGCAGTGCAGCTCTTGGTAGGGGGGGTTAAACTCTCAAGCCTTGCCTGTGTTCTCTCAGCTCGCAACAACACGACAAGCCCTATCTGCGTTCAACCCCGTAAACAGAGCCTCGACTTGCTACTCTACTTGCAGCCCTTCAACTTGGGCTCCTCGTCTGCCGCTTGCACTTGCCCCCTTGCCTCGTCAAGGCTAATGGCCTGTTGTCCCTCAACTTGGGTTGGAGTTGAAGGTCCTCACTTGGAGGAGGTTCACGTGACCACATCAATGGCGGCTACAACGCGAGTCGACGAGGGTGCACTCACAAGGGGTTCCCCTGCAGCTCATCCCCCAGGCAAGCCCAACATTCATAAGCACACCCCAAGCACTCCAAAGCTCAATGCAAGGCCAAAACCTAGCTTTGCCACCATTCTAGCAGCCCCGAGCAAGATCGACCAAATAGGACAGCTACAAGAAGTCCTTGACCGGGTTATGGAGGAAAATCGGGACCTCAAAGCACGCCTCAACAAGTTAGAAGCACAAGTTGACTCAATCGCCAAACTCGCAACCAACAAGGTAAAAGCAACCGAAGCAACGGTCACTCAAGCTCACCTAATAGCGCTTGCCAAAGTGCAAACATGTGTGGCAAAAGAACTCTGAGAACAACAACTTCAAGGAGAGAACACTCTCAAGGTCCGCATTGGGGGGCTACCCCCATCATGGGACACATACGAGGATAACTTCTTCGAGCGCTTCAACTTCCTCGAGGAAACTCTCAAACCGATACATGTCTATCGTGACATGATAGAAGTTGTAACCTGCAAGGGCACTGCTAACCACATGCCAAGTGGACACGCCATTCTTCAATTCAAGGATAGCAAGGGACGTCTTTGCCTTCTCCAACAATCGTGCCTTCTTAAGAATACCAAGTTTTGGATCGCGGAGGAACTTACTCCAACACAACTCAAACGCAAAGGTGAAGAGCTCAAGAACGTGCATGCGGCTCGAGCAAAAGGCAAGTGGGCGATATACCGAGGAGGGAAAGCGATCATACAAGAATTCCGCTCTCCCAAGCCTCCTAACATACTATTAAATACTACCCCTAGCCCTTAGTTCTCTTTTTCTTTCTCTCTGCTTGTACTGTCCATTTTGTCTCCTAAGGTTACACCCACCTAGCCACTACACATTACCTAGCCATATCGACCTTTGGGTCGCTTCCCTACATGTAACAACCATTTACCTCTCCCTTGAGAGAGAAGCCACCTTCTTGTACGCATATTTGGTCCCATACGTCATATGCGACCTCTCGAGGATGATAAATCAATCAATCAATCTATCTCTCTCTCAAGCTTTTCTCTTCTTGGTTCTTGTTTTCTTGTGTTTACAACGTGGGGATCTTGATGTCCCAATTTTGATATGTCTAAATATGTCCTTAGCTTTTAAATTGTATTAATTCTTTGATTCAATCTCACTTTATTTTGTGCATTCTTGTTATTTGTGCAAGTGTGGTTGCGTCATTCAAAGATTCAACAAGTGTATATCTTCTTGGAGAAGAAAATGAGAGAGAGAGAGAGAGAGAGAGAGAGAGCTTGTTACCTTTCATCAAAACAAGTTTTTTTTTTTTTAATTGGTGCTGTCTCAAGTGCGTTACGATCGTGATGCAACAATTTTGAGCCGTGTACCTCGCAAAAGAACCGTAAGAAGGGTTAGAATTTATATAAAGTAATACGGATCGTTTAAAATATGTTTCATTTTTATATGTTGTCCCCTTTTTGGCCTGCTAAAGGCCTTAGTGCACTATGGGTGAAGGTCATTCAATTTTCATTGCCTTATAAGTGTCCCACTGGACCTTGAAAGTCTTGTGAATAGAAAGAAATGATAGTCTTTTAAATGTTATTTTCCAAAGTTGCATTTACCTTTTTGAATTAAAAAGTGTTTTCATAGGAGTTTGACCCCATGATATGAGGTATTGGTAAATGTCCTTTCGTTTAAAAACTTCAAAAAAATTCATTTCACTATCTTGTATTATTATGTTTATTAAATTTATATGTTCTAATGAAAAAAACAATAAAATACTTTTTATTTTTTAACTTGAATTTTTTTGTTTATTTTTTTACTTATTTCTCATTTTATTTTATGTCAAAATGTTGATATGCAATGTGCACCTTTCACATTATTTAAATGGGACTCTTTGTGATATATAAACTAATTGTGATTATATGTGTATAATAGATCATACAATTTTATAATAAAACACAACAAAAATTCCATATGATTATGGGCATGTATCTAAACTTACTCTCCCTCATCTCTCCTTACTTAGCAGACCTACGTGCCTTCTCACCTTGTTATGTTTGGAAGAAAAAGAAAACATGCAAGTCTCCTTGCATGGGGGAGTTTGCATAGTCCTCTCCAACTTTTATAATACGAGGAAACGTGCCATTCCTATGGCAGCGTGCAATTTCCACTGTGTTCTCGGTAATGAGTAAAGAATACAAAGTATTTACGTACCTTTTGTTTCTACATTCATTTCTGTCGATTGTCCTAACCAACACGATGATGTCAGCTAAAGCTTCCTTTCCAAAGAGTCTCCTTGTCTTTGTTGCTTCCATGGATCACACCATCTGTCTCACAAAAAGTCTGCATGTCTTTGCCTTTGTTAAAAATAGCAAGAAAGATAAAGAGTCTGCCACAGCCATGTTGAGGATATCCTGCAATCAACACATTCCAAGAGATGACATTCCAGAAAAAGAACTTCTCGTGCTTTCATGCGGGTACCAAATTTGGCATACGAACTTCAAAAATGTGTTCCCCAAAAATTGGTGAAGCTCTGTTTGTCCTGTTGAATTGGTTCTGACAGCTCATCACTTTTGACGCTCTTTATGTCTATGCTATCAGCCACAGTATCACCAATCACATCTTTTTGCACAGCCAACAATCTTGTTGTGAATTCTCCCACATGTAAGTGTCTTGCATTAAGCCATAAGTCTTCATGGTGTATGTTATAGAATTGATATTTTATTATCTATGCAGCTGACAGGTGGCAAAAGCATCAGCAGATAATGGATTATGCAGAAGGATATTACATTTTATGTATATTTGATTATTCAAGTGCTCTTTATGAGCTTTGGCCATTTATGTCCGGCCGGCCAGTTTGTACTCTTTTTTGGGCATTCAAGAAATCTATAAATAAATATGTGCAAGAGGAAAATGCTCACTCTTGCACAGGGGGAGATTGCACCCAGCACCTGTGTCTATTCTTCTCCCTCTCCTCTCTCTCTCTCTCTCTCTCTCTCTCTCTCTCTCTCTCTCTCTCTCTCTCTCTCTCTCTCTCTCTCTCTCTCTCTCTCGCATCAGTAACAAGCTGTCAGCAGCAGGCTGTTTTTTCTCTCTCTCTCGCAGCAGTCAGCAGCAGGCTGTTTTTTCTCTCTCTCTCGCATCAGTAACAAGCTGTTTTTAGGGTTCGCGCAGCAGACAGAGGCCTGTTTTGGGGTTTGCACAGCAGTAACAAGCTGTTGTTAGGGTTCGCGCAGCAAACAGAGGCCTGTTTTTTAGGGTTCGCGCAGCAGACAGGCCTGTTTTAGGGTTCACGCAGCAGTCAGCAGCAGGCTGTTTTTTTTCTCTCTCTCTCTCTCTCTCTCTCTCTCTCTCTCTCTCTCTCTCTCTCTCTCTCTCTCTCTCTCTCTCTCTCTCTCTCTCTGCGCGCCACTGCTGCTGCCCCCTGTGCGCGCCACTGCTGCTGCTGTTTCACCCCCTGCGCGCGCCACTGCTGCTGCTGCTGAACCCGTTGTAGCTAACCTGTTGCGACCGCACGCTGCCAAGGCTGTAGCACTTGCCGCTGCCTCACTGTGGCAGCATTACCAAGTGCACCAGGCCCGCTGCCCCCAATCTCTCACACACGGATACATACCCACACACACACTACACACATACACGCATACACACAAGTACTCCCTCTCTTCCCCTTCTCCCCTCTTCTTCACAATATGAAGAGAGGGTAGTTACGAAGACGAAGACAGCCATGTCTTCCCCCATCATCAAGACGCCGGCATCGACAATGAAGACAACGTTCATGCTCACGAACAAGAGGCTTGCACAATTGGAGAAGGACATGAAAGAATGGCGGATGGAGAGAGAGATATGGGAGGAGGAGAAAGCCACCCTCATCAAGCTATGGAACGAAGAGAAGGAGGACATGAGAGCGGAAATCCAAAATCTCAAAGAGGAGAAGGAGAGAAGGGAACGGGAGAACGGGAAGGAGAGGGAGAGATGGAGGAAAGAGCAAGAAGAGATGAAGGCACAAATCGATCTCCTTCATGCTTCCATCACATCCCTCACCCCGAAGAAGGAGAGATTAAAGAGGAGGCTAAGGAAGCCCTCAAGGAAGAGATCACCAAAGCCCTCACCGCAAGCATTGAGGACAAATTAGAGGCCACCAAAGAAGGATGGGTCGAAGTGGTCAAAAAGAACATCAAGAAGGTTGCAAGAGAGGAAGCCCAAAAAGATGAGGTACTCATCGTACACACAACCATCGAGGAGGAGAAGATGCGACAAGCTCGCCGTCTCAATGTGCGAGTGACCGGCATCAAAGAAAAAGAAGGGTCTACACCCGAGAGCGATGGGAAAGCTTTATGCAAGAAAGTGGGATACAAGGAAGAAGAGATCCCTTTCTCCAAAGTTTGGAGAGCCGGCAAAGATCCAAAGAAGAGAGCTCTCATCCTCCAATTCGCCTCCGAGGAGTCTCGAACTTCTTTCCTCCGAAAGAGGGTCATCTTGAGAGGGCTAGAAGGCCCCCCGATTTATCTTGATGATGACCTCACAAAGATGCAACAAGATCACCGTCGCGCGTGCATGCCTAGAGTCCACCAAGCCCGCAAAGAAGGGAAGAAGGCAGTATATCGAGATGGTAGGGTTATCATTGATGGCAAGACCATCGCATAGGGACTCGCGGCCTGTGGGACACACGAGGAGATTCATGTCACGGTTTGGAATTGCAATGGAGACCTATGGACACACCCAGAGAGACTTGAGGAGGTGATGAGAGGTCGAGACATCATTCTACTTACAGAGACACACGAGAGCCCAGAGAGAGGGCTACCACGGATACATGGATTCCAGTGGGAGTCTCTACATCGGGGGTGTATGCGCCAGCACACCACTCGTGGCTCAGGAGGAGTGGCCATACTCTTTAGACAGGGGCTTCACAGTAGACTACAGATTGTTGCCCGGGACCCACAGGCCCGCTACATGTGGATTCGCCTCGAGCTCTCACGAGACAGGATCGTCTACATTGCCCTTTGCTACTTTGCTCCCACAGGCTCCAGATTCGCCCCTATTGAGCAGGAGTCACCGTATGCATGCCTCACGGAGGAGATTATGGAGTACTCCATACTGGGTGAAGTCTTCCTTATGGGAGACTTCAATGCTCGTACGCGCAGTGAGCAGTGTGAGGCATATGACCACGAGGACCCAGAGGCACTACACACTCTAGATGAGGAGGCTACTATGAGAGATACAGCAGACAGAGCTCCAGTCACAGCCTACGGACGACATCTACTTCGACTTGGCTCCCAGCACCGTCTCGTTATTTATAACGGGATGGTCCAGTGGCCCACCTCAGGGGGCCTGACTTGTATGCCACATGGAGTTGTAGAGGGAGGGGGGAGTACAGTCGACTATATTCTGGGACCCAGGGAGGCTACACACCTTATCACATCCTTCACCATTCCACCCATACCCATCGGAGCCGACCACACATACCTCTCTTTCTCCATCACCGGAGATACCATCCCACACAGCTCCACAGCACACACTCCACACACCACCATCCATTTCACACATGAGCTAGCCTCTCTTTACTCGGCCGAGGTCGAGCATGGCCTATGCCTCCTCCACCCATCCACACCACTCTCAGTTCTCACATCACATATCTCTTCCGTTCTCCACACTTCAGCTATTAGCTCCTTTCCACACACCACTCACACAGGACGCACTCCCCCCCCGGGACTATGCCTCAGAACCGCTGGTATGATGATGAGTGCAGAGAGCTATACCGACGCCTCCGCGCACAGCGAGCCTTAGGAGAGATCACAGAGAGAGAGGCCAGACGGCATATGAAGACGCTGACACGCCAAAAGCGGCGAGCATTCGAAGAGGCACAGGAGCTTGAGCTATACCGCCTATTCATGAGCATGGATAGCGCGACAGCATGGCGCACTCTGCGCGAGCCACGTCCGACTACAGCTATTGAGGATCCACAGATATGGCATGATTATGCAGAGCGACTTTACGAGGTGCCAGGACAGCCTCCTATCCCAAAGCCACACGAGCCACGCCCCACGTGCTCCTCCTTCTTTACAGCACAGATGGTAGAGAGGGCCATACGCCGCATGCAGCACAGATGATCAGCTGACCATACTGGATTACAGAGTGAGCACATCATTTATGCGGCCTCCACTATAGCCCCGTTGATTGCACATGTCTTCAACCGGGCTATAGGGGAGGGCTTCCCAGAGGAGTGGACACAGCACACCATAGTGCCTATCCACAAATCTGGCGACACCCTGGATCCAGGGAACTACAGGACTATCATGATTGGCCACACGATGGCCAAGCTATATGGAGCAGTACTTGAGGCACAGCTCAGCTGCTACGCAGAGATCGAGGGTTTACGAGCTCCAGGCCAGGCAGGTTTCAGACGAGCTTTCTCCACCACTGATCACATCTTCGTTCTGCGCTGCCTCATTGATGGGGCAAAGGCGCGGAAGAAGAGACTTTACTGCTGCTTTGTGGATTTCCGCAAGGCCTTTGACACAGTCCCACGCGAGAGACTCTTCCAGCGCCTTCACAGCATTGGGGTACCAACAGAGATGATTTGGGCCATATATGCTCTCTACGAGAAGGTGACGGGTCGAGTTCGTTGCCCAGGCGGTTTTTCAGAGACCATTGCTAGCACCATTGGTGTTAAGCAAGGATGCCCACTCTCCCCGACACTCTTTGGGCTCTACATCGACGAGATCTCCGACTACATACTGCGAGCAGGGGGAGAGGGGAGCGACTTGGCAGGTACTCCGGTCCACATCATGTTATATGCTGATGATATTGTGTTGATTTCAGAGTCACCCGAGGGCTTGCAACGCCATCTTGAGGCCTTGGACGAATTCAACACACACAGGGGGTTGACTGTGAACCTTGGCAAAACCAAGGTTATGATCTTTCACACATCCAGTGCAGTGAGGAGCGCTGCCACCTTCACAGCAGCAGGAGGAAAGGTTGATGTAGTCACCTCCTATGTCTACCTTGGCATCACATTCACCAGCTTACCAGGACCCTTCACTATGAGGCAGGCTGCTGCTGACAGGCTCACCCGAGGATATGCAGCTCTGGCCATGCTAGAGCGGAGATGCCACCAGGCACACTTTCAGGAACCCCGCACGAAGGGGTGGCTTTTCGACACCTTAGTCACCCCGGCCTTGATGTACTCGGCGGCAGTATGGACACCAGGATTGACAGCTGACCAGTGGACACAGCTTGAGAGGCCACAGGTATGTATGATCTCACGCTTGCTCCGCAGCAAGAAGACAGTGCCACATGACATTATTAGAGCCGAGCTCGCCACACCACCCATGGTGGTAGAGGCACTATTCCAGACAGTCTGCTTCATCCAGAGGATGAGAGAGCTACCTCCTGACAGACTTACTCGTAGAGCATTTGAGGCAGCTATACAGCTATCAGAGAGTGGGCATGAGAGAGCATGGTACTCACAGGTCAGAGCATGGTTTGAGGGACACGGTCTTGACATGGAGAGCCTACCACCATTCCAGTACGACCCCCACTCACCATATGTTCACCTCTCTCGCAGTGAGAGGAACTTGGTACTGAGACAGGATCTGTGGCAGCTATACACTAGGAGAGTCTGGGAGTCACCTGGCTTGGGGACGAGGATGTCAGATTACAGAGACCAGTTTCTCACCATATTGTCCGGGGGGTTCATACAGAGACCACGCTACATGGACACATATATGCCACATAGCTCACGGGTGGCGATTGGTCAGCTGAGAGTGGCTTCACACAAGTTAGAGATTGAGATCGGGAGACATACTGGTGTTCCCAGGGAGGAGCGCGTCTGCAGAGCCTGCACAGAGGAGGTGGAGAGTGAGGAGCACTTTGTATGTAGATGCAGAGCATACACTGAGATCAGAGGCAGGTATGAGGCCCTATTCAGAGGACAGCCCACTCTCCGAGAGATCATGGACTCTCGAGATCAGAGACAGCTCGGACGGTTCTTACTAGAGATACAGAGCCATCGGGACACACTACTACAGCCACACACAGCTACACAGACAGAGGGGAGACAGTCGCAGCTCACAGACTTCTTTCAGAGGATTACCGCCCCTCCCCCACCAGACACTCAGAGGGGAGTGACACTCCCACAGGCGGAAGTGAGCCGAGCTAGACGACGACCACGAGTCACAGGCTACAGGGGCGCGAGCTCCCACCACCGACAGATCGAGGAGATCCGAGCCCGGGAGCGCCGTGCCACTGAGGAGCGAGTGGCCCGGATGAGGGCCGACCCGACAGCTTTCATCCGGGCAGCCTTGGCACCAGACCCGCCTATGTACCACATCTTACATCCCCCCATTAGTACAGGATGGAGCTAGATAGCTTGATGCATTCTCATGATTGTACTACCTTGAGCATATAGACATGCATATACCCCTAGAGATAGAGCTCCATCCCTCCTCAGATACCCCACTACCTACACTCAGTTCAGTTCAGTTCAGTTTCAGTTTTGTATCAGTATCAGTTTTTGTTTCATTTGTCTTTCCGATAGACGGATGACATACACACCATGTACATTTGATTTGTCTCATAGGCCGATTTCGGCCTGACATAGACGTTAAAAATCTTTCTTTCTTTCTTTCTTTCTCTCTCTCTCTCTCTCTCTCTCTCTCTCTCTGTGTCCGTGTCGGTGTGGCACTTCGCTCTAGGAGGCGCATCTGCACGTGCTCTTCTTCTCTCTCTCGCTCGATGTCTCTCTATGTTGTGTATGGCGTTGAATATGTGCAAGGATGGTTGTCAGGTATTCAACTTTGTCGATTTATGGGCTTGCAATATGTTGTTTTCTCTATTTTGCAGGGCCACCGTGTTCTCCGTTTGTAGCAGTGGTATCAGAGCGCAAGACTACGCTCTTGGTAATAAGCAATTAGAGAGGCTACAAATTCGCATTCAAGAGAAGATCTAGGCAATTATACACCAAAGATAAGTGCATTTACCCAATTTTTTCTATTTTATTCAATTTCTACATCCTCCTTTGAACGACTAACCGCAAATCCTTCCTCACTTGATAATTAGTGAAAGAGACCTAATTAGGATAGTAGAAATTATAATTTCATACCGCGAGCAAAGTCTATATAGTGTTAGTATATAGATAGTGTTCATAAGCACGATTAATGTTGAGATTGTTTGTAATGATAGAATGCGTGTGCAGTTACATATGATTAAGAAGAACTCTTAATTAGATCACAGAATCTGTCTAGTGCAAGAAGAAGAAGAAGAAGAATTAATATTTTTTTAAAAAAACATCTTAAATCCCTTCAAAATTGGTAGGCGCCTTCACATAGAACACTGTGCGGTTATTTGAGGAGTCGATGGACAGCGACATACAACAACATTAGTCCTGTCGAGGGGTGGTTGGCTCAACCGAGTGTTAGCATCTAGAAAAGAAGGCCATAAAGGTAGTTTCTCAGCAACGTGGGAAGGAACCCCAAAAGCCATTGAAAACAATACTAATACACAAATTTTTTTTCCTAATATGAGAGGAGGAAGGGAAACTTTTTGTCGGCATCACCAAGCGACGACAGTAGACAAGCCCGCTTGACGGCACTATTTGCCTACCGAATCATTATGGTTGTCCATCTCATGCAAAGTTGCATTCAACTCCCAATGCTACAGAGCCCTTTCTGAAAGCTCATGCAGGCCATGCAAAGCCCCTCACTCACGCTTCAGGACTCACCAAAGCCATGCAGAGTGAAAAGATACCTGCGATATTCAAAGAATTTCTCTCTCTCTCTCTCTCTCTCTCTCTCTCTCTCTCTCTCTCTCTCTCTCTCTCTCTCTCTCTCTCTCTCTCTCTCTCTCTCTCTCTCTCTCTGTGAGTTGGGGACACCTACCACACAAGAGGCAGTGAGCACAATATCCCATCTGCAGTATAAGGCTCACTCGATGTCCTCATGTGGCGGACACAAGCTGACGGGGCAGGGCCTGCCAAGCTAACATCGCTGGCAACGAGTATGGAACCGCTCAAGGAGGAAAGCAACGACTGATTGCCACTGCCGTAGAGTTGGTAATCATTGCGCAGCTCACCAAAACCCACACTGGTTGTAGTCTCATAGGCCCTTCCTAACCACATGATTCGTTTTGCATGGCGGCACCCCTCGTCGTTGCCCTAGCAAGTTGCATGCGCCACTGGTGCCAAACACACTGTGGGTTGCAGTTGAAGCGGCCTGCAGTTGGTGCATGCACCCAACAAAAAGCAGAGCTGCTCCTTATCACACGCCGCCCACCCCACACCCAAAATCTCCTTTCTCACGAGTGTAGAACACACAGTCAACATAGTGTTATAACCATCTCTCTCTTCACTGGTGCCCACCATGCAGCCCATGTCACATTTCACATAGAGTTACTTTACTCTTCTAATGGTCACCCTCATCCGTTCTCTGCAACTCCTCCCTACCACCACACGACGCCTACCCATGAAGCTGATCACTTGCAGCCGCCAACTATGTGCCAACCCTCTTGGTCTTTCTCTTCAGCCACCTAAAATAAATCCTAGTACTATTGAGTCTCCTGTAGCAAAGTAGTGCTCTCGACTGCTCATCCCTTGTGACCTTATTCACGAACAGAGTTTCTCTCTGAAGATCGTGTCCATGTCTCCCTGGACTTCAATGCATAAATAGATTGATTGGTATAATCAGTAGACTTGGGGTCCGACGTGCATGCAACCTTTGTCACACTATTGTGAAAATATGTATGCAGCTTTGAAGCTCTCGGAAGACTGCTAGAAATAGCTCCTCATCGTGCTTTATAAATTTTTGGGTCCTCCTCAAAAATGGATTCCAAGCTCTAGTTAAGAAGCTCAGCTGGTGGCAAAGTTCTTGCAACAGAGACACGGAAGCTTCTTCTGCGGAAATGGCACTTACTCCAACCAGGTGTAAAAGGCCCAAAAGCATGCTTTTTGCCCTGGTTATCTTGATGAATCTACGCAATAGACCGGTAGAGAGTTGGGGAAGACAGATCATGGCGACAACATGCTGTTTTGATTGCAGCTTGTACGAGTGGAAATAGTTGTCGAGGAGGTTTTAGCGTCAGGTCATCGGAAAGGGCTTTATATGGGCAGCGTAAATCTGGATCATGGGCCTTTGCGGGCTAGCAAAGTTGACCTCTGCTAACGACGCTCACAACTTGATGACGCAAATAGTAATGATAACGACGGTAGTGATGGTTCCGGTGGTGATGATGGTGATGGTATAAATGGCAACGATTCTAAAAAGAACCGCATAGAGGCTATACTAGTGCTGGCAAGCCTTGGAGACAATATTTCCAATGTCCCTGCAAGCTTCACGTCTGCAGTTCAAGATGGCAGGATTCCAGATTGCAGCTGAATTGGGGTGCCATAGAGAAACTTTTAGTAAGGAATTGGACTTTGTGTTTGCGGACATGGTAAAGTTTTACTCTTCATAAAGCTTACACACACATGTTTTTCCGGGAAAAGCTTTTCATCTAGTTGATCACCCTATGGCACAAATGCTTGCTAGTATATCGGGTTGCTCTGTGAGCTTTACAAGTTGTAAGGTGCATAGGCAAATGTATGGCAGGTGATAAATCTAGGCACCTCCTTAAAATTTATTTAAGTCACAACTTAAAAATATTTTAGTTTGTTTGTTCTTGTTCGGGTATCTGTGCCTGGCTGGACTATTTTACGTGATTTTTGAAGTCTTTGGGCTCCGTAGATTTGTTTGCATCACCTGAGTGTTGTAATTCCATTAGGCACACCTGCAACGCCACTCTCATAGGATAGCTCTCACTACCAAGGAGCCATGAGTATCGTTCGTCGTCCATTTTTTTATTTTTATTTTTTTCTTTTCTTTGACATGCTGTTATTTTCGGCTAATTTGCCAAGCTTGATCGACCTCACCTAAGAGTAGTTTTTTTTTCCCCCCCCTAACTCACTAGCAACCATACCTCATGCAATCACCTAACGAGCGTTGAGGGAATTAGTTTTTGACCGCATTTTCTAGAGAAAACTAAACACACTTACACATACACTCACTTGTCAATTCGAAGGATATACGCACGCGCACACACACACACACATATTGTATGAGTGTCTTGTTAATGCGCACACCAACATCCCTACTTGGATCCTTCTTCTGCTATTCAAGCTTAAGTAATGTGTACCTACTACAACTTTAACCGAGAAGCTTAAGTATGTGATTTTGCACAGAAAACATAGATTCTTTTACAGAACTGTATGTCTAACTCAAAATGTCTGTCGTAAATAGAGGCTTCTAGGAAAGAGCAGCTCAAATCCAATGAAATTTTCCTCTTTTTTTTTTTGTTCGATCAATCTCCTATTTGTAGCCTGCCTTTTACATGATATACAAGATGTATGCTTGTGGTATCATGACTTTACACTAGTCCATGCCCTTTACCATAGTTTACAATATCAAGAGGACTTCTTCATTTATTCAAAAAAAAATCAACAATATATTACTTCCGTCTAACTTTCTAATCAATCCAAGTCTAATCATAATAAATGATTGTAAGTCATTAGTGTAATTTTGTCTCTTAAATTGCATTATACAATCAAATCGGAAATGGTTCCTGTATTTTATGTCTGTTTGTGACTCTAGTGGATCTAAGCTATTAAAATTAAAACTGTAGTGTTCTTCCTACTTGGTTGTCCTCCTCTCCCTATCCAGTCTATAAACTAATAAGGCGAAATATGCTTTTATTTTATGGCCAATTATTCACACCAAATTAGCACATTTTGAATTTGTTAACTATACTTTGGTGCCAGTTTGCTAGTTATAGTTGTCTCATACTTGTACCTCTCTCCCCACACACAACCTAGTACATATTTTTAGATGCAAGACATCATCCAGAGTCTAATGATTTACAGAAAGCACACAAGTGAGTTCTCTCTGCATTTTCAATTTTTGGTTTTGAAAAATCTTCTCAAAAACACGAGTAATTATACACTGCTAGCACTCTCTCAAATTCTATGATACCCATAGTCCTACATATATCTACTAATACCATTCCACAGAGAACAACAACGTTACATAAATTCAACACATCTGGCTTACTTATCAGCTTGATTACCATTTATTTTTTGAAAGAAGGCATAGCTCTTTTAATTACCTGCATTCTCTAACATTGTGCCGATACTTGTATTAAATGAAATTGCTATTACGATCATTACACATTGATATATGCAGCTACTCACACGCGCCGAGGTGCTTTCCGTTAAATACCAATTTGTCAGTACTTTGTTACTCAACCTTACTCCAATGTGGTGTGAAACAGGTAGTACATTGTTTATGTTTTTATGCCCTGTCTAGTCCATTGGTCACATGCACACAGATCCGCCGATTTAGATAGTGCGTAAATGCTCATCTTGGTGTAGATCCGCCGATTTAGGCAACACCAATTATCTGTGCAAATCCGCTGATTTAGGCATCACACCGAGAAATTGCAGATCTATTCACAATGGTAAATGCAGATCCACCGATATAGGCGCCTTAGTGCAGATTTGCCAATTTAGACAACACGCCTTATTGGTGTAGACTCGTCGGTTGAGGCAACACCGATCACAAAATCATGCTGCAGTGGCTGGCCACCACTGTAACTGGTATGATTTTGTTATCCGGCTATAGAAAATGAAAGATATTTTGGATTTGGATTTGGAATTGGTATATGATGATTTTCAATTGCGACAGTATTTATGAAATTGAACTTGAGATTGATGAGAATTGATTTACAAAATGATGAGTGTGACCAATGATATCTTGATTCATCAGGGTATGACATATACTGCTTATTCTAGTTGTATGGGACACTATAATAGGTAGTATGTGGATGACGGCAGGCATAACCAATGTATCTAATTTTATGGGATTTTTCTTTTTTCTAATCATTGTTTTTGACAAATATTGTTTGCAGATTTTTATCTTCGCAAACACCTGAGAACAGTTGCTTTCCAACGGAGAGGTATGTTATAGAATTGATAATTTATTATCTATTGCAGCTGACACGTGGCAAAAGCATAAGCAGATAATGGATTATGCAGAAGGATATTACATTTTATGTATATTTGATTATTCAAGTGCTCTTTATGAGCTTTGGCCATTTATGTCCGGCCGGCCAGTTTGTACTTTTGGGCATTCAAGAAATCTATAAATAAATACGTGCAAGAGGAAAATGCTCACTCTTGCACGGGGGGAGATTGCACCCAGTGTCTGTGTCTATTCTTCTCCCTCTCCTCTCTCTCTCTTGCCGTGCCGGTGTGGCACTCCGCTCTAGGAGGCACATCTGCACGTGCTCTTCTTCTCTCTCTCGCTCAATGTCTCTCTATGTTGTGTATGGCGTGGAATATGTGCAAGGATGGTTGTCAGGTATTCAACTTTGTCGATTTATGGGCTTGCAATACATTGTTTTCTCTATTTTGCAGGGCCACCGCACTCTCCGTCTGTAGCAGTGTAAGCATAGGTGATTGCGGTAGGAGAAAGGCCTTCCCTTCACATCTGGTTAAAACCACCCAGAGCTTCCTTGTCCTAGCCATGTTGGACATATCCTGCAGTCAATACATTCCAAGTGATAAAAGTCCAGAGAGAATCAACCAAAGCGCCACCAAGCATGTCATTTTGCATATGGAAACATGCCTTCCCTTTGCATCCCGTGTGCATCTTTTCCACAATCATGTTGACTTATTAGCGATGACATTCAGGGCAAGAAGCCCATTGAGAGCAAATTTGTGCTTTTGTGAGCTTCGTAAATCTGTCTTTTTTAAGTAACGCGTTGTTGAGGAGCTTACTATTTATCCTCCTGGCCTAGTACAAATCCTTCCTCTGAGCACTTGCATTTCCTACAATCAACACACTCCAAGAAATGACACAAGAAACAATTTTGATGAAATGCCCTTGTGTTACATCAAAGAAAGAGTTTAGAGCTTTCTTCGTAAGATCGAGCTAGGCATCAAACTTCTATAAGAGCACTCCAAGAGTTTTTGCCTAGCGAGAAACCATCAAGACGAAAGTATAGGTGATCGAATTTGGAGAGATATATTTGCTTTGCATCTGTTGAAAACAGCTAGAGCTTTTTGGCCATGCTCTTGTCGTGTGTATCCCGCAATCAGTGCATTCAAAGAGGTGACATTCTGAACAAGAAGCTCCTAAAGCATTTTTTGTGATTTTTCAAGCGCACCACATTTGGCATACGTATCAACCAAGATAGTGGTAAGCACGACATCCTTTTTCATGAGCCTCTGACTAACAATATAATTGTGAATTTTTGTACCCATATTAGCATCTTGCATAGAGCCACATCCCTTCAAGATGCATGCGTAAGTGATTGCATTTGGAGAGAGGCCCCCGCTTCGCATCTGCTAGAGCATTTTGGCCCTGCCCCTATGGGTCAAATCTTGCAATCAGTGCATTCCAAGAGTCCACACTCCAGACAGGAAGCTCTTCAAGCACTTGTGTAGAGCCACATGCCGTCAAGATGTAAGCATAGCCTTCAAGACCAAAGTATAACTGACTAAATTTGGAGAGATAGAATTGCTTTGCATCCACTAAAAACATCCTAGAGCTTTCTAGCCCTGCTCTTGTTGCCCACATCCGGCAATCAATGCATTTTAAGAAACGACATTCTGGACAAAAATCCTCTCGAGCACTTTTTGTGCTTTCTCAAACGCACCACATTTGGCATACATCCAAGATAGTGCCAAGCACGATATCATTTTACAACATCCTTTGACTAACAATATAATTGTGATTTTTTGTGCCCATATTAGCATCTTGCGTAGAGCCATATGCCTTCAAGATGCATGCATAGGTCATTGCATCTGGAGAGAGGCGCTTTCTCCAGTGGGGCAAATCCTTCAATAATGCATTCCAAGAGTCCACACTCTAGATAGGACGTTGAAAACAGCCTAGAGCTTTCTGGCCGTGCTCCTGTGGTGCATATCCCGCGACTAGTGGATTCCAAGAGATGCTATTCCAATCATTCAATATATCTGACATGCAACATTACGGGTAAAATGGTCATCAAGAACATGCCAAGGTCGTATAGAAGCACTCTAAGAGACTTCGTATGGTGAGAAACCCTCACTTTTCATGTGGTTAAAATAGCCGAGGTCTACCTCACCACAACCATGTCAATCAATATGCTCCAAAAGGTGAAAATTTGTAAAAATAGCTCACCTAGAACTTTTTGTAGTTGCGTGAGGGCACCACATTCGGCATACATATTGATCAAATCACTGTTAAGCATGACATTCCCCTCCAACGGCCGTGACTAGCAATTACATTATGGATTCTCAAACCCATGTGAAGGTCTTGCATAAGGTGACCAACTTTCAAGGTGCAAGCATGGGTGAATGCAGTTGGACTTGATTTGTGTTGCGAGTATTGCTCTTCCCTAGAGTTGTTAGTGGCATTTTTTGCCTCTCTATGGATATTTGTTGTCACCACAATTAATATACATATCTACCAACTTACACACTCACCAGTATGATCCTAAATATGCGAATTTCTAATGCAAAGCAACATATCTTACTGTTGACTAGGTACAAATCCTTCTTTTGAGCACCTTGCTTCTAGTTCAAATGCATGAAGACCATGCTGAGGACTTAAGCACGCGTATGTGATTGCATCTGGAGAGAGCCCCTCTCTTTGCATCCACTAAAAATAGCCAAGAGCTTTTTGCCCCTGCTCCTGTTGCGCCTATCCCACAATCAATGCACCCCAAGAGACATCATTCGGGACAAGAAGCTCCTCAAGAACGTTTTGTGCTTTTTGAAGTGCACCACATCTAGCATACATATCGACCAAGGCATTTCCAAGCACGAATTTGTTTTGCAATATCCCTCCACATAACAATATCAAAGTGAATTTTTAAAGTCATATCAGCATCTTGTGTAGAGCCACATGCCTTCAAGATGCACACATAGGTGATTGCATCTGGACAGAGGCCCTCACTTTGTATTCCAGCTGAAAAAATCCTAGAGCTTTCTGTCCCTACTCCTGTTGTGTGTATCCCACAATCAGTTGATGTTGTTCCGAATAGTAAGCTCCTCAAGCACATTTTGTGCTTGTTGAAGTGTCCCACATTTGGCATACATATCGACTAAGGTAGTGCCAAGCACGCCATCTCTTTTCGAGGGCATCTTGCATAGAGCCACATGCTTGCAAGCCACACACATATGTGATAGCATATGGAGAAAGGCCCTTGCTTCACACCTGCTGAAAACAACCCAGAGCTTCCTGGCCCGGCCCTTGTTGGGCATATCTTGCGAACAGTGCGTTCCAAAAGACGACATCCTGCACAGGAGCACCACATTTGGCATACATATCGACCAAGACATTGCCAAGCACGTTGTTCTTTTGCAACAACCCCTAACTAACAACATCAGAGTGAATTTTTAAGCCCATATCAGCATCTTGCGTACGGACACGTGCCTTCAAGATGCACGCATATGTCATTGCATCTAGAGAGAGGACCTCGCTTTGCATCCGTTGAAAACAACCGAGAGATTTTTGGTCCTGCTCATGTTGCACGTATCTCGCAATCAATACACTCCAAGAGAAGGATTTGGGACAGGAAGCTCCTTAGGTACGTTTTGTACTTTTTGAAGTGCACCACATTTGGCACATATCAACCAAGGCATTGCCAAGCACAACAATTTTTTGCAACAACCCTTGACTAACAATATCAGAGTGAATCTTTAAGCTCATATCAACATCTTGCGTAGAGCCACATGCCTTCAAGATGCATGCATAGGTGATTGCATCTAGACAGAGGCCCTCACTTTGCATCCGCTAAAAACAGTCAAGAGCTTTTTGGCATGCTCCTGTTGCACCTATCCCGCAATCAATTCACTTCAAGAGATGGCATTCAGGACAGGAAGCTCCTCAAGCACATTTTGTGCTTTGTCAAGTGCACCACATTTGGCATACATATCGACGAGGCATTTCCAAGCACGACAATTTGCTGCATTAGCCCTTGACTAACAATATCAAAGTGAATTTTTAAGCTCATATCAGCATCTTGCGTAGAGCCACATGCCTTCAAGATGCACGCGTAGGTGATTACATCTTGACAAAGGCTCTCACTTTGCATCCGCTAAAAACAACCCAGATCTTTCTGTCTCTACTCTTGTTGTGTGTATCCTGCAATCAGTTGACGTTGTTTTGAACAGTGAGCTCCTCAAGCACCTGCTGAGAACATCCCAGAGCTTCCTGGCCTGGTCCTTGTTGGGTATATCCTACAATTAGCGCGTTACAAAAGACAACACCCCGCACCACATTTGGCATACATATCGACCAAGGCATTGCCAAGCACGACAATTTTTTGTAACAGCCCCTGACTAACAATATCAGAGTGATTTTTAAGCCCATATCGGCATCTTGCGTATAGACACATGCCTTCAAGATGCACGCATATGTGATTGCATATGGAGAGAGGCCCTCTTGTTGCATTCATTGAAAACAATTGAGAGATTTTGGACTTGCTCCTAATGCGCGTATCCCACAATCAATGCACTCCAAAAGACAGCATTCGGGACAAGAAGCTCCTCAGACACGATTTGTGCTTTTTGAAGTGCACCACATTTGTCATACATATCGACCAAGGCATTTCCAAGCATGACAATTTTTTTGCGATAGCCCTTGACTAACAATATCATAGTGAATTTTTAAGCCCATATAGACATCTTGCGTACAGACACATGCCTTCAAGATGCACACATATGTGATTGCATCTAGAGAGAGGCCCTCACTTTGCATTCGCTGAAAGTAGCCGAGAGCTTTCTAGCCCTGCTCCTATTGCGCATATCCCGCAATCAATGCACTCTAAGAGACGGCATTCGGGATAAGAAGCTCCTTAGGCATGATTTGTGCTTTCTGAAGTGCACTACATTTGTCATACATATCGACCAAGGCATTGCCAAGCATGACAATTTTTTGCAACAACCCTTGACTAACAATATTAGAGTGAATTTTTAAGCTCATATCAACATCTTGCGTACAACCACATGCCTTCAAGTTTCACGCGCCCTTCACGCGTAGGTGATTGTATCTGGGTAGAGGCCCTCACTTTGCATCCATTGAAACCAGAGCTTTCTGTCCCTACTCCGGTTCTGGGTATCCTGCAATCAACTGACGTCATTCCAAACAGTAATCTCCTCAAGCACCTGCTAAAAACAGCCTAGAGCTTCCTGACCTGGCCCTTGTCAAACATATCCTGCAATCAGTGCGTTCCAAAGATGACATCCCGCACCACATTTGGCATACATATCGACCAAGGCATTGACAAGCATGGCAATTTTTTGCAACAACCCTGACTAACAATATCAGAGTGAATTTTTAAGCCCATATCGACATCTTGCGTACAAACGTATGCCTTCAAGATGCATGCATATGTGACTGCATTTGGACAGAGGGCCTCGCTTGGCATCTGTTGAAAACATTCGAGAGCTTTGTAGCCCTTCTCCTATTGTGAGTATCCAGCAATCAATGCACTCCAAGAGACGGCATTCGCATGAAGCTCCTTAAGCACGTTTTGTGCTTTTTGAAGTGCACCACATTTGGCATACATATCGACCAAGGGATTGCCAAGTACGAATTTTTTTTGCAACAACCCCTGACTAAAAATATCAAGGTGAATTTTTAAGCTCATATCAGGATCTTGCGTAGAGTCACATGCCTTCAAGATGCACACGTAGGTGATTGCATATAGACAGTCCCTCACTTTGCATCCGCTGAAAACAGGCTAGAGATTTCCGTCCTACTCTTGTTGTGCGTATCTCGCAATTAGTTGATGCCGTTCTTAAATGTAAGCTCCTCAAGCACCTGCTAAAAATAACCAAAATCTTCCTGACCCGACCCTTGTCGGGCATATCCTGCAATCAATGAGTTCCAAAAGATGACATCCCGCACCACATTTGGCATACATATCGACCAAGGCATTGTCAAGCATGACAATAATTTGCAGCAGCCCCTGACTAACAATATCAAAATGAATTTTTAAGCCCATATCGGCATCTTGGAGGTCTTTTGACATTTTTTGTCGCTTTTGATTCCTCAGCATGGTCTTCCAAATTCGAGTCTATATTTGTGTAGCAAATATTTCTTGTTCCTGATATTCGTCAATGGATTTGTAGGCATCTATAGACACAAAAATGGCGCCATTTACAGGATATTCATTAGCCCCAAGATTTGAGAAAAGACAAGGAGTGGATGTGCAGAAGAAGGGTTAGCAGAGGGGAGGTGTTTTTCACAAACATTATTGTAGTAGATTGTACAATCGCGGTGGCCTGCATCATTAGAGGCGAATCAATAGAGCAGAGTAGGCGTGTGTGGCAGACGGCTCATATTGCATGGGTGTGACTGCTATGGAGAGAGAGAGAGAGAGAGAGAGAGAGAGAGAGAGAGAGAGAGAGAGAGCGAGAGAGAGAGAGAGAGAGAGAGAGAGAGAGAGAGAGAGAGAGAGAGAGAGAGAGAGAGAGAGAGAGAGAGAGAGAGAGAGAGAGAGAGAGAGAGAGAGAGAGAGAGAGAGAGAATTGATTAGATGGGTAAAGCCGCTATTTTTAATGAGGCTATGTGGACGATTGAGAGG
>NC_140934.1:61173417-61215917 GCF_014529385.1 Adiantum capillus-veneris | reverse complement strand
AATTGTGGATACTTTTGAGGTTAAACGATCAATAAAACAAGGATGCCCACTTGTCCCTCTAATGTTTGCCATTGGAACCCACCCTTTGGTTACATTACTGGAAGAAAGTGCTGCTAAAGGAGAGATGCAAGGATTGGCTCTGCCTAACAATGGCCAATTGTTGGCAAAGTTTTTTGTGGATGATTCCTTGCTCATCCTTAAAGCTTTCCCCAAGGTTATCAGGAAGTCTCTGGAAATTGTGCAAACATTTTCCTTAGCCTCAGGGTCAAAGTGTAGTATTGAAAAATCGAGATTGATCTCTCTCCGAGAATGACTCATTTGATCTGTCTATGTGGACTGGGGAGATAGTTTCAAAAGGGAAGATAGTCCGGAACTTGGAGCCCCTTTAGGGTGAACGTTACTCACAAGCAGAGATTCTTGTGGGTTACAGAGAAAGTCAAGGTTAAGATGCGAATGTGGGAGTGTATGCTTCCCCCCTTTCCAAACAGAGTGAAGGTTATCAAATCTTTTATGCTGCCCTATATTGCCTTCAATGGTCCACTGCTTAAGCTAGCTAAGTGCAACTTGAAAGAGTTCTTGAAACCAATAAAGAGATTTCTTTGGAAGAACACCACTAAAGAAGTAGCGCCCTGGCAGTAGGCAAAATGGGAGACGGTTGCGAGACCTATGGAGCAAGGCGAGTTTGGGATTCTTAACCCTAGCATTCACGTGGAGGCTCAGTGTGCCAAGTTTGTGGTATCCCTTGATAAGCAAGGCCAAGCTTGGGCTATTATGGCTAAGGATATGATGTATGGCTTCAGAATACGCTTGCAAGGCGGCCATTGGAAAGGGCTCGGGTGCACGACAAGCTGTTGACTCCATATTGGGCCATCGTGAAACTTGGGGGTACGCATGTGAGCTTACTTGGAAATGCAATAGAGCAACGGAGTCTTTGGAATGGGGAGAGCTATCAAAATAATTCCACAATTGTAAATCTCAATGGTCCCCTTGGCTCTCCAAGGTTGCGGACGTCCTTTTGACCCCTTTTTGGAGGGAATTTTCCAGAAAGGTTAGTAACAAAGGTAGTAGGCATATAGGCTAATCGTGGGACTACAACAAAGGCTGTTGGAAAGGAACGGATCAATTGCTTTTGAGTTTAACCTCAATGGGACAGAAAGATTGATGATCGGTAGAGCCCTAGAACGGCTTAATAGGTGGTATTCGTTGGACTGTGAATCCAAGTTCAAGTGCTTCCCTAAAACTGCAAACTAAGGATGTGTATCTCGCCCTTATGGCATCACATGATTGGTTCTCCCCGCTTAATAAGCAATGGGGCAAGAATTGGCCAAGGTCAAGGTGGGAGACGGCCGTGAAGAACATATGGTACCCTCAATGGCCACATGGGATGAAGGTTTTCTTATGGAAGGTGCTATGGGATCCATGTGAATTGGAGTGAAGGTTCTTGCCAAGGGAATTGGTCCAGATAGATGCTTGCAACAGAAAACGACTTGTGAAGACCTCTCTTACATGTTCATCAATGATCTATGGTCTTGCAGGCAAGATCTGCAAATGGGTCCAAAAAAGCTTGGAAGATAGGATTCTTCAAGAACGATCTCTTCTTGGGAGTAAAAACGTTCAAGAGCCATGCACAACTCATTGCTACACAAATCGTGAGGTATCGCTACTTTAAACACCTTCGGAAGACAAAAAACTACCTTGGAAGTAGCTAAGTTCATGGAGATAGTTTAAGAAAGCAGGGTAACGATCATTGCCATTGGAAAGCAAATGAACTCAAAGGAGTGGAACAGGACCCTTGGCGCCGCAATAAAGGACTTGCAACGATGAGAGTGTGGGCTCATCCATGGTCATGTGGTGGCTTCCCACGACCATAGATAGATCGGCTCCCCCCTCAGCCGATGTATCTATGATCCGTTGAAGTGGTCATGGCTCGTCATGAGAGCATGGCAGGAATATGTAATTTTTTGGATCTATTAATATAATCCACTCACCATTGTGAGTTTTGCCCAAAAAAAAAAAGGATTTTGAAAAGTTAGCGGGTTCAAAATACTTGGCCCCTTTTATGGAGGCCCATGGGGTATAATCACCCTTGCCCTTCAAATTTGTACGATTTTATGCCTTTTTTGGAATTTTAGGGTGGTTTCAGATGGGCCGACAATAGGAAATTGCTATGTTACATGGGCTTTTGTGATTGGATGTGCAAAAGGCAAAGCCTTTGCAAGTCCACCATCCCCGTGGCGACACCCCCCCCGGTCACCCGAAGATAACCATTTTTTGCGACAAGGACTTTCAATCACCACACAAACGATCGAAGCCAGTTTGTAGTAGCGTGTAGTTTTTAGCATCCATCGATGAGCCTGATCTTCTCGCTGCCACTGGTTATTGCCACTGGGCCATGTGAACAAGGGACGTTAAAGGTGCAGATGTAAGCTATTCTACTCCGACGTGTCTGAACCCAACCTTAGCGTTTTGTTAAAGGGTAGCTCACATTTTGTTCACCCGTTAGAAACGAGTCATATTTTCATTCGTATACTATATATAATGCACCTTAAAAATTTCAAGGTCAAAGAAGCTATCCACATGTCACTCATTGGCTCACTTCAAGGAAAAAATTTAAAACATCTCAAATGTAAAAGTAACTAGTATGTGACTCGTGCGTTGTTTTGCAACCAAGAAAAGCATGGTTATTGGATCTCTCTCTCTCTCTCTCTCTCTCTCTCTCTCTCACACACACACACACACACACACACACACACACACACACACACACACACACACACACACACACACACACACACGAAGTCATATATAGGTAGGTGTGTGTGAACTCGCGTGCCCACGTGTGAGGAGAATGAAACTGTAGTCCTTGGAATCACTCTAGGAAGATAACAATCTCTCTCTCTCTCTCTCTCTCTCACACACACACACACACACACACACCCCAATGTCCCTTTTTGGATTGTTCCTATGTTGTTTAAAATTATATTCTCTCTCTCTCTCTCTCTCTCTCTCTCTCTCTCTCTCTCTCTCTCTTTCACATGTGTGCGCACATCCACACACACACACTCACTCATCCACACACACGCACATGCCTTGGGATAGATGTAAAATATATACAGCTTCTCCAAATATGTGAAGCTAAAGTATGCTTAGATAATGGCTCCTAGAAGCTAAAACAACATTGCTAGCCATAGAAGAAGCCCAAATGCATCCAATGCTAAGATGCTTTGCATCCTTGCATCCCCAATTAAGGTCTTTTTTGTATTCACCATTGCAAGAAAAGGACCCATTTTAACTTTTTGCTTCAATTATTACCTCACCATCATAACTTGCATATAAATATCTCTCAATTTGTCAACCCCCATAGTGCTCTAATGTACAGGGAAGTGCCATCATTGTTGATGGGGGGTGAGAGAGAGCATGGAGAAGAATGCATCCCCTAAGTTTGGACAATGGAATGGGCTCCTCTCTCTCTCTCTCTCTCTCTCTCTCTCTCTCTCTCTCACCCCCCATTGTAGGCAATTATTGGGCGATAATGATTGGGTCTCTTATGGCAAAGTTGTCTGGGTGCATAATGGAGATGAAATTGAGTGATTGGGCTGAAGATAATGACAAGCATGCAAAGGGACAAGCGGGTTTTCATCGATGCCATAGCACCATTGATCATCTTGTCACTCTTCGTGTTCTCATGGAGGAAAGTTGGTTGAAAGGCAAGCGATTGTATTGTTGTTTTGTGGACTTTAAGAAAGCCTTTGATATGATTCCAGTAACAATTTGTGGAGAAGGATGGAAGAACTTCAAGTGCCAAGTGAGTTTATGCTTGCGGTTTCTCGAATCTATGAGAAGGTGATTTGTCAATTGTGCATGGGAAGAGAAATTTCAGAAATTTTTGTAAGCACTATTGGGGTTAAACAAGGATGTCCTTTGTCACCAACTCTCTTTGGTCTATGCATCGATCAATTAAACAAATGGTACTTGACTTTATGCAAGAATAAGGCATTGAAGATGTCACTATTTGCAATGCGGTAATCATGCTTTTGTTGTATGCGGATGATGTAGTGCTTCTAGCACACACTTTAGAAGATGCACAAAATCTTATGGTTGTCCTTGAGAACTTTTGCTTGCATAGGTAGGCTAATTGTGAATGAATCCAAGACAAAGGTTATGCTTGTGAAAACCAACCATAAGGAGAAGCCATGCATTGTTTACAACAATGAGACACTTGAAGTGGTTGAGAGCTTTAAGTACCTTGGCCTTGAGGTTCCATCCAATCACAAGTGGCATGAATGTGCTATGCGTCATTTGGAAGCGGAAAAGAGAGCATTTTATGCATTTGAGAACATGTGTAATGCAGGAACATCAAGTGTTGGGTTCTCAAGAAGTATCTTTTTGATGCATTGGTGACACCGGTTCTTCTTTATGGAGTTGAAGTGTGGGACGGGAGCATCTCAAAGTCTACTTGGAAAGATTTTGAGAACGTCCAAAAGCGTTTTCTTTCCAAATTTCTCCAAGTGAAGACACAAACACCATATATGCTCCTACTTCTTGAGTCTAGATGTCTTCCAATTGAGGTTATGGGCATGGAAAGGGTTGTGGAGTACATGATAAAGATGCGTCAAAACCCCTCACATCGACTTCCTACAATTGCATGGGAAGCAAGCAAAAAAGTTCAAAAGACGCATAAAAGCAAGATCTTGAGCACGGGATGGATGCAAGACATAAAGAAGTGGTTTGGGATATAAGATGCATTACACTTGCTAGATGATGCTTCAATTGACTCCCAAGTGAATGAAGCTCATCTACAATGCCAATGTATTACGGCTTGGGAGAAATCCGGTGGATCACGCTTCATACATTACACCACCCATATTGGCCCCAACTACAAAACCATGTTCTTTATTGAAAGAGAAAACCGTACTCACAATTACATGCTTGAGCCTATCCCCTTGTCGGCGATACGCACTATCGCAGCCATTCGGCTTAGCTCCCATTTCCTTCGATGCGAGATAGGGCGTTGGGGCAATGGAGAAGAGTCAAATCGACTATGCACATTATGCTCACTACACACTACTAGAGTGCTCAGCTTTTGGTCACATCCGAACTTGATTCTCTCACATTTTCAGCCATAACTTGGACCTACACACTTTCCTCTCCCAGTCAAAGTGTGGGCTCTCCATTGCGACTCTCATCACCACAATTTTGGAGCATCGAGAGTCACTCATCAGCCATACATATACTACGTCACAAGTAACTTTGGTCCCATAGGTCATATTTGACCTCCAAGAACGATAATAAAATCTATTTATCTATCTCTCTCTCTCTCTCTCTCTCTCTCACACACACACACACACACACACGCACACACGCACACACACACACACAGTTTGTCCGAGTTGTTGCTACAACTGCTCCCACCTAAGCCATTAGCTCTAGACTGCCTTGCTACAAGACCAAACTCTTAGTGGCTCAAGAAAACCCATGCACACCTATTGCCTTGAGCACCCATCTTCGACTACCAAGCACTCCCCACCAATGGACAATGCTTGTCCCTTGTTTGCCTCTACATAATCATTAGTAGCTATCATGATCAAGGTCTTAGTCTTGGTCCCGATGACCCACCTCACTCTTTCTCTTTCTCTGACTACTTGCTAGTGGTAGAGCTCTCTCTCTCTCTCTCTCTCTCTCTTCCTCTCTTCTCACACACACACACACACACACATGTTGACAAAAGGTTGTCAGTCGTACAATCTTGACTATTTCAGGTCGTTGAAAAAGGATGGAATCGCATAGGAACTACTTCACTCAATTTCCAAAGGCTCTTTAATGTGTCCATGGTAAGGAGGACAACCCAACAAGAACTCAACAACTCAATTTAGGAACAATTAAAAGCCAAAGGACTCTCTACTCAACATAGTGTCTTATAAAGTCAAAAGACTTTGTACTCAACATAGGGTAAATGTATTGGTTTAAGTGCATCTAACAAAAAACCATTTCTGGGGAAGATTTTTAAATTCAATGCAGATCCAATTTTTGAATTTGTTTCTTTCCAAGGGTCTCCTTTAAAAACTAATATTGATATTTTTTGGTCAATTTGTGCAAATTTATAATCCAAAATTTCAAAAATCGATTCTAAAGAGGTACTACGATACCCTTTACTCTTCCTTGAAGTAGTGGACGTGGCGAGCAAATGCGCCCCCCCCATCTCCCTCAAAAAAAACAAAAGATCGGCTCTTGCGATGAGTGTGTGTGCATACATACGTGTATTTTTAAAAATTTGGGCAAGTTTGTGTTTCAAAAGTTTGAAACCTAACTCTCAAGAGATACTCTATATTGAAGAGATTGTGAAAAGCTTGAATGTTGGAGGCTACCATAGGTGAAGTGTTGTGTGTGTGAGAGAGAGAGAGAGAGAGAGAGAGAGAGAGAGAGAGTGCAATTAATGTCCTCGAGCTACCAATTGAGGATGACATAAGCAATTAGAAGGAGGCACATAGTTGCTCTCTCTCTCTCTCTCTCTCTATAATCTCCTAGCTTTAGTGCATTGATTGGACTTTGAACATACCTCTGTTTGTGTGTGTGTGTGTGTAGTTTCCCTATGACAAAATTGTGAAGGAAGTAGACAGTGATAGTCCTCCAATAAATACAACTGAGGAGGAGCAATGCGCTTGATGACAAACATTGCTCTATAGGGACATCAACAAATGGTTGGCACTTTAAATGATCGAGTGTTAGCGGAAGTGCATTCTAAAGATTACCTTACTGCTAAAGCATTTTTTTTCAAGGCATAATTGGGGATCCAAAGAGAAAACAATATTGGTGATGAAGATATGCTCGTAGCAAGAAGTAGGACTCTCCGAGCAAAAGTGAACTCTCTCTCTCTCTCTCTCTCTCTCTCTCTCTCTCTCTCTCTCTCTCACACACACACACACACACACACACACACACACACTCACACAAAATCATGAGGAATATATTTTGGAGGACCAACAACAGGAGAGAGAGCTCTTAAAGCAACAACAACCTCCCTCCCTCTCTCTCCCTTTGTGTTTGCAAATGAGGAGTTTTTTCTTGGACTTCCCTCTTTCATGTACTCTCCTATCCCTCTCAATGGAACAAAAATGATAATGTTTAGTGTATACATGAAAAGCTTGCCTTCTATAGTAGTGTGCAAGTTTGGGAATAGAATGTGATAAGAAGGAACACCAAAACTAGGTACTACTTCTTGCACCATATTTGGCAAGCAAGGAACCGCCGCGTGTTTGAGGGGGATCTAGCTGTGGCAAGCTTTTGTGAAATCACGCAAGAGAGCAGATTGATGATCCACATGATCGGATGCAAACAAACCTCAAAGGATTGGTCTAAAACAATACATAACATCTTGTAATAAGTAAAGCCAAGGAGTAGGAGTGGTGTCTCTGTCAAGCAGATAACTTGTAATCCTTTGACCCTCAAGGCTCGGTCTTAGCTCGAGGATTGGTGTATATTTCTGTTCTTAATACTATCCACTGCAATTGTGAGTTTTGCAAAAAAAAAAAAAGGAACACCAAAATGCGCTTTAATTTGGTGTTTGCAATAAGCATGAATGATACACTTTTTATATAATCTATTTGAGATATTCAAGCGTAATCAATACCTTCGCACAAAGTTAAAGTTTTTTAACGAGTTGATGGTAGCTTTGGTAGATGTGTGTGTGTGTGTGTGTGTGTATATGTGTGTTTATATATATATATATATATATATATATATATATATATATATATATATATATATATATATGTATATGTATGTATGTATGATTGATCAATGAATGTTTGTTAGACATAATTATTACATTTATCATAAGGAAATTGACTTTCGGCATTGATAAGGACCAATGATTGAGAAAGATAAGAAATATTTTCTAAGTAAGAGACTTTACTCATTGTTTCAAACAAAGAGTTATGAAATGTGTGTGTGTGTGTGTGAGAGAGAGAGAGAGAGAGAGAGAGAGAGAGGGGTAGGTAGGACCCAAGGGTTAAGTAGTATTAACATGAGAGCACAAAAATTCATCACATATATCCATATTTAATCATAAAGTGTAGCAAAAAAATAACTTTTGAGGAGTGGTGGATCACAAGATAAAGATGTACCTCAAAGCAGACTACCATTTATTAGTCAAAATAGGAAATGAGATGAAAGGAACAAAAAATATTGATATGGTCTCTTTTATCTGCAAATTTATTTTCTTGCTTGATTGAGTACAAGAGGGCGAAAAGACTTCTAAGAGAAAAATTGTGACATTTGCATCAAAGCAAACAAAAACCGGAATTATAGGGTGTAATGTGCAAGATTTGAATTGGGTTGCTTTGCATTTTTTGCCTTATGATAGACATGGATTTATGCATTGCTTTTATTGGCATGTAAATGTATGCTAAAGTATGATAATCCATTTGGACATCCTCAACATAGGTCTTGCCATTTATTTAGCTAGGTGTGAATTGACCCAATAAGAAATTCCCTTTGATGATTATGTTTTGCTTGGATTCAATGCATTCGCGTTGTCTGACGATGTCCACCTCAAAACTTTGTGGCACTAAAAGAGTGATCTCTTCTTTTGTGTTTTGATCCCCTTTACATTCCAAGAATGGCAGAACAACTCTTCCATTATTGAGAGAGGGGTACAAACTTCTCAACTTCAAGGAACTCTTCTTCAATGCCCTCTTCCCTGCTATTCTCTTCCATTAGCTCAATCCCATACCCCTCAATGACCTTGAGGTTTTTCGAATTATTATCTCAAAGAACCTCAAAGATATTATCATATAGGAAGGGGGGTTTGGGAATATCTGGCGGGGCTTCTTTTAGCTCTCCCACTGCCCGCATCTGGGATTTGAAACGCTTGCAAGAAATGCTGGATACTTGGTTCCATCCTTCTTCTTTCTTTCTAAAAGTGGGAGACATAACAATCTTCTGTACTAGAGGGGATGATGGTTTCCTTTGGGTAAAGGACGTGAAACAATAATTGGTGGGGGTGGCCTTGCTGTTGCTAGATTGGGCTGCTGGGTTTCTCGATATTCCCTTTAGTCACTTGGTCAAAGTTAAGTTGCCTATCTTATTATGCCTTCAATATAGCTTCCTATTGAGTCTTCTCTTCAATATCCATCTGTCTTGTTGTAGGTTTGACTTTATCACTAGTAACTAGTCCTAGGGTCGTTGCTATAGCATCTGGACACGATCTAGCAATGTGTCCAAATTTGTTACACTTGAAACATGCCCCAAAGAAGGTGCCAAATTTCAATGGAATGACCTTTAGACCAACCCCAACATTCAGTATGAGATTCTTGGGCTGGGCCTTTCTAAGATTCCACCGTAGTGCCCACTGCTGTATTGGATGGTACAAAGAGAGGGGTACCTGGGGCTGCTAATAAGTCCTTTTAAATTGCTTCTTAGCCACATGGGAGATTTACGGGTTCCACCCATACTAGACACATGTCTTGAAATGCATTAGGAAACTCAAAGGATGGATCCCAAGGAAGCATGCATACCAACAATCGGTTGAGAAACAATGGGATTTTGGCTAAGACCTTTGCCATGGATGCCTTGTCGATGAATTGCATAGAGAAAAATCCTTAAGCCAAGTATTGAGCATTATAGACAAAAACTCCCTGATTCAGGCATAGGGGATGTGGAGCCAATTGATAAGCTCAGTTCTAGTAGGCACCCTGCCCATGAAACAAAAGATGAGCATCGATTTAACAAGTTCGGCAAGTTGTTTCTTAATTAGAGCAGGAGGAACAACAATGGTGTGTGTCCTCCACTTCCACACTTTGCAAGAGTTATTTTTTCAAGGCTTGATAAGCCCTATCCCCCTTAGTGGCATCTTGAGTTCTTATGGGTGTCCCAGCTTCTTCCAATGTCCTTTTGTTTAGGGACAATGCATTCAAAATCTTGGCCAGTTCTTTTTCAATCTGAGTCTTTTGCCCTTTCAATTTCTCTTTACTTAGCCGGAGATACTGTTCAGGTCAACCCCCATAACTTCTGCGTTACCACCTCCTCCACCTTGGCCGCCCTTCATTGTATTTGGGCCTTCAATTTTTCCGGTAGATGAGGAAACCTTTGCCTCATCTTGGCTCCCCATCACTGCTTCTGCATAGGAGACCTTGTGTGTTTTATCCATGTACTCCTGTAGTTGTGACCGATATGTTTATAGCTAAGAGCTACCCCTATCCTCTTTTTCTTCTCTTTTTTTTTCTCTCTCCCCTTTTTTTAAAACTTTTTTTCCTTGTTTGTTTTCCTCTTTAAAAGAAAAAAAACCTTTGAAGTCAAGATCCAAGTTGGTAGGCAATGGATGGCGATCTGTTGCTTACCTTTTGAGGTCAAAGCTAATAGTGATAACCTTCAAGTGACCCCATTGGCACCTCATCCTCATGCTACAAGGCAATGGCCAACAATTGATTGCGATCGAACAATGTGCTTCAAGCTTTTAGAGAAATCAATCATGATCCGTGAGGAGGTGGATCACAATCCAAGTTCACAGCTTCTGAGAACAAGCCTGTCAATCAAAGAGGAGTAGTGTTGGGCCCAACCGGTAGAGAGGTAGCAAGGCAGGGCAGCCCCCACATACACACTACCACAAACTACCCCAATCTACTTGCCACAGTTGGAATAGAGGCCACAACTACCGCTTGGGGGTATACCCACCCAAGAAAATTCAAAGCGGCTTCAGAAGGCTAAGAGTAAGCCACGGAACCAACATCAGAGAGCTCAATGCGGGCAAAAGCCCTACGTTTGAAAATCCTAGGCTTGCCTTGAAGAAAAGCAATAAAGGTTTACAAGTAAGTAAAAACTGGCAAGTCCTTCCAATTTTGAATGATTAACTTGGAGACTTTTAAGTGTTCCCTTTTTCTCTTGCTTAGAAAAGAGAGTTTTTCTCTCGGGTCGATGATGTGGACTTGGGCCTAAATGTGTTCTAAGTGTGTGCTCGACGGTCCTAAGTGTGTTCACACACATCGTTACCACATATATGGTAACAAATCCCCCCTGGGAGTGATATGGTGAACAAGAGGTGACACATAGTGTATTGGGAAGTGCCATGCCTTGAGGACGTGATCAATCCACAAAGGGAAGCAAGCCCAAAGATTTGTGGAAAGCTTTAAACTTCTCACAAGGCAATGCCTTTGTGAACAGTTCTACAAGGTTGTCATGTGTCGGCACATAAGCCGAGCTGATGTCTCCTGTTGAGAGTCTCTCTTTGACATAATGATAATGCACCTCAATGTGCTTTGTGTGAGCATGAAAAAATGGGTTCCTTGCAACTGCCAATGCGCTCTGATTGTTAGTGTAGATGACGTTGGCAATGTCCTATCCAACACCCAAATCATCCATAAGATGTTTGAGCCATACACACTCAACCATAGCTGTGAAGACTACCTTGTACTTAGCTTTACAATTGGAAGTGGCCACAGTAGGTTGCTCCTTGCTCAACCATGATATGCATGAACTATTGATGCATGGTTTTTAGGACCCCTTCTGAAGATGCAATAAAGGCACAGTCAGTTGTTGGGGAGATGAGGATACTCTAGTCCAAGGGATCTCGAAAGAGAAGAAAATTCTACTTCACAAGCACCAAAGAGTAAAAAGTGCCATGGACAGAAGATACGTGGGAACGAGCTCTTATGCATGCTTACAACCTATATCTTACAGAATAGCCCATTTTAGGTGTGAATTTCTAGTGAAATTTACACGAGGATGTTCGTGTGGACTCACAGCACAGCATACTCCGTTTTCACTTTTTTACCGACAGTAAATATTTTTTACCATAGTAAATATTTTTTACCTACAGTAAATATTTTTCACCTACATGGTAAATACAAATCACTTTTTACCTACAGTAACTTTTTTTACCCATGGTAAATATTTTTTACTACACCATAAGTATTTGGTAGATAACAGTTCACTGTTACTAGAAGCAGTGATTGGGCATCAACAATGCAGTTACAGGAGGAGAAAAGGGGAAAATCTTATGGTAAAGGTGAGTCAACAGGGATAAAGACTTTTGAGTTGAAAAGAGACATGCTGATTTTTTCAAAGAACACATGTCAAAAGAAGCCATGGTTGAGGATTTTTTGAGAATTTGATATTCAGGGGGACCCAAGCTGCCACCTCCCCCCCGTAGGTCCCCCCCTGACATGTGCAGAACCTCCAGTTTCAACAGCCACCTTACCTGCTCTTAAATGCTGGTCAAGGCCTTATCCCCATGTGTCACAATCAGAAAAATCAGCATTTACCCTCCCCTCTCACATCACTCTATAGAATATCTTGATGGTGACATATCAGGTGACCTCAATCTGTTGACCACCCTAAGCAAAAAGTAACCCCAATCAGCGGATTTAAGCATGTTTATCCCTAATCCTAAACCCTCTTAGAAACCTATATAAGGAGGCCTTCTCTCACTCAAAACCAACATTTCACCCACTTCACCAAGCAACGAAGCTATGACGACATTGCTCACAACGAGGAGCTATGGATGGAGCTCTACTCTCTCTCCCTCTCTCTCTCTCTCCCTCTAGAATGCTACATTACTAGCCCTAAAACCTAAATAAGGAGTCTTCTCTCATGCTCCATGGCCACCATCCTCGCCATCATTCTCTAAGGTATTGATGTGTTGCTAGTAGGATCATACCTACTTGCTGGGTTGATTGTTTTTTGACAAGGGATTATGCCATCCTTGGCTTGCTTCTCTATATCCTTGTTATGTATGATCAGATGCCGTTGTATTGTTAAGCTGATGTCTTGTGTATATATATGCTACATAAGGTCCCTAAGCTTCGTTTTTATGTGTTTTGCCATATGTTTTGATGCCATCATAATGCCAGAAGTCTCACTTGCCTATGTGCACTATGTGTGAGGTCCCTAAACCTCTTAATTTAGGGTGGTGCCCCCTTTGTTTTGTTCTTTGCTTGTTTGCATGAGGCGTGGTTTGTGGAGTGTGCACGAGTACAGAGGCCACCCGATTGCATTGCTCTTTTTTCCGCTATCATTTTGGTGCCCCCACTGAGGAGGGCTACACAGACCTTTAGTCCACAAGCAATGAAGATGTGCAATCTACAACATGGACGAATGGCGTGAGGAGTTTGCAAATTGGAGAACAGAAGAGGAGGAGGCTTTAGAGGCCTTAAAAGCTTTCATCGAGGTCTTGTTACCAGGTTGCAGTGTCATCGAAATTCAAGAAGTAAGTTCTTCTACATGCCTTGTTCGTGATCGTCGCCAACGAAGGAGAGTAAGAAGAAGAGCTTGATATACCTCTCCTCTCAACCTATGAGTGCTCTAGAAACCTCCAACGCACATGAGCTTGAAATATTCTACATCAACATACACGAAGGTACTGTGACACACATTAAGGGAAGAGAAAGCATCACCAGACCTCTCTTTCCTGAGGAGCCGACTAAGAGGAGAAAGATCACCTCTACACCTAAGTGGCCCAAGGCCGCAGCGCGTGCTCAAGCGTAAGGTAACATTTGGCTTAATCTCATTAATAAGGGATTACATGACCACTACAGGCAAGAAAAAGGCTAGTGAGCAACCAACTTCAACCTCCAACTTGCAACCACGACTCTCACCCCTAAATCCTCCTGAAGCAAAGAGGCGAAGGCTTGCCTACAAGATTGCCGCCCGTCTACGAGTGCTCCCAGTGCACTTTGTGAATCCAGACACCACCAATCCCAAGCCAACCTCCTGTCCGCGTGAAGATCACTTTGGATATTGTCCAAAGTGCTTTGGAGACCGGGTGAAAAGCCTCCCTGCCCTACGTTTGCTGCTAATTTTCAAGAAGTTATCTCAATCTAAGGAAACTATCTTAGTTGATGATGTGCTGCACATTAATGGTGTCACTTTCATTCGTCATGCTGATTATGGTAATAGCATCCAATTGCTGCTTGCTAAAAGGCTCAGCATTGTACAAAGTGTTGCCATCACGCCTTACATCTTCACAGATGCATCAGGAAGAGTCGAAGTGATCCGAGGTGCTGACCTTCTGTGGCTGATCAGGCTCATTGGTCCCAAGGTGGTGCAACTAAGCTAGGCTCTTGTGTGTAAGTATGGATGCCAATAATGAGAATGATGATCCTCGCATGTTTCCTTTCCATTTTGTGCGTCATATCCGTGTGAATATTTGTATTGATAGAAAAATCTTTTATCAGCAAAGAATAGCCCTGTTGTTTGGAGCCGAGAGACTTGGGGAAATCTTGCGCTCTCCTCATCCTGTCATTCTACCCTTACTAGACTATTACCATTCCTTTGATGTGTCGATCTTCATCCTATTTTGAGCTAAGTTGTGCTAAAGCTCCAAATTGTAATTACCATACTCTATTTTAAAATAAATTGGAGCTGTTTGTGTAATTGTTTACTCTCTCACTTATGGCCTTCCCTAATTTTTATGGTAAGCCTGGGGAGGTTGCTCCAGAATTTTTGGATAATTTGAAAATGGCCTTTCTGGTATCGGGAAGGGATGACGAAGCTACTAAGTTAAGGGCCTTTCCTTTGGTCTTGAGGGAAGGTGTAAAATTATGGTATCAAACTTTGGCACCTGAAGAAAGAAGAGACTGGGAGTCCTTAAAGATGGCCTTCATCGAAGAATTTCGCCGCCATGAGCCTCCAGAGGAGATATGGAGACAGCTCTTAGAGCTACGCCAAACATCACCCAATGACTATAGAAGCTATGAAGGAAAGTTTTCCAACCTGTGGGAGAAATGGTGTGCATCATTAGGTGAAGGAGAAAGGGCGCCAGAATGCCTAAAGAAGGACTGTTTCCTGGCAGGGCTTTACCCCATCCTTCGAGAAAAGGTAAAAGGTAAATTCCCAGATACCTTTGATAAAGCTATGACTTATGCAAGGGAGAAGGATAGGAAGTTAAAATTCCAAGCTCAACTACAAGGGGGAATGGAGCCTCCACCGCTAGCTCAACCTACGGCAAGGGTAGTAGCAGGGACAGGAGCAACAGACCAAGAGTCCTCTCAACAAGAATTACTTCAACAAATCACCAATCAACTAGAGAGCCTGTCCATCAATCTGGTTCAAGGTGTAAGGGCTCCCCAGCCAGGAAATGAACGAAATAGACAAGAAGGACAAAGGCAAGCACGTGAGTACATTTGCTACAACTGTGGAGAGGTAGGTCACGGCATGTATTATTGCCCCCATCCACGATGCTATCAAGGAAATGGTAATCAAAGACGGCCTCCTCGCCAGCAAGTCACTCCTCCTCGAGCTAGGCCACTAAATGGACAAAATGCACACGTGGCTCCACCAATCCAAATATTGAGACCCCCTCCTCCACCACCACAAGCACCAGCAGAGATCCCTCCACTACCATCGGGAGGGGAGGACAGGGCAGTCTCTGTCATAAGTCTTGACAATGGTAAGGATAAAGGGAAAGAAAAAATGGATGAAGCTGTTGCCATGCCAATAAAGAGAGTTAGGAGACAAAGAACTGATGAAATGGAAGCTTCAAAGCCGGATAAAAGGAATGAGGGTTCCTCCCGAGTGATAGGAGACAAGAAAAGGAAGAGTAGGTAGAGGAGGCACATAAGAGTAGAAGACTTTCCACTTGGGGTAGGATCCATACCTTACGACCTGGTAGCAGATGTGAGTAAGCAAGGACCAAAGATTTCATGGCAGCAACTCCTCCACCTTTCCCCAAAGATGCGTAGAACCTGGTCTAAGATGGTCAGCACCAGGAGGGCTAAGGCAAAGTCAGTTGGGTCTATTAGTGCAAGAGGCATGAAGGATATCGTGCCAGTCATTGATGCAGAGATTAAGAGTCAGTGAGTCTCCAATGTGTACGTAGATGGTGGAGCCGAGATTTGTGTTATGACAGAGAAATTAATGCACAGGTTGGGTTTGGAAGTAAACGAGCAAACTTCCTTACAAGCTAAGATGGCAAATAATGTAAAGGTGGCTTGTGTGGGAAAGGTTAATGGAGTGAAGGTTTCAGCTTTTGGTGTGGCAATCTCAATTGATGCTTATGTGATCCCAACTAAGGGGGAGGGCTATCCGCTAATCCTTGGAAGACCTTGGCTTATGGCTATGAAAGCTAGGCAAGATTGGGAGACAGGTTCCCTTGAGTTGCGACCAAATCATAAGGTAGGTGGCAAGCAACAAAAAATTGTGTATGACATGAAGCAGGGTAGACAACAAGACCTAGAGATGGAGACTTCTATGGATGAATGGAGCACAAGCAGCTGCTCTTCATCTGAGGAGGATGCTAGCTCTTTGGAAGTCATGGGTATAATACTGCGAAACCCAGAAGGAGAAGGTGGTCAAGACTCTCTAAACAAGGAAGAAGCCACAGGCTTAGAGGAGATGATAGCTAAGGACCTACTAGAAGAAGAGAGAGAACCCTATTTGCAGGTACTAAAGAAGCATGCTGGCCTGTTTATAACTGATTACGAGCACATTAAAGGAGTGACGGTAACCCAATACCATATCCAATTAAAGGAAGGTGCCAAACCAGTGGTGCAAAGGCTAAGGAGATTAGGGCTAGTGCAACAAGATGCACTCTTAAAAGAAGTAAAAAGATTACTCAAGGCAGGATTTATCTACCCAGTGGAAGATTCTGAGTGGGTGTCTCCAGTTGTGGTAGCACCAAAGAAAAATGGGAAGTGGAGGGTATGTGTGGATTACAAGCCTCTAAACGCAGCCACAAAAAGGGACCATTTTCCTTTGCCTTTTCAAGATGAAATACTAAATGAAGTGGCTGGTCATGAAAGGTACACAGTGTGTGATGGGTACTCAGGCTACTTCCAAATTAGAATTGCAGATAAAGACCAAAGAAAGACTACCTTCATAACACCTTGGGGGTGTTTTGCTTATAGAGTTATGCCTTTTGGTTTAACTAATGCCCCAGCTACTTTCCAGAGGTTTATGAACTTGGTGTTTCAACCTTACTTTGGTAAGTCCATACGAGTCTTCATTGATGATTTTTGCATTTACAGCTCTAGGGAAGTACATCTGTCCAAGGTTGATGAAGGTTTCACCCGTCTGGCCCAATTGGGTGGGCAATTGAATAAAGACAAGTGCCACATAGGTGAGAGCAAGGTCACTCTACTAGGCCATGTTGTGTCTCAAGATGGTATTGAGGCTGACCCTGAAAAGGTAAAGACATTGTTAGCTTTACCTACTCCTTCAAACGTGAAGCAACTAGTCTCCTTCATTCAAAAGGTTCGCTACATGGGACGATTCATACATCTCCTTTCTCAGGCAATCTATCCTTTGCAGCAGCTCACTAAACACACTACATTGACATGGAGTGAGGAGGGTGAAAGGTGCTTTCAAGAAGTTAAAACCATTTTGAGCTCATTGCCTGTCGTCCTACAACCCACATGGGGTGAATTATTCTATGTAAATCCTAGTGTAGGTCCAGAAGCTCTAGGAGCTGTCTTGATGCAAAAAGACCCAAAGACATCTCTCATGTGACTAGTCTACTTCTCTAGTAGAGTGATGACAGCTGCTGAAAAGGGTTTCAACGCAACTGAGCAATTGGTGCTAGCTCTTAAGTTTGCAGTGGAGAAGTTTCGGGCTTACTTACTTCCGAGACAATTTGTGGTGATCACAACTGAGGAGGTTTTTCCATATGCCCTACAACACATGGAATTGTCTCAAAGAATAGCAAAGTGGGTGGTGCAGCTTCAAGAGTTTGACTACACACTACAAGTAGAGGATTCCACCCGTGCTTGTTTGGCAGATGTCCTCACACAAAGGTGTTATGAGAAGGCCAAGAAAGAGGCACCTAGTAAGGTACCGCCTATCCCGGAGCCTGAAGTTCTACTGGGAGCACACAGTCTGTATTTTGATGGGGCTTACAAGAGGACCAAAGACAAGGCATCAGCAGGCATAGTAATATTAGGTCCAGAGAAGAAGAAGATCTTTGCAAAAGGGTTTCATCTAAAAGAGGTTCATTCTAACAATGAGGCAGAGTACCATGCCCTTGTTTTAGGGTTGCAATGTTGTCTTTCTCAGGGCATCACAAAGCTAAATGTTTTTGGTGACTCCATGTTGATTGTTAAGCAAATGGTTGGTGTATGGGCCTGTAAAAATGACAAATTGTCTGTTAAGATGAGGGAAGCAAAGGCCTTGTTGAAGGGTTTTAAAGAAGTTCGAGTGCACTTTGTACCTAGAGATCAAAATTGAGAAGCAGATGCCTTAGCAGGTGAAGAACTACAAACTCTCATAGTAGGTGCTATCCTTGTGAAAAGTCCTTTATACCAGGGAAAGGAGGAGCTGCATGATTTACTTTACTTTCTTGAGCATTGTGAAGCACCCTCTGGTATGAGTAAAAGTGAACGTAGGTGGTTGGCAAAAAAGGCTACCAGCTATAGCTTAGTGAATGAGGACTTGTATTGTAGAGGGAAAGATGCTGTCTTAAGGAGAGTTCCTGCATCCCAAGAGATAAAGGATATTTTGTTTAGTTGTCATGAAGGTGTGTGTGGTGGCCACTTTGCACAAGAGATTACTAGCAGAAAGATTTTACAAGCAGGGTTCACGTGGCCAAGCCTCCATCGAGATGTACAACATTGGTGCCGCACATGTGAGGTTTGCCAAAAAGCTGGACCAAGGCGTCTTACCCATGAAAATCAGCATCCAATCAAAATCTATGGGCCATTTGAAAAATGGGGGATAGATGCAATAGGGCCACTACCTTGCACTCAATCAGGGAAGGAATACATCATTATGGGGGTGGAGTACATGACCAGATGGGCAGAAGCTCGTCCCACAAAGCGCATCACAGCCAAGGACGTGAGTGATTTCATTTTTGAATGCCTTTGTTGCCGTTTTGGCACACCTTTGGAGATTCTCTCGGATAGGGGACCGGGATTTCGAGCTGATTTAGTCGGGCAATTGATGAGCAAGTTAAAAATCAAGCGCAGGCACTCTACACCATACTACCCTCAATGCAATGGGCTTGTGGAAAAGGTAAATGGTCTTATATGTAAAATCATCACTAAGCAAGTGCATTTACATCCTAAGGCATGGGACAAACACCTAGATGCAGCACTTTGGGCCTACAGAACATCCTTTAAAACATTCTTGGGGTATACACCTTTTCACTTGGTTTACGTGCAAGAGGCACTATTGCCTATAGAAGTGGAGCTAGCGAGCCTCCGAGTTCTAAAAGCACATCAAGAGGATAGTCAAGAGAAGCAGGTGGAAGGAAGAATCATCGATTTGGAGAGGTTAGGGCTAGATCGAGAGTCAGCAGTGAAGTACTATGCAGCCCAGGCAGAGAAGAAACGAAAGAAGTTCAATCGCAACCTTGTCAAGAAAGGTATCAAGGAAGGTTCTTTAGTGCTCAGATACGACAATCTCTTTGATCACAGGAAGGATGGTAAGTTCTTGCTTAAGTGGGAAGGCCCTTTTGTAGTGATACAGAGGTTCTCAAATGGTAGTTACCAACTAGGTGACCTAGATGGTAAGGTACATCAGACCCCGGTAAATGGTTGGCGATTGAAGGCCTACCAATGTCGTCTTTCACAGCCATATGCTGGTGAAATCAATGCTAAGGATGGTTCAGAGGAGAGCTCATCATATTCGAGCTCCAACTAAGGTAACAATCATGTACATAGTCGTTTCAAAAAAAAAAAAGAAAAAAAAAGAGAAAAAAAAGAGAAGAAAAGAGAATGCTACCAGTAAAAGCGGATATTGACAATGGATGGGGTATGGCTTTCAAGGGTTTAGGAGACCAGTTGTTAGTCATGGATGGATACAATTATTCATCAGAAAGGACTAAACAGGGTGCATCAGCCAAGAAAGCAGTAACATGGCAAATTCAATTGGTACCAGGTGGGTAAGTATTCAAGAGAACCCTATTGTAGCACAACCTACAACTAGAGGCATCAAATACCTCTAGCTTAAGGGGGAGGGCTATATGATGCATAGTTTTTAGGACCCCTTCTGAAGATGCAATAAAGGCACAGTCAGTTGTTGGGGAGATGAGGATACTCTAGTCCAAGGGATCTCGAAAGAGAAGAAAAATCTACTTCACAAGCACCAAAGAGTAAAAAGTGCCATGGACAGAAGATACGTGGGAACGAGCTCTTATGCATGCCTACAACCTATATCTTACAGAATAGCCCATTCTAGGTGTGAATTTCTAGTGAAATTTACACGAGGATGTTCGTGTGGACTCACAGCACAGCATACTCCGTTTTCACTTTTTTACCGACAGTAAATATTTTTTACCACAGTAAATATTTTTTACCTACAGTAAATATTTTTCACCTACATGGTAAATACAAATCACTTTTTACCTACAGTAACTTTTTTTACCCATGGTAAATATTTTTTACTACACCATAAGTATTTGGTAGATAACAGTTCACTGTTACTAGAAGCAGTGATTGGGCATCAACAATGCAGTTACAGGAGGAGAAAAGGGGAAAATCTTATGGTAAAGGTGAGTCAACAGGGATAAAGACTTTTGAGTTGAAAAGAGACATGCTGATTTTTTCAAAGAACACATGTCAAAAGAAGCCATGGTTGAGGATTTTTTGAGAATTTGATATTTAGGAGGACTCAGCTGCCACCTCCCCCCCGTAGGTCCCCCCCTGACATGTGCAGAACCTCCAGTTTCAACAGCCACCTTACCTGCTCTTAAATGCTGGTCAAGGCCTTATCCCCATGTGTCACAATCAAAAAAATCAGCATTTACCCTCCCCTCTCACATCACTCTAGAGAATATCTTGATGGTGACATATCAGGTGACCTCAATCTGTTGACCACCCTAAGCAAAAAGTAACCCCAATCAGCGGATTTAAGCATGTTTATCCCTAATCCTAAACCCTCTCAGAAACCTATATAAGGAGGCCTTCTCTCACTCAAAACCAACACTTCACCCACTTCACCAAGCAACGAAGCTATGACGACATTGCTCACAACGAGGAGCTATGGATGGAGCTCTACTCTCTCTCCCTCTCTCTCTCTCTCCCTCTCCCTCTCTCCCTCTAGTATGCTACATTACTAGCCCTAAAACCTAAATAAGGAGTCTTCTCTCATGTTCCATGGCCACCATCCTCGTCATCATTCTCTAAGGTATTGATGTGTTGCTAGTAGGATCATACCTACTTGCTGGGTTGATTGTTTTTTGACAAGGGATTATGCCATCCTTGGCTTGCTTCTCTACATCCTTGTTATGTATGATCAGATGCCGTTGTATTGTTAAGCTGATGTCTTGTGTATATATATGCTACATAAGGTCCCTAAGCTTCGTTTCTATGTGTTTTGCCATATGTTTTGATGCCATCATAATGCCAGAAGTCTCACTTGCCTATGTGCACTATGTGTGAGGTCCCTAAACCTCTTAATTTAGGGTGGTGCCCCCTTTGTTTTGTTCTTTGCTTGTTTGCATGAGACGTGGTTTGTGGAGTGTGCACGAGTACAGAGGCCACCCGATTGCACTGCTCTTTTTCCCGCTATCACTATCAAGCATGGAACAAAAACCACCTGAGCCACATGTATGGCATGCATGACAATGGGTCACGATAGTTGAGCTAAGGGGATCTACTTAAGTATTCAGATTGGAGGAGATTAGCATGCCAACGCATGCAATCTAATCCCTCCTAGGATCAGATCATTGTAAAGAAAAGAATCTCCTAAGTTGTTCATACCCATTTGTATATGTTTGCGGCTAGATTGTGCGTGCACAATAATTTTTTAACAAATGTAGGGGTTCCTTCGAAGCTGTTCTACATCCATAGCAAGGGTCAATGCTAATCCCTCTAGCAAGAGTCTCATTCACAGTCAGGATGGCTCCCCATAGCACATTCTATGTGGAGTCTTGAAGGGGTAAGAAAGATTCTAAGGTTGAGCAAAAGGTTTGATTTGCATCCAAGCAGCCCAAAATCTGTCGAGAATAACTTAGCCCCGAGGTTTGAAGCTGGCAAGAGAAAGGATTAGATCCCTAAGCTTAAATCTAGCCCTCGATTTACATCATGAATGAGATAAGAGATCAGAGGATTTCCTAATGATTAGTAGAGTCCTCAAATCGCAAAATTTAATAGGTATAATAGGTAGTCATCCTTATAGCAAGATCTTCAATGGGACAAGGCCCTTTACAAATCTCACTCTCTGTCAAAGTCTAGTGGGTGATTGTGATCTCAACTCTCAAATTCTAGCAGCAGATGATTGTGATCTCAACATTGAACACAATGACATTTTGGGTATCTCTTTGGTGATGACTTTAAATTCAAAACCCATACAAAAACCATGATGATCATCGAGCTTGTTCTTCGCTTCAATTTTGCAGCTATGCTTGTAAATTTTGTGATTGCTTTTAAATTGGATAAACTCTCCCCTCCAGTTATGATTCACACTAAAAAACTTTAAAATGCCTTTTTTTTCGTAAACTCCTAATGTCCTTATTTAGCAATCTTGTTTTGAGAGGGAAAGTGCTGATTTTATTATTGGTAATCCTTCAAAAAAAAATGAAAGTCCTTCTTTGGACACAATGACAAAAGGTTTTTTGAACTATGTAAGTAGTCCATTTGTAGACCATTGGATAAAGCTTGCGGGTTAGAGCCACATGGCAAGCTAATGATAACAAACTTCCTTTTCTACTATTTTTTGTAGTTCCTTGTGAGAGGGTGTCAATGTTTGGGAAAGTCTTTTTCCCTAGGTGACCTAGTTTCCTCCTCCTTAAGATCCAAACCAACACTACTAGTAAAATCTTCCAAATTTGCAAGATTTTTGAACTATTTCCTTGTAAATTTTCTCGGTTTTCTTCTCTTTTTCTAGGTTTCAAACCGGCTAATCTCAAATTTGAACCAGCTTAAGGCTAAGCTGAGGCAAACCTTTCCCCGAACACTCAGGGTGTTGACATTTGTTTACCTCCCTCTTTAAAAAAGGAGCATTGGGTCACACATAGTCTTTCCTATCCAATTTACTTTGTTTTTGGCATGCAAAAGCCCATAGGGGAAAGTTGAGAAAAGGTAGAAGTTTTGAGCTGTTGATGCAAAGCATGTCGATGGTGGACACGTGTCCTCTTTGGTTGGAAAGGAAAGTTTTGTAAACATTATATCTTCTTTTTGGCTTTCTAAAAGAAACCCTTAGTGTTGTGTTGGGTTAGTGAGACTTCCATTGTTTTTCAGTGCATGATGAGACTTACCTTTCATTTCACATCCTAACATGTCTTTACTTTTCTTGCATTCTATTGTTTTAGAATGCTATAGTGAAGCTTCACCTTGCATAATTTTAGTAAATTTTACACACACACACACATACACATTTTACACACACACACATACAATTTTTTTGTTCATAAGTAAAGCTTCACCTTGCATAATTTTAGTAAATTTTACACACACACACATACACACATATGTGTTTTTTTTTTTTGCATTCTATTGTTTTAGAATGCTAAAGTGAAGTTTGACCCTGCATAATTCTAATAAATTTTATACACACATTCAGATATATTAATTAGTTCTTTTTATTTCACCTTTCATTTCACAACTTCACATGGCTTTACATTTCTTGCATTCTATAGCTTGATTCCAATTAGTGTTAACATTTGAGAAAGTCTCTTTTATTAAGCGGTTGCTAGTCGAGTTTCCTTCTCATCACTAAGAAGAAAACCGGAAAGCTAGCAAATTTTTTGAGATTTGCAAAATATTTGGACGACTTTCTCACATATTTCATCGGTTTTTCTTCCGTTTACCATGGTTTGCAGCTAGCTAGTCTTAATTTTCAATCGGCTCACGACTAAGCTGAGGCAATCCTCTCCCAAACACGGATACCAGTTTAATTCAACTTAACAATTTTATCACTTTCTTGTTGTTTTTGAAAGCAGTCGCGACCCTTTCACTTGTTATATTCTAAATGGGTCTTTCTATTATTGTAACTTGGTTCCTTCATTTAAGTCTCTCTTTATTTTTTTATTTTTTTTTCTTTGTTTACTTTGTAAATGGGTCCAGGACCTAATGCCTTTTCAACTTTTTGGTTTGAAATATACTTTTTTAGTTTTGTAAATTGTCCTTTTATTCAAGAAATTCAAGAATTTATTTTCAGCTTTTGATTTTAGTATGCAAATGTAGCATTCACCTCCTTACTTTAGTCCAACATCTCATGATTAAGAATTACATTTAGACTTTTCCACCAAATTGATCAAATTGTAAAATGGGAAACTCATATACCCCTCATTTATACTATTATACATGTCAAAAGCAAAACTTGATAAAGAGAATATTGTAAAAAGGAAAACACCATTAATTAGTGTCATCTTTATGAAATACTATTAATATTAATTTAGATTTTCACACAAAATTACTTAAGTCTAAAAAAATTTCTACAATTTTGTGATCAATATCATTTGATTATACTTTGAGGTTGTTTCAATGTTGATATTAGCTTTAAAATTTCTACCTATATTGAAACCATCACATCGATTTCTTTACATAGTTTACTACAACAATTAGTACGTGACCAGCGTGCTGCTGCGGCCAAGAAAAGCATGGTTATTGGATCTCTCTCTCTCTCTCTCTCTCTCTCTCTCACACACACACACACACAGAGACTAGGTGTGTGTGTGTGTGTGTGTGTGTGTGTGTGTGTGTGTGTGTGTATCTGTGTGTCCACGTGTGAGGAGACTGAAACTATAGTCCTTGGAATCCCTCATAGGAAGATAACAATGCTCCTCTCTCTCTCTCTCTCTCTCTCTCTCACACACACACACACACACACACACACACACACACACACACATACACACCAATGTCCCTTTTTGGATTGTTCCTATGTTGTTTAAAATTATGTTCTCTCTCTCTCACAAAGCTCACAAAAATATTGCATAAAACCTTAAAAAATATCTGAGAATTATCGAAGTTCTCTCCCTGCATCCACCTTTAACGTTTGTTGAGGTCTGATCCTACTTTGGGCTTGCACATCTTCTGCTTTGGATGTGTTGGATTGAACTTTTAAAATTGCGTCAACTCTCAATTTTGTCAATTCTCAATTTCATAGATTCTAAATTGTTGCTTTGTCGATTGTTGATTGTAAAACCAATGCTTATTCTCCCTCCATTCTCTCTCTAGTCTCGGTGTGAGAGCCCTCTCACCCTCTCTCTCTCTCTGTGACACACACATAGACACACACACACACACACTCACTCACACAGGCTGTAGTGAATGGTGCTCTCTCTCTCACTCACTTACACATGCATTCTTTCTCTCTCTCTCTCTCTCTCTCTCTCTCTCTCTCTCTCTCTCTCTCTCACACACACACACACACACACACACACACAATGTGTGCAGGACATCCATAACAAATTGTTGGACTCGTATCGTTGAATTGTTGATCTCAATGTACTGCATTAATGCAGTGCAAATGTGGAAAGCCTTCGTGCAATGCGCCAACACCTCGGGGAATGGCATGTCAACTTTGTCTCTTATATTCACACACATCGAGAGAATGGGTCCTCTCTCTCTCTCACTCACACACACACACATACACACACACACACACACACACACAAACACATACACATACATCTAGCTTTTGAACTTAGAGCGTCGAGGTCAAAGATCATTTACGACATAGAAGGTCTGTGCAAAACTCCGAAGGGAGGTTCATTGAGCAACACATGGAGAAAATTTATTTATGGCCTTTAAAATGTAAAGAAAAACCAAGTGGTCAGTGTTGAAATTGAGGGTTGGAGTGAAATGGCCTCCCAAAAACTATAGGCCTCAGTATTATAAATTTATATAGAGTTCTAAGGTCTTTTTGACTTTCGACTCCAAAGACTGTCTCATAAGTCTTTTCATTTTCTACCATCCTAGTACTTACCCTTTACTTTTGCATTTTCAATTAAATGTTTTTTAAAGGTTCTCTTTGACTCCAAAGACTGTCTCATAAGTCTTTTCATTTTCTACCATCCTAGTACTTACCCTTTACTTTTGCATTTTCAATTAAATGTTTTTTAAAGGTTCTCTTTGAAATGAAGTAGAATGTGACACATGGATTGTCTCTTCTTCCTTGAAAATTTTAAGCTGCTTTATATATAGTATAGATTATCTAAACAAGTGAGAGGGTTACGTTGGCTTTCTAAATGACAAGAAAGTGATAAAATCATAAGGATGAGTTTAACTAAAATAATATAAGGTAAAGCATTGTTTGGGAATGTCTCTTTTATTAAGCGACCAAGTTTCCTCCTCGAAAAGCAGCAAACCGGAGATACTAGCAATTTTTTTGAAATTTGCATGAATTTTGAATTAAGTTGCCACATATTTCACCGGTTTTTCTCCCCTTTACCACAATTTACTCTTAAATATATGTGTGTGTGTGTGTGTGTGTGTGCGCGCACACACACATGCGTGAAGATTAAGCATTGTTCGAGAATGTCTTTTTTATTAAGTGACCAAGTTTCTTCCTCGCAAAGAAGCAAGCCGGAGATACTAACAAAAAATTGAAAATTTGCATGATTTTTGAACTAAGTTCTCACATATTTCACAGGTTTTTCTCCCCTTTACCATGGTTTACTCTTATATGTGTGTGTTTGTGTAGAATTTACTAGTACTAGTAAAGCAGCGCCGCCTCTGACGGCGGCATGGCCCCTATGTTAGAACTCCATATAATGTCTGTAACATCCTCTCTCTCTCTCTCTCTCTCTCTCTCTCTCTCAATTGGCCTTCTTGCCCTTCTTTGATACTCGCATGCTCTCCTCCCATAGAGGTATCCTGCTAGTCAAGTCCTCTACTATCGATCTCCATCTCTGCAATTTTTCCACACAGTGCCGGCTACATTCCAAGACACGACATCCCTCACAGAAAGCTCCTGAAGCACTTTTTGTGTTTTATGAAGTGCACCATGTTTGGCATACATGTTGACCAAGACAGCTCCAAGCACAACATTTTCTTTCAACAACCCTTCACTAACAATATCATCATGAATTGTTTTGCCCATGTCAACAGGTGCAAGTGTACATGATTGCATTTTTCCCTTGCCTTCAAGATGCAAGCGTATGTGATTGCATCGGAGAGATACCCTCGCTTTGCATCCAATGAAAACAGCCCAAAGCTTCTTGGCCCTACTAAAGTTGGGTATATCACCATAATTAGTGCATTTCATAAGATGACATCCCGCATAGGAAGCTCGTCAAGCACTTTTTGTGCTTTATAAATTGCACCACATTTGGCATAAATGTCAACCAACGTAGTGCTAAGCACAATGTTTTCTTTCAACAACCCCTTGTAGCTATTGTGACAACTTCATAATCGAACCATGCATTTATTGAAGCCATTTTTTCCACAGCTCTGATATCAAATGATAAATCTACTTGAGAGATATCAAGCCTTCACTCAACTAAATTGCATACAGTGGGGCTCCTAGAGCACACGCACAATCAAAGGCCGGGTCTATAGTGGCCGGCTACATCCCAAGACACGCCATCCCTCACATGAATCTCCTCAAGCACTTTTTATCCTTTATGAAGTGCACCATGTTTGGCGTACATGTTGACCAAGACAGCACCAAGCACGACATTTCAAGATGCGAGACACTCTCGCTTCGCATGGATGGAAAATAGGCCAAAGCCTCTTGGACGTGCTGAAGTTGGGCATATCCCACTATCAATACATTCCAAGAGATAACATCCTGCACAGGAAGCTCACCAAGCACTTTTTGTGCTTTATGAAGTGCACCGTACTTGGCATGACATGTCGACCAAGGCAGTGCCAAGCTTGATGTTGACCAAGGTAGTGCCAAGATAGAATAGATGTATGCCTAGCAAGTTCTAAGAAAAAAATAGTTTTTTTTAAGCTCGTGGAGTGGGAACCTCACCCTTCCTCGAAATATGTTTTTTCACTGATTTTTTTTCCGGGAGAGGGTTACAAAATTTCAGTCAATTGGCGATGTAACTCAGCTTGAACACTGTTGCTGATCCGGGAGAGGGTTACAGAAAGGTCGCGACTCGCGAGGGGTGAGTATGGGGGTGAGCATTGAGCATTGACTATGTCAGGTAGCCTGTGGTGCAGTTGTCAAGTGCGCACGGCAAGGCAGTGAATGGCGAGCACCGGGGCAGGGTTTATATGGCAGCCATTGGAGTTGCCACCTGCAAGGCCCTACGGGCCCCTCCCAAGCTCATCTCTAGAATCTCTCTCTTTCTCTCTCTCTGTCTCTCTCTCTCTCCCCTTCCTTGATGACACTGTGCACGCCATTTCCTGAATCGCACAGAGTGAACAATCTTGAACACGTCAGAGCAAGCACATGCCTCCATGTGGAAGGGGGGGCGGAATCCCTCCCCCTTTTATACTAGTATAGATTATACAAGGTGAAGTTTCACTTTAACATTTTGAAAAGAATAGAATGCAAGAGAAGTCAAGCCATCTAAGGATGTGAAATGAAAGGTGAAATAAAAAGATCCATTTAATATTTTAAAATCAAAATAACCTTTAAGGTAAGTCTCAATCATCACTAAAACATTGAAAGTATGCCTTACTCAACTCTCCTCTAAAGCTTCTTTTAAAAACATTGAAAGTAAGCCTTACCCAACTCTCCTCATAGGCTTCTTTTAGAAAGCCAGAAATAAACAAACTACAAATTGGATCAAATTTGCTCAACAAGTAACTTCTCTACGACAACCACTCAACCAAACTTGACCTATTTAGTCTCTTTTTTTCATTTATCTATTATTGATTTAATCATATATCCTCTCTAGAACCTTTTAAAATTCTTGTTGTAGATGGAAAAAGTAATAACTTTTACAAACACAACTTTCATATGCTCTTGCATTATACTTCCTAGCATACCACCATGATCCTTCACCTTGTTTTTTTCAATTTCTTACAATGCTTCCAAGTGCTTGTCCATCCATCATTTTTTAATCTTTTGAAATCTATAGTCTTTATAATGGACATTAAAATTTTTGAGCAAGGAGAAGGCATCCAAGTGTCACACTTGCTGTATTTCAAAGGAAACCTTAAGAAAAGCAAAAATGAAAGGTAGAAAATGAGAAGATTTCTGAGTCCTAGAAATGTAAAGTAGAAAACTTAATACTTTGTCTATATTTAAAATAGTTTTAGTTCTTGGGAAGGCCATGGAATTTCACTTCACTCAGTGACTACTTTTGCTTTTTAAAGCCATTTGAAGGGTGGGTTTACTTTGCATTTTGAAGGAACTTCACTCCATGTGTCATCTAAGGCTATGGTCATGCGAAGCTTAGTGGTTTGTTATATTAGTCAGAAATTTTCGTTAGCGTGTAGATTTTCATCCGCTTACTATGCCTAAAAGAACATAATTTTCAAACTACGTCGGTTTTTTGCCGATCAGTCCTCTTACTCTCTCTCTCTCTCTCTCTATTGTTTGCATCTCACTCTACCTCAATACTTGTTGCTACCCGTGACTTTTGGACTGTCGAGCCTGTCTTAGTTAAAATTGTCGAGGCTTATAGACAATCAAGCTTTGTGTGGCCATGTCCTAATGAACCTCCCTTTGTAGGATTGCACAAACCTTCCATGTCGTAAATGATCTCTCTCTATCCTTACTGCTCAAAGCTCAATAGTTGCACACATGTATCCATGTTTTGTCTGTATGTGTGTGTGTGTGTGTGTGTGTGTGTGTGTGTGAGAGAGAGAGAGAGAGAGAGAGAGAGAGAGAGAGAGAGAGAGAGAGAGAGAGAGCCATTGCCTTTGTGTGTGTGTGTGTGTGTGTGTGTGTGTGTATGAGAGACAGAGATGACGTGCCATTCGTTGAGGTGTTGGAGCGTTGCAAGAAGGCCTTCCACATTTGCATTGCAATATTGAAGTGCAGCGAGCTCAATTATTCAATAATAGGAGTCCAATGATTTTTTGTGGATGTCTTGCACGCATTGTGTGTGTGTATAAGAGAGAGAGAGAGAGAGAGAGAGAGAGAGAGAGAGAGAGAAGAGAGAGAGAGAGAATGCGACGTTATTGATTGCAAGATTTTGTGTGTGCTGAGAAATAGAGAATGGTCCATGCGATTCATCATGTGTGTGTGTGTGTGTGTGTGTGTGTGTGAGAGAGAGAGAGAGAGAGAGAGAGAGAGAGAGAGAGAGAGAGCTATCACACCAGCATGAGAGAGAGGGGAGAGGGAGAATAAGCATTGGTCTTACATAGCAATCAACAAAGCGACGCATCAACATAATCCACAATCAAGAATCATAAATTAACATTGACATGTATAAAATCAAGAATTAACGTAACTGGAGAGTTTTGATCCGACAAATCCAAGGCAGAAGGCGTGTAAGCCCAAGGCAAGAGCAGACCTCAACAGATAGCAAAGGCGGACGACAAGAGGCAACTCTGGAAAATCTTGGATATTTTTGAGGTCTTTATAATAGATTTCTTGCTCTTGCCTTGGATTGACTCACAATTCAAAGGTGAATCTCAAAAGTCATAGGTGGGATTGCACTAAGCATAGGTTTTTGCAAGCGCTTAAAGACAAATTAGATTTTTTGAGACAAATCTCAAAAATTTGTAAGGGGGGTTGCACTAAATCAAGGTGAGGCACAATACTTTCTCCCAAAAACTCAAAAAACTTACATATGAGAAAAGTTTAGGGACAACTTTATTATATTTGAAAAATATTACACACAATTTCTTTATTTTGTAGGCTTTCTCACCTTCAAATCTAAAATTTAGAAATAAATTTCAAAATTTGTAGGTGAGATTACACTAAAGCGAGGACTTTTCAATCCTTGAGCTATACTATGTTTTTTCCAAAAACTTTACAAGCAAATTTACTATATTTTAAGGCTATTGCACTAAACTTCTCTATAGCTTGTCTAAACTTTAATTGAGGTTCTTTGAACTTTGGAGATATTCTCACCTTGAATTTAAAATTTAAAGTTGTGATAAAAGTGTTCAAGTATAGGAAACAGAAAGGCGATGGCGTAGTTTCTCTGTGTGTCTGTATGGCAATGGCGCAGGGTTTCTCTTTCGGAACAGCTTTGTAGGGGTGTAGGAACTCTGCTCGAAGGCGACTTAGAGCGCCGATTGGCGTGAAGAGAAGAGGTGACCGCAAGGTCCTCCGAGTGCTGGCTTCAAATACACGAGGGAGGGGCCATTAACGCTTGCCAGCTCAGTGCTTCTACTCTGTTGCTTAAGAATGTAGGAGTTTCTGAGGTTTGCACGAGGCCGGTGTCCCATCTGAGGCGCGCTGAAATCTATTTCTTTTTGTGTGAAGCACCAAAGCTATTATTGTCTAAGGGAGGAATGGTGATTATTGTCTAATCTAAAGTCCGATTATTGTCTAAGGGACTTGCGATTATTGTCTAAGCAGGAAAAGCTTGAGGCAGTGATTATTTTGTCTTTAAAACCTTATTGTCTAGGAAGGAAAAGCTTGAGGGAGCGATTATTTTCTCTTTAAAGCCTCTTTGCCTTTCATTATCTTTGATAATATTATCTGAGTGATTATTATCTTTGGTGAGTATTATTCGAGTGAATATTATCGCTGATGATTATTATCCGAGTGTATCATCCTTTTGTAACCTTTTGTGTAACTTGGTGTCAGTGAGCCCTATCTCACCGCGCCATGGCGAGCTCCTCCAAGCCGTCCTACGCCGAAGCAGTGTCAGGCAAAGAACGGCCCAACGCTCTCAAGGCTATCAAGCCAATCGGCGACCTTGTGAAACCGGGCGCCGAAGATAACGGTCAAAGCTCCCTTACTAATTTGAGTAAGGAGGAACTGAAACAAAGAAAGACGCAGGTGAAAAAAGATCTAGCGGCAATCCTGGGTGCACTGTCATTGAACAAAAGGTCGTTCGAGGATTCGGCGTTGCAGGAGGATGCTGCTGAAGTGGCCATAGGGGACAGAGCTTTTCAAGCACTTAAGAAGGCGCTCCCGTAGCGTGTCGAAGTGGAAGATGTCGTTACGGTGGTTGTTCCCCCTGCCATAGTGAAAAAACAACTTGCGGAGGTTGCAAATTCCACTCTGGTCTTCGGCTTTATGGGGAGAGTTTCCAATAGAATTGAGCTCTGTAATTGGCTTTGCAGTCCATTGGTGTTGAATCAACCCAGCTCAGTGATATTCACCCAGTATATAGCAAAAGGATTCGTGTCAGTTTAGTTCAACGACAATGCAATGGTTGAGAAGGTTTTGACAAAAAGCCCGCTGTTCTTCAATCGTGCGCCGATATGCGTGCTCCCTTGGGACCCTCTGTTTGAATCTAACGAGGCATTCAAGGATCTTTGCCCAGTAGGGGTGGAGTTTGGCAACCTCCCAATATGGCTTAGGAACAACTTGAAGGACCTCGCAGCTTTGCTTGGTGATCCATTCTTTGTCCCATCTGCCAGAGCCTCGGGGGTAGCAGCAAACAAGATCTGTACCTGGTGAGATATGAGGAAGCCACAACCAAAGAACTTGGTGGTGAATGTTGGGGCAGGGCTAAAGATTATTTCTCTTAACTTTAACACCTTCTTTGGGGCCTGCTTCAAATGCAACAAATTCGGGCATTATGGGAGGGCGTGTCCCGCTGAGGTGCTAAAGCCTACAGAGGAGAGAAGTGAATCACAGGTTACCCCACAGGGTGGCACGAATGCAGTAGATGCAACAAAGAAGCCTACTGAAGATCTTGGCAAGGCAGAAGGTGGGCAAAATAAAATCAACTCGAATAAAGATGTGGAGAAACAAGATCATGGCAACCAGGGTAAGGGCAAGACCACCCAAAGCTACCGCTTTTCATCCACCGCTCAGCAAAGAACGACCACCCTTGTAATGTAGAAGATAGTGATGTCTCCAACTATTAGGTCAAAAGATGAGGGCTGGCAACAAGTATCTCATATTTCATGTAAACGGTTCAAAGCAAAGGCTAGAGCCTTGGGACAAATCATAGGTCTCCCACCGGATTCCCCAAAGCCTCCTGTCCTGTATGACAATATATTTGAAGTTTTGAGGAAGATGAATCAAGAGGACCTTTTCACTTCCAAGCTAGATAGCATGTAGGTTCTAGCAGAAAAGGAGCCAATGGAAGAGGACAACCAGAATGGGAACTCTGGTGAAGAGTTCCTGGAGGCAGAAGAATTTGTCCCCTTTTCCCAATGATGGATACTCTCTCCATTCAATCTTGGAATGTGAAGGGACTAAAACCCCGGAAGAAGGGCACTCTCTTCTGGGAGGAAGTGAAGAAAGAGAAGGCAATCAATTGTTGGGCCATCCAAGAACACCATTTGGATGCCCGGTGCAAGAGAAAACAGGCTGTAGGAAAAAAATTATCTTTTATGGGGAAGGAAGTGACGGTTTCAGTGGTGTCTTGTTCATTACTGACAGAGATTTTGGAGCCAAAAGTGGTTCTAAACCACCCCTCTGGAAGAGTCCTCGGTGTTAGAATCAGATGGGACAATCAACATATCACCATAGTAAATGTTTACGGCCCCTGCAACGCAAAGGATAGAGCTAAACTATGGATGTAGCTCAAGGATACTCCGATCGAAGGGGAGTGGCTGATGGTTGGAGATTTCAATATGGTCGAGAAAAGCAACGACAGAACAGGCGCCGCCAGTCTACTGGCTGGCTCAGAAAAGTCTAAATGGCTGAGCTTATGTGAGAAGTGGGCTATGATTGACTTGTGGGAAGTGGGCCCATGGAACAACATGCCTGGATTCACCTACACAAGCCTTCAGTATGCCCACACTGCCTCCCGGCTGGATAGATGCTATTGCTCTCATCAAGCTGACTGGATCTCATTGACATTAGAGATGAAGGTGATATCAACAAAAAGCCTCTCCGATCACATGCCAGTACACTTACAACTCAAGAAAGGAAAAGGGGGGGGGGGGGGGGGGGAATCCCCGAGAGGGGAGAAAACAAGGACACACCTGTTCAAAGACCCTCTCTTTAGAAGCATGACCAAGAAAGCGTTGGGAAAGCTCAAGAAAGATGTGGGGATGAACAAACCTAGCTCAAGAAAGATGTGGGGATGAACAAACCTAGTGCTTGGAATGTATTTGTTTGGAGTGTACAAAAAGCTATCAAAACTTCGGGTCCTCGGGTAAAAAAAGCCAATGAGGCACATATCAAACATCTCACAGAGGAGGTAGTGTAATTAGCCTCTAGGAAGGCTGCTGGACTAGCTACAGAAGATGAGCACAAGCGATGGCTTGAAGCTAAATCTCACCTGGCCAATGAACAACTGGAGGAAATCAAGAAGGCGACATTGCTATCTAGGGAAACTTTCATGCAACCAGAGCCTTCTAACCAAGCACATTTTTTTAGGGCTCTGAAAGTGAGGAAAAGTCGAGGTTGCGTGCAAGTGCTCGATGATGAGAAAGGGAATACAATTCAAAACCAAGATGAGATGGCTGCACTTATGCTCAAGTATCTCAGCCAGATTATCGGCCAGCCAGAGACCCAATCTCAGGAAGTGGAAGAAGCCCGAGCGTCTTTACTTGGAAGTGTTAAAAAGAAGGTTCCCCAGGAGGAAGCCAACCGCATGGAAAAGGCCTTCTCTTAGGAGGAATGCTTAGTGGCACTTAAAGCTCTTGGCAATGAAAAGTCCCTCGGTTGGGATGGACTGACGGCTGAATTCGTCAGGGAATTTTGGGATGATCTCAAGGGTCCAGTCACATGGATGGCCAATCTAGCTATTTTAGAAGAGTCGTTGGATGCAAGTGTTAAGAGGGGGCTTATCAAGCCAAATTTGCTGCTCTCAACTTAAACATTGGCGTCCCATTACGATTATGTCAGTAGCATACAAAATTATTGTCAAGGTGATAGCTCTTAGACTTGCCCCCCTCTTGAGTCAGATAATCTCTCCCACCAACACGGGTTCATTAAAGGGAGATCTATATATGACAATATCTTGGCAGCAATGGTAGGAATAGAGTATGCATCCTTCTCCAAGCAAGAGTGCATCTTGCTGCAGCTGGACCTCGACAAAGCCTATTATAGGATAGAATGGTCCTATATAGAAGAAGTCATGGGAGCTCTGGGCTTTGGGCCTCGCCTTTGTCGCCTAATACGCACACTAGGCGGTGGCAGCCAATCAGAGCTCCTGTTTAATGACAGAATTGTGGGATCTTTTGAGGTTAAAAGGTCTATTAAGCAAGGATGTCCCTTGGCTCCCTTGCTATTTGCCATCGGGTCGCATCCTCTCATTACAATGCTTGAAGCCAATGCAGTGCGGGGAGAGATTCAAGGTCTGGCATTGTCGGACAACGACCAGCTACTGGCCAAAATGTTTGCAGATGATTCGCTCCTATTCTTGAAGGTGTGCCCTCAAGTTGTCAGGAGAGCTTTGGAGATTGTGCAAACATTTTCCGTGGCCTCGGGATCCAAGTGCAATATAGAGTAGTCAAGACTAATCTCCTTGTCGGAGAATGACTCTTTTGACCTTGCAGCTTGGACATGAGAGATTATCTCAAAAGGGTGTATATTTAGACACTTGGGAGCCCCCATAGAGGTGGACGTAACCCACAGTCAAGGATTTCAATGGGTCATTGAAAAAATAAGCGCCAAAATGAGAAGGTGGGAGTTTGTTCTCCTACCCTTCCAAAGCCGGATAAGAGTGATCAATGCTTTTATGATCCCGTATATTGCTTTCCTCAGTCCCGTGCTCAAGATGGCTAAGTGTAACTGGAAAGAATTCTTAAAACCAGTAAAAAGGTTTCTTTGGAAGAACAACACGAAAACTGTTGGAATTAGGGTTGCAGAGAAAACCACACAGCTTGGAAATGATGAAGGAAGCTCAAGGCACACAATAGAGAGTGTGTTACTTAGTGTGCAATGGAAAGATAGATAGCCCTAGAGTGATGGGCGTACATACAATGCACGGGGGAAAAAACCTCCTAAAGAGGGAAAAAATGCCCCGGCGGTCCTAGTGTGTTCACACACATCACTACCACATGTATATGGTAACAAATCCCCCCTGGAGTGATGCGGTGAACAAGAGCTGGCACATGAGTAAAGGGAAGTGCCATGCCCTGAGGACAAGATCAGTCCACAAAGGGGAGTAAGCCCAAAGCTTTGCGAAAAGCTTCAAGCTTCTCACGAGACAATGCCTTTGTGAAAAGATCTGCAAGGTTGTCCTGTGTTGGCACATAAGCCAAGCTGATCTCTCCTGCTGAGAGCCTCTCCCTGACATAGTGGTAATGCACCTCAATGTGCTTTGTGCGAGCATGAAAAACTGGGTTCCTCGCAACTGCCAATGCGCTCTGACTGTCAATGTAGATAGTGTTGGCACTGTCCTGTCCAACACCCAAATCATCCGTAAGGCGTCTGAGCCATACACACTCAACCGTAGCTGTGAAGACTGCCCTGTACTCAACCTCACAACTCGAAGTGGCCACAGTAGGTTGCTTCTTGCTCAACCATGATATACATGAACTTCCAAGCATGAAACAAAAACCACTTGTGGACACTCGCGTGTCAAAACAACCAGCCCAATTTGAGTCCGAAAAAGCATGTAAGTCTGGCGGTAATGATCCCCCCTTGGGATAAAACAAGCCAAGATGTAAAGTGCCACTAAGGTAGCGGAAAATCCTCTTGACAGCCTGCCAATGCTTAGACCCTGGGCTATGCATAAATCTGTTGACCTGTGAGACTACAAACTGAATATCCGGCCTCGTGTTGCATACATAAATGAGGCAGCCAACAGCAGTTTGGTAAAGAGTGACATCAGCAGGATCGCCAGCATCATGTAGACTCAACTTCAAACCTGTTTCCATGGGAGTGGCAATAGGTTTGCAATCCTCAAGTCCAAACTTACATAGCAATGTCTCTATGTAACTTTTTTGACACAAGGCAATACCACCATCACACTGCTTAAACTGTATACCCAAGTAATGATGCAATAATCCCAAATCTTTCATCTTGAAAGTAGCATTCAAATCAGCCTTAAATTCAGCAATATGTCTCTCATTTGGTCCAGTGATCATCAAATCATCAACATAAAGAACCACAATGAGAAGTACATCACCCTCACGCTTTACATACAATGTGCTTTCTGTTGGATTGTTACGAAAGCCTTGTTTAACCAAATGAGTGTCAGCTTTCTCATACCAAGCACGAGGAGATTGCTTCAACCCATACAAAGCCTTGTTACATTTGCACACTTTGTCCTCTTGTCCTTTTATGACAAAACCGCGAGGCTGCATTACATAAACTTCCTCAACTATGTCACCATTCAAGAAAGCAGTAACAATGTCTGATTGATGTACATCCCAACCAAAATGAGCTGCCAATGCACATAGAAAACGTACAGTAGTCATACGACATGTGGGAGCAAAATTCTCTTCATAATCTATGCCTTTTTGCTGTGCATAACGTTTTGCAACAAGTCGAGCCTTATGGCGATCGATCTCACCATCCGGCTTGCGTTTCAACTTGTAAACCCACTTCGTACCAATGGCCTTTTTGCCAGGAGGCAAATCACAAAGTCCATGTGTCATTTTCTATAAGTGAATCATATTCTGATTGCTTGGCAGCCATCCAATTTTTTGAATTCTGTGCTTCATCAAAAGACAGAGGCTCCTCAACATCATGTAAGCTAGACACAGCCAAAGCATAACAATCTAATGCATAAGATGCATGGCGAGAGCCTGAACGAGTATGACTAGACAAAGGTGCATCCAATTTACTGTCACGCAAAGTGTGCACCAGCCATTTTGGCATACCTCTAGCCTGCTCATTTTCAGCCCTTTCCTCATCAAGTACATCATGTACATCTGCATCAGTAAAATAGGCTGATCTAAAACATTTTCAGAAACCCCCATAGGCTGTACATTTGCCTCATTGGAACTTACATTCGTATTTCCACCACTGAAAGGAGGCAACAAAGTGTCATAAATGTCCTGTGAGCTTACATTATTCTCTCTAGTACATGACAGCAAGGGCTGAACAGAATCTTCCACAAACACTACATCCTGAGAAACCAGAATACGTTTTGTTTGTGGATGATACAACCTGTAACCTTTGCTTTCAGCACTATAACCAACAAAAATACATTTGACAGCCTTATCATCCAATTTTCTGCGCTGCACTTGTGGCACCAAAGCATATGCCAAACAGCCAAAAACACGCATGTGCTCAATAGAAGGCTTTCTATCATGCCATGCTTCATATGGAGTAATAGACTGCAAAGCTTTCGTAGGACACTTGTTAAGTACATAAGTGACACACATGATGGCCTCAAGCCAAAAAGAATGCGGCAAATCTTGACTTTTGACCATACATCGTGCCATTTCCGTCAGTGACCTGTTTTTCCTGTTAGCAACACCATTTTGCTGAGGTGTATAAGGCACTGTACATTGGTGTTTTATCCCACGACTAGCCAGAAATGCATTAAATTCATGAGACATATACTCCCCCCCTCGATCGGAACGGAGGGTGCCCATAGTACATTTCGAGACATTTTCAGCCATAGCCAGAAATTGTTTGAAGCACATAAAAACTTCGGACTTCGCTTTAAGCGGAAATACCCATGCATGCCTGGAGTAATCATCAATGAAAGTCACGAAGTACAGGTAATTGCCCAAGGACGGAGTTTGCATGGGCCCACAAACATCACTATGCACAAGCTGCAACCTGCATGTGGCCCGAACTGAACCATCCTTTGGAAATTTAGAACGCTGCATCTTACCCAAAATACAACCTTCACAAACATGTTTGACAGGTGCTTCAAGAGGCGGCAAAGAAGCAACCATATCAGATTTCTGCAAACGCAACAAACTGGCAAAATTCAGATGACCAAAACAGGCATGCCAAAGTTTTGCATCTGAAATAGCCCTTGAATCTGCGACAACATTTGCAAAATTTTGTCCACACTTGTCATACAAAGTGAGCTTATACAGCCCACGGCACAAAAGGCCAAATGCAACAATTTCATCACCAAAACTGAGATCATGAACTGTACATCTGTCATCCACAACTTTGACTACCAAGTCCAAGTCTAGCAAGTGCGGATACGGACAAGAGATTCTTCTTGATCCCAGGTACATAAAGTGCATCAACAAGTGTGAAGGAACTACCATTAGCAGCAGTGAGCACAATCTTTCCAACTCCTTGAACTAGATAAGAGGCGTTGTTGGCACAAGTGACTGAATTCCCATGAGGGACAGACTCAAGAGAGGTAAACAATTCACGATGTGAGGTAATGTGCTTTGTAGCACCACTATCGAAATACCACACATGTGAATCTGCAGCAACTGACAAGCATGCATCATGGACAGCAGGATTGTAAGTGCACTCTGCGCTAAAAGCCCATTCTGCATCAACATCAGCATTACAGTCTCCTTTCACAGAAGACTCAACAATGGCTGCATTTGTAGTGGAACCAACATTTGCAGTGGAACCACCCTCTTTCTTCTTAGCCTCTTTGGCCTTCAACTTAGGACACGACTTGATCAAGTGATCATTGGCTTTACAATAATGGCAACGCATCTTCTTTTTGCCCTTATCACCAGAATTGCCAGACGAAGTACTGCTAGCAGAAGCATTAGGAACAGAAATTCTTCCAAATCAGACGCTAAGAGAACAGAAATGGCAAGTGTGCCATATTCTCAGCGATAGGCAATCATATGTATGCTATGGTAGCTACAAGGCTAGATATTGCATTTGTAGTGGGAGTGGTTAGTCGGTGTATGGATAGACTTGGCAAGTAGCATTGGATAGTGGTGAAACATCTCCTTAGATACTTGAAGGGTACAACGAGCAGGTGTTTACACTTCAGTAACTGGGAGATGTATCTATTGTTGGTTACACGAATGCATATTATGCCAGTTGCAAAGACAGTAGGAGATCTACATTTGACTACATTTTCATGTTTGCAGGAGGAGCCATTTTCTTGGAGATCGTCTCTCCAAGTTGTACATATTCTTCCACTAGAAAGGCTGAGTATGTTGCAGCATCAAATGCCAGCAAGGAAGCTATATGGTTGGCAAGTTTTTGCCACTCGCAGCAGAACCATAAGAAGTGGCTGCATTATTGTTACCACCCTTTCTTTGAGATGCAATAAAAGCCTGTTCAACTGCACGCTGCCTAGTCCTGTTTTTTCTAGAAAGTGACTCTTGCAACAGCAATGTGCATAATGCATCAAACTTGACAACTTCAGGATTTCCTTGGGTCATCAGTCTCCAAGTACTAGCAAAAGTCTGGTAGGAATCTGGTAAGGCATCAAGAACAGTCTACACAAGGGAATTGTCCGAAATGACTTCACCTGCAGAAATAAGCTGCTCATTGATATCCTTGACACTAGCAAGGAAAGTGTCCATATCATCTTCCTCATGCATAATCTTCGACTCCAGCTCTTTACGCAACAAAGCAATTTTAGCCTCATTGCGGCTTGCATAAAGACCTGCTAGAATATCCCAAGCCTGTTTTGTAGATTTTGTTGAACGGATGTGGGGAACAATGGTGCGCTTTACAGACAACGCAATCAATGCATGAGCCTGCGCATCCTTAACATCCCAACGAGCTTGTTCTGCCGTAGGCAAACAACTCTAATAGCTGCAATCCTTGCAGCAAGACCTGCAACATCCTCAACATCGCCTACATCCTAAGAACCAGGACGTACATCAATGCCCTGCACAATGTTCCAGACACCCTTTGACACAAGAACATGTTGCATCATATAAGCCCACATAGGGTAGTTGTCCCCATCCAACCTGTCCTCAGCAGCAAACATCTTGAACACATCTGTGTTGCTGTTGTCAGCCATGGTAAATGCTGCACCTGATGTGAAAACTGCCCGAAAATAGGAGAAACGGAGCGGGAACAACCTGTGCTATATAGCACAAACTGTAGAAGACTATAAGGCACCTGTTATGCAGAAAACGGCGCTGATAGAAATTCTACACAAAATGACGAAATAGCCTGTGCAGTACTGCCTGTAGTGGGAACGGAGGTTGAAATGAGCCCAAATCAAAATTCTGAGCAGACTACGCTCTTCGAGCTTACCCAAAGTATTTGTCGACCTGCGAACGCTCGCCAAAGCTCACTGAAATCGGAGAAAGTGAGCAGGCGTGTGCTGGAGCAGCTGGCGACTAAGCCTGGGAGGACGTGACCTACTCTGATACCAATTGTTGGAATTAGGGTTGCAGAGAAAACCACACAGCTTGGAGAAGAAGAAGGAAACTCCAGGCACACAATAGAGAGTATGTTACTCAGTGTGGAATATAAAGATAGATAGCCCTAGAGTGATGGGTGTATATACAATGCACGGGGGAAAAAACCTCCTAAAGAGGGAAAAAATGCCCCAGCGGTCCTAGTGTGTTCACACACATCACTACCACATGTATATGGTAACAAAAACCTCCCGGCCATGGCAGTGGGCTGGATAGGAGGTAGTTGCTTGCCTGGTAGACCAAGGAGGGCTCGGTATTCTTAACCCTTTATCTCATGCTGAGGCCCTTTGTGCCAAATTTATGGTCTCATTGGCTAAATAGGACCAAGCTTGGGCTATCATGACTAAGGAAATGCTTGATGCAACAAAACTTAGATCAAAAGGGGGAAAATGGAAGGGGGTTGTGATGCATGACAAAATTCTCGCCCTGAAGTGGTCTTATCTTAGATCTGGTGGACGCTCAAGGGAGCTGATGAGGAAGTGCAAAAGTGTTGCTGAGGTTTTGGAATGGGGGGAAGTAACCAGATACTTTAAGAGCTCCATATTGCATTGGTCCCCTTGGCTCTCTAAAATATTGGGGTTGCCGCAAAGCCCTTACTGGATAGAAATGGCCAGAAAGGTGAATAATAAGGGGCTCGTTCGACTAGAGCAATTCTGGGATGGCAACATGAAGTGCTGGAAAACTACTGACTCTTTAGCCAGCCAATTTCAATTGAATGGCTTTGAGATCTTACTAGTCTATAGGGTGATTAAAGAGCTTGATAAGCTGGTGATGCCAATTTGCGAATCCAAATTTGAATGGGATGCTTGGAGATGGCCCGGGAGTAGCCTCTTTTGGAAACCACACTCTAAAGGCATTTAACATGCATTAATGCACGAGGCTAATTGGTGTAGCCCCCTCACCAGATTATGGAAGAGGCACTGGACGGAAAAACGGTGGGAGGGAGTCATGGAGAACATCTGGAAGCCAAGATTGCCTCAGTATATGAAGATATTTCTGTGGAAAGTGATGTGGGGTGCTCTGTCGACGGGCGTAAAGATACAAGAAAGGGGCATCGGGTCCGATCGTTGCTCGGGGTGCAGAATAGCCAATGAAGACCTAGCCCACCTTTTCATGGGATACCAGGCAATCAGTGGCATGGCTGGGAAAATATGCAAGTGGATTCAAAGGACATGGCAAACTAAGTTATTCAAGAATGATCTGTTCTTTGGTAGTAACAGGATGGGAAGTCCTGCTCTTCTCGTCTGCACTCAAATAATCATGTACTACTTCTTGCACCATATTTTGCAAGCAAGGAACCGCCACGTGTTTAAGGGGGATCTAGCTGTGGCAAGCTTTTGTGAAATCATGCAAGAGAGCAGAGTAATGATCCACATGATCGGAGGCAAGCAAGCCTCAGAGGACTGGTCTAGAACAATACATAACATCTTGTAATAAGTAAAGCCAAGGAGTAAGAGTGGTTTCTCTGCCAAGCAG
>NC_140934.1:61120917-61170917 GCF_014529385.1 Adiantum capillus-veneris | reverse complement strand
GTGTGTGTGTGTGTGTGTGAGTGAGTGAGTGAGAGAGAGAGAGAGAGAGAGAGAGAGAGATCTCCAATTTCCATGATTTTCTTGGCCCTAGCAACGCGCAGGTCACATACTAGTATATTGTAATTTAAATAGTTCATTGTTACATTTCCTTTCAATAATCTAATACTCTTAGTGTCATAGAACTCTCTTATAATTATTAAAGCCCTCTCAATAGCCTTATGTAGGCCATAGTGAACTTTCACCCTTGTTATTCACAAAATTAGCTAAATAAATCCGTAGAAATGAATTTACGAATTGCCAGAAAGAGAAAGATATACGACATGCTAAAGAGATGGAGGGATTGAGAGGGATCATTAGTGTAGTAGTGTGCCAATATTTGAGAACAACATGTTCTAGTACCATGGAGATCACATACAGAGCTATTGAAATTCACAAGTTCCCCTAGAAACTTTTAGAAATTCTCTTTAAAAATGAACATTACAAATGCAGAAAATCACAATTTTTCAAAGTATAATTGGTTTTCGTTGACATTTGAAATGTTCTTATTTCCAAAACTGTTTGTACATGCCTTCCATGTGAGCACTTGAATTTTTCCTTTATTTAGTTTGTCAATGGGTCCGTTTGTTACACAGCGTTAAATGACATTATTTCTTTCTCATTAATGCTAACATGAACCTTCAACGTGGACAATAGGGATTTTTTTTTGTCTAGTTTGTTCATGGGTCTTTTCATTGCGCAGCTTTAGACGACTTTATTTCTTTCTCGTTATGCCGACATGAACCTTTATAGTGTTTTTTTCACATGTGAAAAGCAAAATTTATCATGTGTGTTATGATTGTTTAGAGTTGTTTTGTAGACACTATTATGTGCACTGTCGCTAGTCATAACCAAAAGATGGGGCGCTAGCAACATGCAATTTACTCACGTTGAACAAAGGACGCGGAAAGTGCATGGAATCTTGTCGCTTTTCCACCATAGCAATAGCCATTCCCCTTTCGCATGGAAGTCCTTAAGCTACCCCAGAGCTTGGCTATGTTAACATAATCTACTCACAATTGTGAGTTTTACAAAGAAAAAAAACGTGCATGGAGGAAAATTTCCAAAAGAAACATTCTTCCTTTTTGCGGCTTATTCTCAAATTTCTAATACTGCTAGTGTCACTTTCTTATTTTCTCTCTCACAAAGAACTCTCTTATAATTATTAAAGCCCTCTCAATAGCCTTATGTAGGCCATAGTGAATTTTTACCCTTGTTATTCACAAAATTAGCTAAATAAATCCGTAGCAATGAATTTATGAATTTCCAGGAGGAGAAAGATATCCGACACTGTAAAGGGGAGGGAGTGAAAGGGATCATTAGTGTAGTAGTGTGCCGATATTTGAGAACAACATGTTCTAGTACCATGGAGATCAGATATTGAGCTATTAAAATTCACAAGTTCACCTATAAACTTCTAGAAATTCTCTTTAAAAATGAACATTTCAAATGTAGAAAATCACAATTTTTCAAAGTATAATTGATTTTTGTAAACATTTGAAATGTTATTATTTCCAATACTGTTTGGACATGCCCTTCCATGTGAGCAATTGAATTTTTCCTTTGTTTAGTTTGTCAATGGGTCTTTTTGTTACACAGCGTTAGATGACATTATTTCTTTGTCATTAATGATAGCAATAGGGATTTTCTTTTGTCTAGTTTGTTAATGGGTCTTTTCATTGCGCGGCTTTAGACGACTTTATTTCTTTCTCGTTATGCTGACATGAACCTTTATCGTGTTTTTCTAACATGTGAAAAGAAAAATTTATCATGTGTGTTATGACTATTTAGAGTTGTTTTGTAAACACTATTATATGCACTGCAACTAGTCCTAAACAAAAGATGAGGCGCTAGCAACATGCAATTTACTCACGTTGAACAAAAGATGCGACATTGTTAAAGTGCATGGAATCTTATCGCTTTTCCACCATAGCAATAGCCATTCCCCTTCCACATGGAAGTCCTTAAGCTGCCCAAGAGCTTGGCTATGTTAACATAATTTACTCACAATTGTGAGTTTTGAAAAAAACAAAAAAGTTGCATGGAGGAAAAGTTACTAAAGAAATATTCTTCCTTTTTGCCAATTTTCACTGTGTATAATGAAAAGAAGTAATGATTAGGATTCTACACTTTATTCACAATCTATTCAACATTGTCTCTTCTCCTTGGAGCTTTCATGCAACATGCTACAATCATAACTACCTTGGTGTTCTTTCTTGGTCTAAGAGGGACCAAGAAGAATAATACTTGATGAGGTTTCTATGCAAAAGCAAGAAGTTTCTATGTACGAATGCAAGGTCACCACTCACAATGGTTTATCAAACATGGTCCTTCAACTACTTTTTCAAGTCAATGATTGAATTTTTTGGCCTCCATAAGACCTTCCTAGTAGACTCTGGAACTCTCAACCACTGGGAGCAATTTGCAATTGTGGACCATTCAAAAAAGCTTGTTGCAAGCAATTGTGGACCATTGGATAGGGCCGGGGCCACATGCACTCTCTTTCATCTTACTTCCTGTTTAATAGTGGCTCTCAACTTGGTGGACTATATGCACTCTCTCATCATCTTATGTAGGCCATTATTATGTAGGCCGTTATAGACCTTCACCTTGATTCTCACCAAAAGTGATGTTGTCTGTGTAGGCCTTGGCCTTTCAAAGAAATTTACGATGACATGATGAGGAGAAGTAATATATTTGTACAACACTAACCTTAAATCCTAATAACGGCGTAAGCATGCCCCTCATAACATTGGTAAAGCTCAACTAGACATGAAGCCCTAGAAATTCGAGTGTGGGTCGTGAGCATATGTAGGTTTTGGGATGAGGAGCTAGCTTCCAGTAGAATTGCAACCATAACCTGCCAATAGAGAAACCAATAGGTCCAAGTGAGCAAGAATCTCTTTGAATAGAACAGGGGCCCACCACCTAGCCCCACATCGAGAAATAGGTCGGAACTCGAAACCCTTGCATGACCAGGAGTGAATCTCTTCGGCGGGGGGGTTATGGAGCGAGCTCAATGGGGCGAGCTTTAGAGCGAGCTCCCCCCCCCCCCCCCCCCCCCCACCTCTACCTCCCATTGCCGCCCCTTACCGCCCATGACAACCAACACCCTAGTCCACCACTGGTGGTTGGTGGTGTTAGCTCACTACCACCATCTGCCACTCCTCCTCCTACACCGCCCATCGCCGCCGGTTCTCCTCCCACTCTTCCTTCTAGTGGGCTACTCAAGGACCTCCTCTCTCTCTCTCTGTCTCTCTCTCTTTCTCTTTCTCTCTCCATCTCTCTTGCCCTCTCTCCCTCCCTCCCTCCCTCTTTCTCTCTCGCTACTCAAGGACCTCCTCTGTGTGTGTGTGTGTCTCTCTCTCTCTCTCTCCTCTCTCTCTCTCTCTCTCTCTCTCTCTCTCTCTCTCTCTCTCTCTTTCTCTCTCGCTACTCAAGGACTCTCTCTCTCTCTCTCTCTCTCTCTCTCTCTCTCTCTCTCTCTCTCGCCCTCTCTCCCTCCCTCCCTCTCTCTTTCTCTCTCGCTACTCAAGGACCTCCTCTCTCTCTCTCTCTCTCTCTCTCTCTCTCTCTCTCTCTCTCTCCCCCCCCCCTCTCTATCAATCTGTCTCTCTCTTTATTTTCTTGATTTTGTCTCTCTTTCTCTCTCACTTGTGTATCTCTATCCCCCCCCCCCTCTCTCTCTCTCTCTCTCTCTCTCTCTGTCTCTGTCATCACACATTCACTAATTGCATATCAAAAGACAACAATGATAGAATTCACTTTGTTGAAAACTCGAAACAAATATCATTGTTTGCACAATTCAAGGTAAATGTGATAGCACAACAAATGCTACATTATTACAATAGTCTTTTTGCACTCAGTAAAGTTTTGAGCTTGTTATCAGCCAGACTAGACTGATGAATGAACATGTTGTTGTTTATGTCCATTCCAAACACTCTCAAGTAGATATAATACAAGTGTTTGCAAGCCACATAGGTCATTCCTTCCCCTGACCTCCTTTGGAAGTCTCTGCAAGTACAACTAGGATTCCTAGCTACCGTGACTCGATATTTCTCACCACGTAATTTTGAGTTTGGTGTTACTGCAATGAAGACTACATGCTTACCGATCTTTACCATTTCCACTTGTTCGATGACCATTTCTAGTCCTAAAGCACTGTTGATCCTTTTCGATGCCTCTACAAAAACACCTGTCCTATACCTGCCCTCACGTCTTTGCCCTTGCACTTCCATAGTTTCTGTTGCGATATGAAACCCTGCTAGCTGCAAAGACTTTACTTCCAGCGCTGTTAAGTTCGTGCCCTGTGCCACTGGCCACTCAAGCGGAGGTCTTGGAGGCCGCATCACAATATATGGACATACATCCTACATATGTTTGACATCATCACTACAAAACCATACCCATGTCTCATTGTTACGCCCCTCCCAGTTGCATTTCCCCCAAAAACTTGGTGCTGTTGTTCCCTCTTTGCATAAATTCACCTTTTTCTTGCACTTTCCTCCTTTGATTTTTCCTTGGCGAGTGAACTTAGACCCCGGTTTTCACCTGCGGATTGCCCACATGGTGTCATTTATGTTAACCTCGATGGTCCGAATTGTCACCCCGTCATTCTCCTCGTCCATAGAGTGATCTTGGATTACGTGTGATGCATCTCCAAATGACAACTTTCGAGCCTTTCTTTGTCGAGCAACATTTTGAGTGATATACTCTGGCCTGTGTCAACTATTTGCCTCCTCGACTATAACATTGCCGAATGTCTTGCGTTGCCTTGTCATTGTAACCCGGTCTCCAAAAAACTCAGGCACCTTTGGAAGATCAGTTCCTCCAATTGCATCGTTCACAACACGGCTACTCTGTGATGGAGTAGGTGTGTGAAATTGTCGTGAAGCTACCCTGTCTCTCATCTTGCTTATGCTTGGTCCGCTTCCTATATACTTACCCTTTGTATATGCCATTCTTTTGGATTGTTGAAGAAGAGTGTTCCCAATATCCGAAACAGTTGCATCGTACAAAGAAATTTTAGGCTTGTGACCTTCACCTGCTAGCCATGAAGCGTGATGTGACTCTGAGAGATTTGTTCGAGGGACGACCTCGATGCAATAGTCATCTAAAGCCTACAAAAAAAGAAATTAATATATTTCATTGATATCATGAAGGGTCTAATTAAATGGACATCCTACAACCTATTCTATAATAAATTTGAAAACTTACACCAACAATTTCCTTCCTCCAATGAGGGTACCTCACATGCCACCAACTCAACCAACACTCCATTGGGCCTAGATTCCCATCTGCCACCTTTCCTGTTGCCTACCAAGATCGAATGAACCGATATTGGGCCTCTGCATCTTCAGTGCTATGCCCACACCGCCACATTCGACACAGTCGCTTGTGCTCGTCTTGAAATGCATTGAGAACATATTTTGTGGTGTGGATCCCTAGACTTTGTTCCCAATGGAAAAGGCATGATCTCTCCCTACCATTCATCACCATATCCGGACCTCCATTGAAAATTGTGCGCACCGCATTCCAGTTTGCTTGGGCTTCATCTGCCATAAAGCCAGCAAAATCTGTTGGGGGCACCCCATTGCGCTCTAGCACGTTGATCATTTGTTGCCAAAATATCATCTGTGTTGTAGTGTCCTCTTCTTTCATCTCACATATGGCAATTGTCATTAATTCTTGGACACTGAACATCAATATGTGTTTAGTACTCTAGAATTTGTTCTAGAATAGGTTGTAGGATGTATTGAACATAAAATTAAAATAATTAAATTAAAACTTTCCTTGGATCGTAAACATGTGCTGCCATGGTTGTCCATCCTTCTACCCGTCGAACGTGATCAAAGCAAACCCACGCTCTTTTTAGATCTCCATTCCCATTTCTTCGCATTCTATTGACAAGATCTATGCCTGAGCCAGGACCTGTTGTCGACATCTTGAATACAAAACATCTATCCTCCTCTCTATTAGATTGACCTGGAAATAGCATTTCGTGGATAAACACAAATGTCAAGCGTCTCTTTAAGTCAATTATCAATGACTCCTCTCCACGAGCACTCGACTCCCCACGAAATTTATGCACCCAATCCTCAATTCTGCGGAGAAGATAATGAAAGTTTAGAAATATATAAGACTTTAAGTTTATAAAGTATATTAAAATGCATTTCCCATACCTTTGGCTTTTAACAAGAGGAAATATTTCTTGAAGTAGAACTGACAACTCTGCTTGTCCAAACGACGTGCATTCACCTGATGAAGGTTGAAGGACAGATTGGGAAATAAGCTTAACCACCTCCATTTGGATTTTTCTCGGCCCAGCTTGGATGCCAAGCGAATCAACGGCCTCAGCCACCAAAGACTTCACCCTTGCAATGGTACTTTTGGATGACCCTAGTTTGACATCATGGGAATGGAAGCCTTGGTGCACCATGGCTCGAGAATAGCGTTTGTCGGTTGGCATTATGTAGTAAAATTGGCAGTCGCAGGTTTTTCGAATAGCAGGCACATGTTGACAATAGAAGCACTTCAAGGTGCCATACTTTTGCAAGTCACCATTTAGCACTGGTCTCTCAATTAGTTTACCTGTTATTCCATGCTTACAATTGTGATTTTGTCACTCTTCCCTTGTACATGAAAGAAAAGAATAAGGAATACCTGTCCAAGACGATGGGTTGGGTATTCTTGTAGATAACACTTGCGAGCACTCTGCAAACACACATTCAAAATCACCTCCACAATAGCTTTTCCTGATAGTTTCTAGAAATTTGATGTTTGTGGTTGTTGGTTTTGTCCACACGTGACCATCCACTGATTGCTCCATTCCATCCATAGTTGACCTCTTGATATTAGGCTGAGGTGGAAATTCAAACACCATGTTTCCATTGTAGCTTGATGGAATTTCTTCCACCCACTCCCATTCCGATGATGCGATCAAGTTCTTTAGCTTCGGAGATCTCATAGTGGGATGTAACGCTAGCTCCACTATGCTAAAGGAATCACCGATCGGTGCCTGCTCCTTCTTACATCCCTCTTGTAGTGGGGAGTCTAGGTCAATCACCCCATTTTTGGGTGTTTTGTTGGCGGGGTCAAAGTGAAAGTCTTCTTTCTCTTCATCAGAAGAAAGCAACAGTATGTCGGCAGATTGTAGTGCTGTAGTAGCTTTCACAGGGGAATCCAAGAATGCAACATACTCTGTGGAAACTTTAGCATCCAAAACATAAAGAGGAGAGCTATTACCTTTACCTGCATTCTGCAAAGGAAAAGTTGATGGTTCACCTTCAACAGATTTTGATAGGGCAAACACATTATAGCCAGCTGGTGCATTTATGTCAGCTCCAGATAGAACCAACAAAGATCTTTCCGATGATAGATGGTGTGGTTTGCCAACCCCCACACCACCCACGTGAACGATGAAATGAGAGCTTTCCATTGAGAGAGAGAGAGAGAGAGAGAGAGAGAGAGAGAGAGAGAGAGAGAGAGAGAGATGGAGGTGGGAGGAATGTGTTGGCAAAGTGAGGGACAGGAGGAGAGGATGAGAAGGGGAGATAGAGGATAGATTGAGAGAAAGTAGTGAAGGTGCCCTGAGCACAGGATGTAGGCAGACTGGACAAAGGTATGTGGATGTAGTGAAGGGAGGGACAGTTGGAGGGAAAGATGATAGAGAAATGGGGTAGAGTAAAGATGATAGAGAGAGGTTGGAGTAGAAATGAGGGATGGTGAGTGATGCTAAGTAGAGAGGTAGAGGAGTACAGATGGTGAGTGAAGGTAAGTAGAGAGGTGTAGGGGGAGAGATAACTAAAAGATGGAAAAAAAATGGTAAGCTGTATTGAGCCATCTCTTTATATAACTCCTTGATACAAGTAAAATGTTAAGAGTAGGGAGGGTGGAGGTTGAAATGGTTAAAAGAAAAAAAAAGAGGAGTCTGTTCATACCACGTTAAAACTCTGTTCTTCTTCTATCTCTCTCTCTCTCTCTATCTATCTATCTATCTCTCTCTCTCTCTCTCTCTCTCTCTCTCTCTCTCTCTCTCTCTATCTCACACACACACACACACACTTTTCTTTTTTGTTAATCTCTCTTTCTCACACACACACACACACACACACACACACACACACACACACACACACACACACATACTGAATGTACGGTATTTTGTTGATGCAACCTTCCCTCATCTTGCAATCTTGCTGGGTTGTAGCTTCCATTGAGTTGAATAGGCAGGTGCGGTTGGGATTTATTCCAAAATAGGAAGTATCTGTTTAGATGCTTGCAATCGCCAAGGTCAAATAAGGTGCAGCTCGCTGTTTACACTCCTCATGTTCCTTCCATTTTTAGGAAAAGTGCACCGCCATTCATAAAGAGAAGAGGCATAGCACACCTCTCTCCCTCTCCCTCTCCCTCTGCGCGTTCTTTTGCAGCAAAGAGCAAGGATCTAGATATCTCTCTCTCTCTCTCTCTATCTCTATCTCTATCTCTGTCTCACTCCTGGTCACGAGCCCATCCTATTCTCTCTCATGCGCAAGCCCATGACCATTCTCTCTTTGTCTCTTGTACGTCGCATAAGAGAGAGGAAGATGGGGGAGGGGGGCTTGCAGATCTGGCGCATAATTATGTAGTTGACAAATGTTGATGGGAGAGACAGATGACAGGAGAAGCCGCAAGGTGTTGGCGGAGGAGGTAGGGAATAGAGAGCATGGTGAGATAGGGGTATGCACATGCGGGGGAGGGGGAGGGATGCGCAAAGCGGGGGATTTTTTTTATTAGTCTTCCCGTATGTACTGTATGATTATGTAGGCTTTGAAGATGAATTGCTTCATTAAATATAGACATGATTTCCCTATTTAATAATGAAATTTTTCTGCCTTTTTTAAAGTCAAAAATCCCGGAGCAATAGCGATATCGCTATTGCTCCTTTATTTTGGCCTTTTTTAAAGTAAAAAATAAACGGAGCAATAGCGTTATCGCTATTGCTCCTTTTTTTAAAGGTTTCTGTGCCTACGTCGCAGGTCTTCAACCCCAAGTAAGCGCTCTCTCTCTCTCTCTCTCTCTCTCTCTCTCTCGCGAGAACCGGCAAGCGGTCAAGTAAGGTAACCGACCCCATCTCGATTACTGCTGCAGCATTAGCGTGATAAGGAGGTCCTCCGCCAGGTCCGCAACAGCGTGACAAGGACGTCTAAGAGCTGCATCAACAGCGTGACAAGGAGGTTCTCTTGTGCGTCAGCAGGCAGCCACGATTCTCTCTCTTGTGCATCAACGTCACAGGCAGCCAGGATTCTCTCTCTTGTGTGTCAGCGTCAGTGGCAGCCACGATTCTCTCTCCCTCTCTCTCTCTCTCTCTCTCTCTCTCTCTCTCGTACTTGGAGACTAGGCGTATGAGCACACCTATATGAGACGGCGATAATTTTTTCCAGCCATGCTTTTTTATCGGATTTTGTGTCGCACTCTTTCAACCTCATCATTGAGAACCTTCTGTTTGACACACACAGAAAAAGTTGAAGCGTGCCTGTTTTCCAGTTCGTTTTAGCATTAGGAATATCAGTTCTAAGAGAAACTTTCTCAACATACTCTTTGCAAGTGTTGAGACTGTGAGTATCTGAATATATGTTGGTCCGTCGCATCAATCTTAGCAAGGAGTGGAGTCCTCTGTGGAGTTTGAAGTATGGTAAGCACAAAAAAGTGCCCGTTGGTGTTACAGAACCTACCTACATGTGTATATTGGGAAACCTGACACAGGAGTCATCTTCTTTGTGTGTGGACTATCTGGAGTGTTTGACTATGGGGTCTTGCCTATGGGGCACCCTCTTTTTAGGGAGGCGTTTCTTCCTATTACATGACGCATTTCCCTTCCTCATATTCTGAGATAAGGGTTGGTGATCGTTATGGGGATGCGCATCATGTCATCATGTGCAAGATGGATCTCGGGGAGCAGGTAACTCCACGGGCAGCGTTGTCTTGATTGCTAAGATTATAAGGGCCTTAATAGAATTACAATTAAGCATCAGTATCGTCTACCGTGGATGGATGGCCTCATAGATAGACTCTCAAGTTCAAGGTATGTATCAACCAAAATTGATCTGAGGTCAATACGACCACATTCTTGGGATGTCTTGAAGCTTGTGACGTGTACTTGGTATGGGTATTACCATTTCTTTGTCCTACCTATTGGGTTTACAACCTCCACTTTCTAGAAGCAAATGATAAATGACTTGTTTCGTCCGTACCTAGGAAAGTGGATAGTGGTGTTTCTAGATTGCATTCTCAGATAAGCTACCTTGTTAGAGGAGCATTTTTGCAACATCTTGGTCTCTTTTGCATATTGTGGTGAGAGGTGGTGTATTGAAAGTTACTGAGTACAAGTTTTTTTTTTGCTGTTGTTTGAATTTGCGGTAGTGCATGTTCGCCTTTATTGCGTCTGTGTGTGCGTTTTATATGTGAGTCTCTCTCTCTCCTCCCTACAATATAAAAAGATGAGTAAAGATTGAGAGGACCATTTTATGTTGTTGCTCTAGACAAGTATGGTCCTCCCTTCTTTCCTCCTCCTCCCTCTCTACCACCTCATCCCATCCTCCTACCTCTCTACCCCGTGCCTTCTCACCATCTCCTCCCCTCTTAGCTATCCTCTCTCTATCCCTCATCCTCTCCACCTCTCTCCTCTTCCCTCCTACTGTATCCCTCCCAACAATTTTCCTTCTTCCTCTTATTGTCCCTCATCTCTCCTACTAGTCCTCTAACTCCATCCCTGTCCTCTCCATTGGCCATTCTCCCTCTCCCTCTCCTTTTCTCTCTACCTCTCTCCATCCCCGTCCTCTCCGTCGGCCATCCTCTCTCTCTCTCTCTCTCTCTCTCTCTCTCTCTCTCTCTCTCTCTCTCTTTATGTTGATGTAAGACTAAACAAAACCCACGTTACTTTGTTGAAGGTGTTGCAATATTGGAGAAAACAAAATCTAGAGGACATTCAACCACATTCAGCTATATAGGTCAGTCCTTTGAACAAATGCCGAAGCATTCTATTTTTTTTGGGATTCATTATTCTCTCTCTCTCTCTCTCTCTCTCTCTCTCTCTCTCTCTCTCTCTCTCTCCGCAAGGATTTCATCTGTGAAAAATGAAAAATGAAACATGGCTACGAAAAATTTGTCTTTTAGCAAGAATGAGCACGTGGTGCTCTTAAGCAAGGGCAAGGAAGTTGGGAAAGGAATTATGATACAGTCTCTACCCCACGAAAAGCTACATGGAAGAGAGTTTCCTAGAGGCACGTTGGGAGTAGCTGTCCAATCGGCATCAACTCCCGGTCTCATGTTGCCACATGTTCCACCCATTGACGATGATGTGTCCACCTTAGGTGCAGCAGTGGGTACAGTTGTGGCGTGGCCGATAAGAGAATTGGTAATGAGACCTCTTAGTTTTATTTAGACTTACATGCTCTCTTTTGCAAGCAACATCGAACATTTTGTGTCCAGGCAAAAGGACAACGAACTGTATCCTCTGGAGGCAAAGGTTCTCACCAAGAGCCACTAGCATAGCATCGGGTGCTATGCCCAAACCAAGAGTTTCAAAGCCTCCTCCAAAGACTCTTGCTGCAGAGGTAATCCACTGGAGTTTATTGCACTATTTACTCATGAAATTAATCGTTGTTTTCCAGTAACCTAAGCTAATTATTATTTGCCTATGGCCAAGTAATCGACGGGTGTCAAGAAAAGAAGTGTAGATCAAGCAAGTGAAGTCGTTGAAAGCAAGCTGGTCACACGAGCACAGAAAGAAGAGGACCCTAGCTGGGAGCCCCCAAAGAAAAAGGGTAGAATTCCTTTGAAAAAGGAAGGTGCTAGCACAAAGAAAGAAGTCACCAAAGCGAAAGTAGTGCAAAAGCCAGTGAAAGCCAATGCAGAGGGCACTACACAATCCGAGGTACCAGCGCCATCAAAGGACAAGGTCCCTATTGCGAAGTACTCAAGTGAAGAAGATGACGAAAGAGAGGATGCGGGGGATGAATATCGCGGTCTTTTTACTATTACCGAGAAATCCACGCTGAAATGGGATTTGCTCGACGACACTTTGCACCGCCTTCAGGTTGGTAATTTCTAAAATGGTATGCTCCTCTAACATTTCCTATTTCAAACTACAAGATCAAAAGCTATTCAAGTACGGTTATACAGGATACTCGCAAAGTACCACTGCCACCAGTGCCATTGTGCCGCTTGTTACCTCATCCAGCGGTACGGCCAGTGCAAGATCATGTGCACAATCTAGCTTTGGAGTTCTCTAGAAATGGATATGTTCCACATCGTGCCAGGTTCATGCTTTCAATAAGGACTCTAGATCTAGATTCAATAGAAGTTAGTCATGCTATTCGGAAAACCTGGGATCCAATCTGGATGCAACTTAATGAGGAATTTGAGAAACAATTGCATAAATCCGGGTGGGGGGATGTGAAAGGAAAAATGTTGTACACATGGGATGGGAATCACCGTCTTCGGGCATGGAATGCACAAATTGATACAGGTAGATTACTTTATACACTTCTGTTTCTGACTCAATATCAAGATGAGATGAATTTTGTGAAACTATGCAAGGTAATTTTGCTCTGCAGTTCACAAAGAGGAGCCTAAGTACCATTGCTGTGTGGAAGCTTGCATGGTTAAGGTCACTAAAGAGAACGAGGGAGAAGTTCTCACTGTGGTGGCATGCTTGAATTGGTAAGCTTAGCTATAACATAATTAACGCATCCTTGTCGAATCGATAAGCTTAGCCATAGCATGAGTATTGCTTCCTAGTCAATTTGATAAGCTTAGCTATAGCATGGTTATCTCTTCCTAGTCTTTTAATGGTGTAAGTTTTGTTGCCACAACATTAATGACAAAGGCTACGTAAAAACTTCCTTCATAGATATGCTATGTATGGTAAGAGCAATGGGCACAACCAACATGGATACATTGCTTAAGGGTTTGGAGGAAGATGTTCCACGATGGTTGCAACGAGAATTAGATGCTGAAATGAATAAGCGTGGGGGATTGTGAAGACGCTGGTACAAGGTCCCTCTTATCGTGCTATCCCAACTTCTATATCCGGTAAGTTTCATTGTCCTTTACGTTATTCTCACCATGACAATGTAGTGGATCAAACAAAGAATGAACTAATGTCACGATTCAGGCAAAGTATACAAAGGCTTTGCAATCTGTGAGTAATAAGCGAAATGAGCTCTCAACGGAGGAGTTCACTACCCATTACCGTAACGCATTCCATATGACTGACAAGAAAGCTCGAAAAAATACGCAACGGGCATCCGCAATTGCGGATCCTAACTTAGGAGAGGAGTGGTGGAGGTAAGATTAATAGGGGTTTCTTTCAAATGGAGTTAAGTTTACATTCACGTGCTGCTTAAAATTTTTTAACATTTGTTTCTAGATTGCTTATGGACATAGATTGGAGTAGGAGACCAAAGTGGTTGACAGATGATCGAATATACAGTCTTGCATGCGCCGATCTACCAGTCGATCATCGTAGCAATGTGCTAAGGGCTTTGGTTAGCGATGATCCAACCACATTATATCTAAGCCTAAAATCAACGCTAAGTAAGGTCATTTTTCGATAAATGTTTCAAATAAAAAGAGTATAGTAAACAATAACATAGTTGCGTAATAATGTAGATGACCACTCCGTATTTCTCACTTGATTACGTTGAGAGACATGGTGGAATCGACTTGTGAACGAGGCTAGGAGACAATATGCATTGCTGAATAAATCGTGCCGCCTCCCTGAAAACGACACCCTAGTGACAACTATAAGGGAGTGGCAATCGAGGTACAGTGGCACATTGTATGAAGTGGAGTGCGAGAGCTTGAAAGGTGGACTCAAATCTAATAAGCAGAAATAGAGGGAGGGTACTAACATGGCCGCCAAACGGGCATTTTACAGCTATGTAATCTTGTCCTACTTGATTTCCAAATCTTAAAAAAGTTGAGTGGATGACAATAAGTATATTTTGACAAACATATACCAGATGGGTGCGGATCATGGATTGGACAGATAAAGTTCCAGTTACAAAAGAGTGTTTCAATGTGAAGCACACTGCATGCATGTATACGGAAGAACAACGTGCAGCATTGTGGCCCAAAAAAGTTTATGTTGAGTGTCCTCTTTTCATTGAGTTTGCGAAGGACACATTTCCCCCCAACGAGCGGGAGCAGTTCAAGGAGGTAGAGACCGGCAGAGTTAAAAGACAACAAGAAGAGGTAAAAGCATACAAAACCATAGTTAAACTATTTTCATGTCATGTGAGGATTTAACTGCAACACGTGAAATTAATTTTGCCAAGGTAAGAACCTACGTTCCCTAAAAGGAAAAGATGTTGTGACTGAGGGGACAGATAATGAAGAAGAGGTGGAGGAGGATCGTGAACCAAGGCGCAGCGACGGTGAATGTCCTTCGGAGTTTGAGGATGATGAAGACGAAAGTGATGTGCCGCCTTCTCCAACTGCTAAACCTACAAGAGCCCCACAAACTACCCAGGCAAGTTTTTGCACACCCTTGTTGTTGCTTAAATGGAAAGGTTGAACTAATAGAACTCGTGTAATTTATATGCTCTCGACAGGGGAGCAGCGCGAAGAAGGGTAAAGGTCAAGTAATGGACAGAGATACTCCAATGCCTCTAAACAAGGTAGGTACATCAAGTCTGAAAGCACGTCAAGAGAGAGACACACAATCAATGGGATAGAACCTATTAACACCGAGAAGCCTAAAAAACCAAGCTCATAGTCAGATCCTAGAGCCTGAACAAGCTCCACCAGCATCTCATTCCATTTCAGAGCCTCATGTTCTTCCTTCGCATGACGAGGCACATGAGCAGGCACAACGACAGTGCACAGAGATTGGAATTAATATAGAGCCTACTCATTTACACCGCCAGGCGACCACTGAAAGTGAAGGGTTGCAGGATGCAATATGCTCTAATGAAATGGAAACAATTATCGGTCTACCTTGTAAGTATGGAATGATTGATTGTGGTATGTGTTGTGCAGTAAGAAATGTATTTATTGCAGTGGGTGGATGCAGATGATGCGAACGTCACAATAACCGAAGTTTCAACAGGATTGTCTACTGTAGCAGAGACTGGTCACCGCGGGGAGCCTGCTCTTCTTGTTGGAGGTGAGCAAGTGTGTAGCAACTAAGAGAAGATATCTTTAAGTATTTAAAATACAGTCACTTACCTGCTTGTTATATTTAGATGTCATGGTGCAATGCAACACTCCACCTCACGATGAAGCGCAGAATTCAATGGCACATAGCTCTGGTATGCTACCAACCTGAGGTACTCCTAGTATTATTGTCTCACCTTACTAACTGGATATTCATTTCTTTAAAATCAGATTCTGCGGTTTTAGCTATTGATCCTATGGGAGCAGCTGACGAGACGGGAAAGGGAGATGTAGGTGCCCTACTCACAAAAATTGCTATAGTAGCTAGGCGAAGCTTTCGGGTGCGAGGCGGGACAACAAATGTAGGTTGCGATGCAATATTTTGTCATCTACCAACCAACACAAGCGTCGTTGGGATAACATCACCCAATATCCCCAAATGGAACCATTTCGAAATCAATCAAATCCAAAAGGTTTTTGGTATTTCTAGGGAGTATCTTGATGAGAAGGGAAATCTAGTTTTGATATGTCGTCGAGAACATGCATGGGTATTATCGAGCCTAGCAAATCAAAATGGGTACTATCTTGATCATACCACTATCGTCCTGTGTGCTACTCCATTTAGCCTCCATGGTGGTGTTACGGTAGGTAAAACTACTTGCTTGCTTTGGAGAATTAGTGTGTGCTAGATTGTGTCCTCATTACGAGTCTTAAGTCCCATAGATGTGGTGCTTGGAAATCGTTGTATTCTGCAAAATTGGTGCCTACAGATTGAATTGAAAGCCTGATTCGGACGTTATCTTTGATTACTACAACGCCAGTCATTGGCAACTTAAAACGGATGGCTGTCCTTGGCGAGGTATGCCGTGAGTTTTCAAAAAGTTCACCTCCATTGTATTTGCTTATCTAAATTTCCAGACATACATTTAGAATGATGATATCTCTTCAGGGGGCATGGAGAGAAGTCCAACTTTACACGAGAAGCTACTCTCTTTCTATACAGAGGAGGGTAATGTAGTATTACAAATGTATGCTGGTTGTGGTCTTCTGGCATGTCCGGGGCTGCGAATGGGTCGACATGTACTGTTGCTAGATCGACAAGAGTCAATGGAAGAATTGCAACATCTACGTAATGGTAAGTGTCTTTCTTCCTCGATTAGTGTGAAAGATTGAATTATGTACCCCTCCTAATATGATGCTAAGTAAGATCCATTTGGTAATTGATCGTCGTGAAGGCACATGCACACTTCCTTCTTGCCATGCGAAAAGGAAAATCATAGTGTTCGATGTTAACGGTGTCCTGTTGAAACGGTGGCGGTGGGAAAGTGCTCCTTCCCACGCTGCAAATATTCTAAATGTAGGGCGAATGGGTGTGTCATTGTGACCAGGGATATTGCGATTGCTGAGAGTGGTGTTTGAGCTATTCGATGTAGGGCTTTGGAGCTCCATGCAAGAGCAAAATCTGACCCCCATTATCAATTTAATTAAGAGTAAATACAAAGAGACTGGGTATGGTGAGACATTTTTCAAGTTTTGTCTGCATCAAGGACATTGTGAAGAGAGGCACTGCGAAGGCAAGCATCCAAAATTAAATTTGGTGTTTGTGAAGAACTTTAGGTCTAAATTGGTAGCCTCATACATCAAGGACCCTCTGAACACCATTCTAGTAGATGAAAATCCTGAGAAGGCAATTGAAAACCCACCACATACGCTTGTCACAGTAAGGAGTTACGATGGAGCGAGCAACGACAATGTGCTCCTCATGAATTTACTCCCATATCTAGAAGGTCTTCATGCATATCCTGGGTTAGCAACGGATTATATCAAGAACACGCCTTTCAAACAGGGTACACAATGTGTGTCATAGGATTCATTTAATAGGTGATTGGTTTCAAATACTCGGTACTGTCTTCTACGGCTTCTTAGTTAACTTTTAGTATCAATGTAGTTTTTGCTAAGAGCATTGTCCCTAACCGAAATTTGATTGTAGTTTCTGCAGCGCATGGTGGGAAAGTTGAGCACACAATGGAGGAAACATTTGGTCTTGGAGGAGATGCGGTCATGGCACATTCTAAAATGTGATGAGGGAACCAAGAACATTGTGTACACAACAATGTTTAGCTACTATATTGTAACTGAACGTCATAAAATAAATAAAAGTATTTGGGTCATTTTTTAGTCTCCTCTTTTTGTCTTTGTTTTAATCTAGTTGAATTTACATATGTACATGTGATGAGGGACCAAGATAATTATGGACACAGCATTGTTTAGCTGTTAACGTCATCAAATAAATACAGTTATTTGGGTCACTTACTACTATCCACTCTCTATCTTTGTTTTAATCTATTTGGTTTTAGATATGTACAGAAGAGAAAGAGAGAATGCAAATATTGTAGCCTAAATGATTGTAGCATGCGATAGCGTGAACATGCACTGAGGTCAGAGTAATTGTTTTCTTTTTGGTAAATTGCATAAAAAAGCACATGGCAATGTGGGGGGAGGGGTCGGGATTGGTGGGGTAGAGGAGAATAGAGAGGGTAGTAGCAGTTGGAGAGATTGAGAGAGAGAGGGGGGTATAGGGGTTAGAAAAACATATTGCAATGTGGGGGGTGGTATGCGGAATAGTGTGGAAAAAGAGAAGAGAGATGGTCTGAGGAGGAGAAAAGAGAGAGAGAGAGAGAGAGAGAGAGAGAGAGAGAGAGAGAGAGAGAGAGAGAGCGAATAATGTAGCCTAAATGATTTTAGCATGCGATAGCGTGAACATGCACCCAAGTCAAAGTAATTGTTTTCTTTTTGGTTCAATTAGATAAAAAACATTTTGCAATGTGGGGGGCGGTATGTGGAATAGTGTGAAAAAGGAGAAGAGTGAAGGTCAGAGAGAGAGAGAGAGAGAGAGAGAGAGAGAGAGAGAGAGAGAGAGAGAGAGAGAATATTGTAGCTTAAATGATTTTAGCATGCGCTAGCGTGAACATGCACCCAAGTCAGAGTAATTGTTTTCTTTTTGGTTCAATAACATTAAAAAACATTTTGCAATGTGGGGGGCGGTGTGCGGAATAGTGTGAAAAAGGAGAAGAGTGAAGGTCTGAGGAGGGGGGGGGGGAGAGAGAGAGAGAGAGAGAGAGAGAGAGAGAGAGAGGGGGGGGGGGGGGGGGGGGGAACAAGAGGAGAGGACAAGAGGAGGGAGAGAGAGAGAGAGAGAGAGAGAGAGAGAGAGAGAGATGAGGTAGAGGAGAGGGAGAGAGAGAGAGATAGAGAGAGGGTGCCAGTTTAGGGTGAGAGAGAGAGAGAGAGAGATGAGGTAGAGGAAGGAGAGAGAGAGAGAGAGAGAGAGAGAGAGAGAGAGAGAGAGAGAGAGAGAGAGAAAAGAGAGAGGGAGGAATGAGGTAGAAGAGATGGATGAGTAAGGAGGAAGAGGATGGCGGCTAGAGGAGGTGATGGAGGAAGAAGGTGGAGGGGAGGGAGGATGTTGGAGGGCGGCAAAAAAAAAAAAAAAAAAAGCTCACTCCTAAGCTCGCTCCATTGAGCTCGCTCAAAGACCTAACTCTCGATCGGCAGGTGCCCCCCTCCCAGGGCAACCTCCAAATCCTCTGCACAATAGATCCTGACCATGAAGGAGTCAATCCACCACTCTTGGCAATGCGGATGACCTGATCTTGGGAGGGCGTGGTATCCAAAGCTAGGCCGGTATGATATGCACACAAATGAACAGATTATGCTACCTGAACCAAGTATGGAAGTCTAGGAACCTTTGAGTCTTTGGGAGCAAACTAGAGGTAGCTCTCTTTGATGATATTGTGTGATCAAGCATTGAGCTCATTCAAATTAGGAGCAAGAAAAGAGGTAGCAGACAAAGATGAAGGATGGATGCATACTTTGAGTTGTTTAGAACACCCAAGAGAATAGGAGTTACTCATATGGTAGGTTTTTTGTGTACAAGTCTCCCAAGGTGATGCAAACTCCTTGGAAAATAGTTTACCCTTTTAATGTAGTCCTTACTTCTTGTGGGTAAGGAAAAATTTTAGGGAAGTAACAAGGCAACAATAAGGAATCATCTTGACATTTTAAAACATAAAATTGTAAAGGAAGTCGTGTGGAATCATGCTGACGTTAGGCACGTTGACATTTTAAAACATAAAATTGTAAAGGAAGTTCTGCGGAATCATGCTGACGTTAGGCACGTTGATATTTTAAAACATAAAATTGTAAACAAATTCATGTGAAATCATGTTGATGTTAAGCACGTTGACATTTAAAAATAGAGAATTTAAAGGAAGTCATGTGAAGCTTTAAAACGAAGTCAAATGAAGGGACCCCTTTATTAAGTAAGAAGATTTCAAAGCTCTAATTGCAAAAGTATATCCATCTCTCCTCTCCCTTTCCATCATCCTTCCCTTCGCTTCTCTCTCTCTCTCTCTCTCTCTCTCTCTCACTCACTCACACACACACACACACACACACACAAAGACACCAAAGACAATTCTTGAGAAATGAGAGCTTTTCTTAATAAAAAACATCGTATTAATAAATATATTTCACTTTACATAAAAATCATCATACTTTTGGTCCTTTTTGGCTTTTTAAAAGCCTTAGTATCCATATGGGTGAAGGTCGTTCAAATTTGTTTCCTTGACATGTGTCCCTTTAAAAATTGAAGAGAAAGAAAGTATTTGCTTTCAAATGCTATTTCCCAAAGCCACTTTTTTTTTTTTTGGCATGCTAAAAAAGACTAAAGAACATAGGATTAAAGAGTCTCCCTATATGATATATGATATATGATTGTGAAGTATTGATTCAAATTTTTGGCTTTCTAAAAGAAGCCTTGGAGATATGTTGGGTTAAGCATACTTTCAATGTTGATATATGATGTGAAGTATTGATTTAAATTTTTGACTTTCTAAAAGAAGCCTTGGAGATATGTTGGGTTAAGCATACTTTCAATGTTTTCTGTGATAATTGAGACTTACCTTAAATGTTATTTTGGTTTTAAAATATTAAATGTATATTTTTATTTCACCTTTCATTTCACTTTCTCACATGGCTTGACTTCTCTTGCATTGTATTCTTTTAGAATGATAGAGTGAAGCTTCACCTTGCATAATTATACACACAAACATATATATTTTTATTTATTTTTAATATGCAAATCATAGTAAAGAGAATAAAAATTGGTGCAATGATGTCAAAACTTAGCTCCAAAATCCTACAAATTTCAAAAAATTTACTAGTATTTTTGGTTTGCTTCTTTGCGAAGAGGACACTCGATCGCTTAATAAAAGAAACATTCCAAAACACTGCTTCATCTTATATAATTTATATAATTTTAGTTAAATGATTTTATCACTTTCTTATTGTTTCTTAATCTGGCTACACACTAGTAGCTACTCCTCTGGGAGTCATCCCAGTCGACACTCCTCGCTTCGGACCTAGACTTCAGTGGAGACACATTACGTCCGTACCCCCACCGAGCTAGAGACCCTTGCTGAGACACCCAGGTTCATGCGTCACAGGTGAGAGGGCTTGCCGTACTTGGTCGACATCAACAACGACATCATCTTGGATGACGAAGGCAAGAAGGTGATCTCGCGCATGCGTGGTTTTTTCTCTCAGGTGTTTTGACACTACATAAACACCTGGAGTGAAGTGCACTTCACTCCATAAACACCTGGAGTGAAGTGCTAAATGAATTAAAAGACATAGTCATCAACATGTTGCATGATGAGTTTTTCGTGTCAAGTCGTGATGAGCGCTTCAATGAAGACTTGATGAAGGTTCGAATGCGCGAATACTACAAGCACAAGCGTTTTGAAGTACAAAAAGCAATAAAGCATGGGTGGAACAGACCAGATTGGTTGGCTAAAGAAGATTGAAAGAATGCGAAGCGAGCAGTACGCGAGAATCCTGACAAGTGGAAGCAACAAAAGGAGGTAGCCAAAGCGCGAGTAGAGGCAGGGAGCTCGCACGACTTGGGGAGCGGCGAGTGGGCATCATTTGAGGCTGATTTTGTAAGTGTTTTTGCATTTCTCTTTAGGTTTGGTAGTTACGTCTATTTGTACTTTTAAATTCTAACATAATGGATTCTTTGTATGTTTTGAACAGTGGTCGATGATAGGACAGGACCCCACACCGTACGAACACGAGTACGTAGGCAGAAGAGCTTAAATGCCCTGATGGACATTCTGAGTTCTCGCACGGCATGGTTAGTATTTCACTTTACTTTTTTACATTTGTTGTATTTTAATGATAAGCTAAGAAAATAGATTGTTTTGTAATTATATATTTATACTTACAAAAAGTCTTATTGTTTTTTTCTGGAGAATCCGACAGATACGCCGCTTGGACGCAATGAGACGTCTAATTAGATGACGTCAGTCTAGCCGTAGCCAGATAGCATTAGTTTTCTTTTGTCATAGCATGTATAATGAGATGACGTGTATACGTCTTTTTGTAACTATTGAAAAATGATGTATTTTCTCAATAATGACAATTGTGTTGTAACTATTACATTTGCAAAGCTTAACAATCAAGTGATTTTACCTATGATGTGTATAATTTTCATTGATTTACTTTTGTCAATTTACTTTCATCCAATTACTTTTGTCAGTTTTGTATCTTTATTCTGCAAACAATACTATGCATGATGGAGTTAATGGTTATATTGTGGGTGACTACTTTCGGTCTTTACTCTGCAAACAATACTATGCATGATGGAGTTAATGGTTATATTGTCTTGTGGGTGACTACTTTCGGTCTATACCTTTCACTTTCTTTTAAAGGTGAATCTGTGCTTATCTAGAATTCATTTAGGTATACTTTATTCTGGAAACATTCAATATGGTTGATGGGTTGAATGCCCTGCCACCCAAAATTTTTTACTCTCGGACGTCGCTATAAGTATCTCTATATAAGGTTCTGCAACGTCGCTATAAGCATTGCTACAGAAGGACTGCAACCATTTCTATATACGTCACTATATGCGCCGCTATATAGTGACACATATAGCAACGCATATAGCGACGGTTATAGCAAGTTCTCGTAGCGACACTGTTAGCGAGGGTCTTAGCGATGTTGGGGAGTATAAAAACCCAATGTATGTCCGTCGCTAAAAGCGTCACAAGTGCACATAACCTCTTGTAGTGTTTGTGTATGTATAATGAATAATATAATGTATAATTTTATTTTTATTTTTATTTTTGTTTTATATTTTATCTTCAAATGATAATGTGCAATTTGCATCTTTCACCTCATTATTTAAGTGGGGCCGTTTCTAATATATAAGCCATTTGTGATTATATATATATAATGAATAATATAATTTTATATTAAAACACAATAAAAATTTAATGTGATTGTAGGCACTCATTGAAACTTACTTTCCTTAAATTTCATTCCTCCCTTAACTTAGCAGGCCTTTGTGTCTCTTCACCTTGTTTTTTTTGCAATTCTCACATTATGTAGGATACTTGTATTAACAGAAACAAAACGATACATATATAAGTAGTCCATAGAGAGAGAACTTGCCATGGGGACACATGGACTAAAGTGCCGAGCTTTTATAGTGAGCTAGCAACCCATACAAACAAAATAAAATGTCAAGTGAATCACTTCTTCTAGTTCTTCTTCTTTTGAATAGACTAGTATGTGACCCGCGCGTTGCTACGGCTAATTAGAAACAAGGTTAAGCTCTGTAACACTCTCCTCAAATGCTAAAAAAAAAACTAGATTTAGTGGAATTCCACCTACAAAATTTAAGATTTAGCTCTAAATTTCAAAATTTGAAGGTAAAAAAACCTACAAAATCTAGTGTAAAAACCTTCAAATTTAGTCAATTCATCTCTAAAATTTCTCATATATAGGTTTGCCCAGGTTTTGAAAGAAGAAGCCAAGGTCTTTTTTGAGCACTGCTCTCCTTCGCACCTTTCCCCAAGGTGGCAACATGTGCAAACGTTCTCTATGTATCGATAATGTAGTGCCAAATATATTCTTGGATGCTTCATTATTAAATCAAATCACCCTCCAAAGCTATGATAAGGCAACTCTAGCTAGCTATCAATAGTCACATCCAAAAATGGAGGAGATGACATTTAAAACCTCTCAAAAGACAATTCAATGAAAATTCACCCACATGAAAGTGTTTATTCTTATAATCTTCTTTAAACGTAAAGTAATCGTTGGTTGCTTCAAGTTACTATATTGTTCCATTAAAAAGGCTATTCTTTGATGTTCATTCATTGGCAAAAGAAAAGAGACAATCTTTCTCTTTTAATCACTTTGTATTAACAAAAATAAAAGAGTGTTTTCATAATGTTCTATAATTGTAACTTCAACTTACACAAATGCAATCACAAGTCATTACTACACTCAAACTTTGTTTAGTTATATCAATATAGCCTAACATAATGTTTACATATCTCTCATTACTATGCTAGCCCACTCACCCTTTCCAAGATCCATTATGATGTCATCTAAACTCTTTCAAAATTCTATGTTTGAGGGTCCAAAAAGCCATGCGGTTAACCATATGTAAAAGATTATATGGACCTTGGTCTACTAATGTAGCTTGGTGAATATGAGATTGAGAGTGAGGAAAATCAAGCATCGATGAGTTTCAACTATCAAGGGAGATGTCTTTTGAGGATTAAGAAAAAAAGTGGGATTGAATAGGGAAAGTTAAATTGGTTCGTGTGTCAGACAATGACGTGATAGAGATGAAATGAGAATGTGTAGGTCAATTGGTGGCTACAGAGGCAACACGAACAAAAACTTAGGATAGGTGGTGTGCAAACCCAAGCAGGGAAGTTGGCAATCTATAGACATGAGATTCTTTTTTCTTTAATGCATCGCATCGCAAGAAGGACATACACCGGCTCACAATGGAGTGGTCAGCATGGAAGGTCTTGTATGAACTCGCAAGTTACGGGTTCGATTTTAACAGGCGCATCCTTGAAGCATGCAACTAGTGCAGCCCTGGGTGGAATATGTGAGGAGAGCGACATAACTAGATTGACTAGAGCATACGCAACTTTGGGAGGTTGGAGAAGATGTGTTCACACAAGTGTAGTTCCAAGAGCCTCGCACCAAGCTATGGATTTTTCATACTCTGGTTGCCTAAACTATGCTATATGAACATATGGGGACCCTCAGTCGATAATCATATTGTTAGCATGGTTGTACAGATGGGTGGCGAGACATGGAGAGGCCCCTTATTTCCATGATATTGAAGATGGTCAAGGCTAAGGCCTTGATTCCCGATGCGATCATTCGAGAAAATCTGGATGCCCCTCCTTTGGTGATTGAGGCCCTTACGAGGTTAGTGGCATTCATATACAGTTAGTGAGAGCTCTTACAAGATCGTTATGCTTGGCTGGCCTTAGAGTCCTCCCTGCGACAGCATAGGGAGATACATTACGTTGGTATGCACATATGGCATCATGATTTGAGCTATATGGTTTCTTTATGGGAAAGCTCCCCCCTTTCAGTATTCTCTAGATGCACCCTCTATGTTTGACACAGAGGGAGGTCACTAGACTTAAGCGATAGGACATGTTTTAGCTAGATACCTACAGGACATGGATATAGCCTATATAGGAGCTAGTGGACATGAAGGTGACTACATATAGAGAACATTTTCTCTAGTTCAAAGAGGATGGGCCAAGGCTTGGCATAGCATTTTCTCTCTCATTTCTCTATTATTGCTTTTGAATGACAAAGATATAGTGTGAGCGTCTCTATGTGTACTCATGAGTGAGCTTTAGAAGATGTATAAGATTGCCATCATTTGGTAAGAGCGAGCAAGACTCGTCGTAGGCGGGTCGTGCAAGCTAGTGTTTATAATAGGGACAAGAGTAGGATTTGGTGCGCAAGCCAAAGAATAGAAATATACACTAAGTTTTATTAGTGGCCCCGGATACTGCATTGTACATCCCCTATTGTGGAGATGTTGTCCCTCAAGACCCAAGTAGTGCTTGAGGTTCATTGTACATTCTTTGGTGAGTTAATACATAATCTCCGCTCACATTGTGAGTATGGGAAAAAAAACCCCTTATAATTAGCTTCCTTGTAGAGGCTTTAGAGAAGTGAAAGAAGCGTGTAAAAATTAGTTTGGGACTTGCAAAACACTTTAAAGGTCATACCTCAATTAGCGCAAAGCCTAGCCAAGATGCGATGATTTCTAAAGAGTTTTTTAAAGCAACTTTACAAAATTAAATTCCCAACATAAATTAAAATGAGTGTTCGAGATTCAGGCTTCTCTAATGGACTTTTATAATATCTTGAAGGTCAAGAACTGCCGCGTCTTTGATAATGACCTCTATGTGGCTAGCTTCTTAGTGATTGTACAAGAAAGTGAGAAGCTTATATATGTGATAGGTAAAAGTCACAACTCGGATGATTGGCTCAAGGCAACCTGAGCCATTCATACGAGTCCTGAACAATGATCTTGATAGTAGTTTTTGCAGCTTGAATCTGATGTAATCTTAGAACCCTAAGGCTCGACATGGGCTTGAGTTTTTTTTTTGTAATTTTCTCTATGACATTCTAATACAATCACTCACAATTGTGAGTTTTGAAAAAAAAACAAGAATTCAAGCTACAACTGGACCTAGATAAAGCTTATGATATGATTACGTAGTCATTTGTGCAAGAAACAATGTAGGCTCAAGGGTTCGATCCACAAATCTGCTAAGTTGTAAATACTCTTGGGGAAGGGAGCTCCTCTGAGCTGCTATTCAACTAGAGAATTGATGGCTGCTTTGATGTCAAAAGATCCATTCGTCAAGGGTGCCTCCCTGCACCACTTTGGCTTGTTGCCTGCACCCACCCTCTTATTGCAATGTTGGAACAAGCGGTGGCAGAAGGAGAAATTCAAGGGTTGCAAATACAAAATGGCAAACAACTGCTTATCAAGATGTTCGCAGACGACTCAGTGCTCTTTCTCCAAGTGGATGGACACAATGTTAGGCAAGCCTTGGAGATTTCCTAGGTGTTTGCCACAGCTTCAGGGTCTCGATGAAACATAGAAAAATCAAGACTTATCTCTTTATCAAAAGGGGATAGTTTTGATTCTGCAGGGTGGAGTGGAGAGGTAGTGAAGAGAGGTAACATCTTCCGATACCTGGGGGTGCCCATTGGGGAGGGAATTACACACAAGCCTACTTTTGGTTGGGTCTAATAAAAAATTAAAAAGAAAATGAAGTGGTGGGAATTCATCCTACTTCTCTTTCACTGTTGTAGAGCCATGATAATTAATACCTTTTTCATCCCATATGTAACCTTCACATCACCTTTTTTGCAATTGTCCTGAAAGAATTGGAATTCATTTTTGAAACCAACCAAGGAGTTTTTGTGGGGAAATAAATTGACTACTGGCAGACCATGGTAATGGGGTAAATGAGCAACTATCGCTAAACCTAAAGCTCAAGGAGGGCTTGGCATCCTTGACCCTATCATTCATGACCTTGCATTATGTGCGAATTTTTTATGCACCCTTTCGAGACCTGGGTTGGGCTGTCATAGCAAGAGAAATGGTAATGGGAACCCACATGAGATCTAAAGGTGGTTCATGGTCCAACCTCAACATTCAAAACAAACTTCTTCCCCCATCTGGTGTGAAGAACAATTAGATGGATTTATTGGGAAGTTTACCAAAAAATGTAGTAAAGTCACGGAGGCACTCAAGTGGAAGGAAGATATCAGGTATTGGAAAGGTACGGCTAGGCACTTGTGTCTGTGGGGCCCCATAGTTGAAGGCTTCAACCTTAATAACCACTGGATTGAAATAGCCAAGAATCTTAACAATAAGGGATTTGACACCTTGGAGTCTCTTTGGAATTATCAAAGTGGGGATTGACTTTCCTTGGAGTAGCTGAAGCTTTGTAACAATCTCTCACTCCAAGAGGAGGTTCTCATCAGAAGACTATTGGGAAAAATCTCAAACCTAACCCTTCCTCCCTGCTCCACACCGCATGATTGGAAAGCTTGGAAGTGGCATGGAGGCTTTTCTGCTCACCTAAGACTAAAACTATCTGTGAAGAGGTGCGCTCTATGGAGGAGTGGGGCAAACACCTCAATAGGATCTGGTCCAAAAAGTGGGCAACAAGCAATTGGAGACAAGTAGTTGGAAACATTTGGAAGGCCAAATGTGAAGAGAGAGACAAAGTCTTCAATTGAAGAATAATCTTTGGTCTCATCTCATCCGGAGAAAAAGCCAAAGCTAGAGGTCTAGCCGAAGATTCCCGTATCAGATGCAAGCACCCGATTGAATCCCTCATGCACCTGTTCTGGGGATGTACGAAAATCAGAGTCTTCAAGGGCTCCATATGCAGGAGGGTCTTAACACATTTGGGAGATCCCTTCTTTAGACGTGACCTTGCTATGGGCTCCAAATACATCGACAATCTGGATCTTCTAACTAACATTTGCATTGTAAGAGCTACAGTATCAAGAGCTATGTGGCAGTCCAGAAATATGATCCTCTTGACTCAAATGTTGTTATGGAAACATGTTGGTGGAATAGGAACCTAAACTGCAAGCTACACAAGTAAGAATAGTTGGTTGGGTTTGCCCCTTGATGTATTGTTTTTCAGTAAGATAACCCTGTGCAAAAATTATGCCAGGGCTCTTTGTAACCTTCTATGATTAATGCGATCCCGCTCTACTAAGCATTAAAAAAAAAGATCCTATTGGTCAATTGTCAAAGTTGACTACAACAAAAGTGAGCTACTAGCCACAAAGTTGGTAGGAATCAGAATTGAAAGCATTAAAAAATGAGCCAGTGAGAATGACACTGTCCTACCTACTACCCCAGCTCATGCTAAAGGAATCTAAGATATGAAGTTTTTGGATAGCAATCTTGTTTTTTTCCCCCCAAATTCACAATAATGAGTGGAGATGTATTAACGAAAACTAAGAAAGTTACAATGCTAGCCATGCTCTCACCTAGCCATGGCATCTGATGCTCTCACCGAGCCATGGCATCTACCAACAACCATATGCCTGAACACAAGATGCACCAACTGATAAAGGGCGCCACCTTGAAACTAGGAAAATCAATCTGACAAGATGGCTTGGGGTTGCCACCAAAGGGAAAGCCCTACCACCGCAATCCCTTTGCCCACCAAGCCAATCAGAGGAGACAAACCGTCGAAAGCTGAAAGTTTTTGGATAGCAATCTTGGCATTTAGCTAATTTGGCTGCTAAGCTCGCATTAAGGGAAAGAGAAAGAAATCTTTAATGTGCATACTGGGTCGTTACACTTTCATTAATTAATTAGTGCCAAATATTCCCCTGGAATCGCGAAAAGTGGAAGCAAAAGTAGAGCTTTGTCTCCAGCATTTTCATCATCATGCAGAGCCGCACAGTGTCGCGTCCCTCTGTTGCTCTCCCCCATAGCTTCGCGCGCCAACCCCCTCCCCTCCCCTCCGTTCTTCCCTAATGGAGACTGTGCACATTGTTGCCCTGCAGCGTGAGTGTTTACCCTGCTTTTCGCGCACGAGAGAGAGAGAGAGAGAGCACATTTCCCTCTGAAGCACCTGAGGGGTGGTCTTCTGAATCGCTGAGGGCGATTTTGATTGATTGCTTCTTCTCCATTAACCCTCCAGTCTTGAATCAAGCAAAGGAATGCTCATCAGCTCTGCAAAGCCCTCCCGTTCGCCCCTACACATTCTCTCTCTCTCTCTCTCTCTCTCTCTCTCTCTCTCTCTCTCTCTCTCTCTCTCTCTCTCTCTCTCTCTCTAGCACACCCACAACACTGATCTCTCTCTGTGCCTTGGCGGTCTCAAACATATCCTCTCTATATACGTCTTCGTCATCAGGGAGCATGGCGATGCACAAAAAAAGGCAATAAAATTATCAAAATACCCCTCGAATTTGTGGAAATTCTCTACACACCCCTCAAATTTCAAAAATTCCCAATACACGCCGAATAGTTTCCCAAAATGTCTTTCAAATTTTTCAAAATTCTCAAAACACCCGCAGTTGCGAGAGTAAATTTCTCCAAAATAATTTTTTTTGTACATTTCCATAAGAAGACTGATTGTCTATCGTACAAAGTGCGAAAAGGAGCATTCAAGCTAGACATAAAGATTAGAAAATCTTCAACAACCCAACCAAAATACATATATATATAAGGATAAGGATGATTAGGGAATTTTTGAAATTTGAATGGTATCTTGAGAATTTTAACGATTACTAAAAAAAATCTCTTACCCCGCTCCCATCCCATGCTCTCACACATGGCAAAGCACACTCTCTCCGTCTCTCTCTCTCTCCCTCCCACGTGCCACCACCTAAATGCCTTAGACGTATCCTTCTCTTCTAAGTTCTCCCCCTCAAAACGCTTTTCCTATTCAAACCAAAAAGAATTTTGGCACCTTACCCTCATCCTCCAGCTGGGCACCTTACCCTCATCCTCCGCCTTTTCCTTCCCATTCAAACCAAGGTATCTTTGTAGATACCTTCTAATAAAGCCCCAAACCAAAATTAGAGGGACATAGGTTCAGAGTTTGAATAAGGGCCGAGTCGCACCCAGTGGTAATGGGGGTAGTGTGGTTTTTCAAGTATACGAGTCGCACTACACATAGGAAATGAGGAGAGGATAGTTGTGAGAAGATTGCACTGCATGACAGGCTCTTTTGATTGGAATAAACCTTCCTCGAAATAAGGAGAGAGCTCAGCTCTCGTAAGTATAGCTTAGCACCTTTGATTTTGGGGGTAATAGTAAAAGCTTAACAGGGTTTCGCTTCTGGTGGCGCAGATTTTGGACTTTTTGTTAATAGGAAACCCTTTTCCCCAGCTCCTCCCACTAGCATAGAGTGCGACCCAACTCTAATAAAGGATTCGTTAGCCCTTGATAGTAGTCGTTCATGTTGTTGTCTCATCCTATGTGTGTGTTCCACTTATGAATTTTAGATGTTTTTCCCCCTAGAAACTTGGGAAAGCTTTGACGAGGAAAATTTCTAGAAGAGAATATGATCGTGGAGAAATCTTAAGATAATTGATTATTGACTATATCTTAAGGATTATTTATATCAAATTGCTCCAATTTTTTTCCCCTTTTTTGGGGGCTCTTGGTTTATTAAACTCTAATGGTAGGAATTTCAACATTGTTCACGGGGATTACAATACTTCTAGGTTTTATGAAATATGTGGTGGCTCAATTCAATCACGTGCTGAGTGACAGCACTAACCTTATTTTTGTTGTAGGATCAAGGAGAGCGACACTTGCCAACGTTGAAGAATGAAAACATGCGCTTAGTTGCATCGAATAATCCTTAACGGCTCTTTGTCAGGCTCCTGTTGCATGTCTATACAAGTCCCCTTTGGGAAACATTGCCCCCTCGAGGCACATGTAATGCTTAAGTTTGTTTGTATATTCTTTTCTAAGTTATTATAACTACTCCACCAGTGTTGGAAATTGCAACCCTTCCCACCCTTCCTTAGGGGTCTAGCCCTGCACATGCACGACATTTTTGTGATAGGCCTTCCCGGTGAAGAGCATGCCATTCAGAGACCCCTTCTTGATGGATGGGTCCTTTGAAAATAAGCTCACTAGGAAGGGCACGTTTTGACAAGGCTTTTAAAAGACAAATTTTATACAATAGCAAAATTTAAGGTTGCTTAGTTAAAACTTGAGCCTAAGTTCTAAGGGTACTGTGTAACTCCGATGTGTTGCATTCGGGATCAACTGGTTTGTGTTTGAGCCTTGTGGTGGTAGGAAGTTTCTCTTGGTAGCTTATGGTTTGCCATTGTCATGCTTTGTTTTTTCTTCTTGTGCATTGGACATGTTGAGGTGGGCTGGAAAGCATCCCGATGTGGTGGAATTTGTTGCTCGAGATCTTTATCTAAATATAAAAAGCCTTGTCTCTATGGTGTTTATGCTCCCTGTGGCATGTGATGTGCATGGTTGTCATGGTTTGCAATGGTGGGTTGTGAGTCCATGTAAAAGCTAAGATGTTTGTAGTGTTTTTTGTCTTTAATGTAAATAGCTCCTGTTGAGCATTGCTCATAAATTAGGGGGAAAAAAAGCCTAAGTTTTAAGGTGGTAAAATATAAGCGCTTAGCCCCTTAATGGTCTATTTTTGTATCCCTTATGCTGAGAGTTTTATCGAGGGTGGCTCCGTGCTCAGCTGATGTATGGTGGATGGTCGCCATGGCTCGGTCTAAGCATGGCTTGCTGACTTTGTAAATTTTTTGATTATGTTAATATACTATACTCACAAATGTGAGTTCTAAATTAAAAAAAGAGTCCCACCTCCTAAATCAAAGAACAAATAACACTTTTAATGTGTTATTTTTAAGGAAGACCTTCAAAAAAACAAAATACGATAGGACACAAGATTTGCAGATCACTTGTTGTGCTTTTTCTACAAAATGTCGATGCTTAGCAATGCAAAGTTTTATGCAACCACTCTTGTGATGTCTGCCACATGCGTGTTGGTTCTAGAATCTAGCGGTCTCTAAGCTCTTCCTCTAATGTCCTAGCCTCTAGCGTATGTGTGACTACAAGGTATAGAGTGTGAGCAATCACAAGCACTTGAGTTTGGACATGAATCTCTTAAAAACAATGAGGAGACATTGTTGAGCCTCAAGGAAACGAGTCAAAACAATGAATGGAGTTGGACATTGTTGAGCCTCAAGGAAACGAGTCAAAACAATGAATGGAGTTGGAGCAAGGATTGGACATTGCTTGAGGATTTAGGAGATAATACTTACCAGTACTTAAAGGTTCATTGAATCCAAGGATGCACCATGCCTTATGGCTTCACATGAGAGACGAACACTTTCTATGTAGACTTCTTTCTCTATTTGTGCCACCCACAGTCCACTGCCCATCTCTCCTACTTGTAGTTACAACATGCACATTGAAGGGCCGATATATGCCAAGAAAATCTCAAACTGCATCTTGGCCCCTCTACCCTTGCACAAACTCCTAGGTCTTGTCGACCCTCCCTTTGTTGCGATATGCATTCTCTTAAAGACACCTTCCTCTCTCAAGGCCTCACCTCGCTGAATTGCCTCTCTCCTCTTCCTTTTCTCAAAGGGCCTCACCTCACAAAAGTCCCTCCAACTTGTGGCACATGTTGGCTAGAGTGAGTGCTCTCAAGAAGAGAGAGAGAGAGAGAGAGAGAGAGAGAGAGAGAGAGAGAGGTAAACATTGAGGGTGATGCTTTTGGGGGGCGGAGAGGGGGAGCAGACAAAGCTAAAGTATAATATACCAATATTCTAAGAATTTTCTAACAACTGAATTTTTTTGAAGAATACCTAATATGTTTGCTGACATGCTAGCTCTCTTACGTATGGAACAACGAAAGGTACAACAAAAGCAAGTGAATATTTCATAGGAGCGAGAAAATTAAGGGGTTTCTAGTGACGGGTTGGTGCATTTTTGCCTTGCAAGATGACGGGCGAAGTGTATGATGGCCCTTCCTCTCTAAAGGCCGACTAAGCGAATTTCCCTTCCCTAGGAAAGACAAGGACACCCTTCAATTTTCAGGCCTGTACTCCACTGACAATTGTGACTTTGGCCCCCAATTTTGTTACACGCGATTTCAAAAATGGAGTCGTAAATTTCGGATTCGAAATTCGACAAACTCAAAAATTATTTTCCTAAAACCTCATGGAAAGACGAATGTGATGAGCTACTTTGTGCTCAAAATTGAGCTCCATGAAGAAGATAAAAGCTCCCCAAGTTAAGCGTTCCCCTAGTGGCTCCTTTACCCTATGTGAGGAAGAATGCATGCTCACAAGAAAAATTACAAATCTACTTTAGCTCTTCCCCCATGTCAAGTCCCCTCACCAATTTTATTTTCGTTTTTCCAGAGAACACCCACCAAGGCCAAAAAACAGTGCATTGCAACCATGGAGGCTTGAAACCACGTCAAGCCAATATGATAGCGCTATTTCAAACGAACTAGCTGTTCAACCTTGGCTTTTTCATCCTGCTAGGTCCCAAATTATCTTAGTAGCGGGGTGTAATTCGTCATAGCACTGGGGGTCGTAACGCTACCGGCCCTTTTATCCTAGAGAGGGTACGATAGACAAGGTATTATTAATTAAGCCTTGCAAATTTTGACAAAGTTAGGATACCATCTTCGCTCAAATAGGTAGTGCAAGTATTGAGTGACGAGGTGCAAAATACTTCGAATTGAACAACATGAGTGCTTATGTGGAAATAAGAGTAGGCTCACATGAGGTTTAGTTAGCAATTACTTTTTGAAAGAATTATGACTGTGTTTAAAAGCGAAGATGGCATCTTATTATATCAAAGCGACGAGCTGGATGGCATCCAGTGGACAATAACACTATGGTTGAAGCAGCATCGGCCGTCCATAGATAGAATTGAAAAGTTACCTGTAGATTTGGTTGAAAAGTATTCGGTAGTGTTTTCTACTCAAAAGGGTGGGGGGATTGCCCATGTTTTGGTGGTTTCGCTAGAAACACGCCCCTCCAGTTTTGTCCAGTGAAATGGTGACAACGTGGGAATGAAATCTCTTTTTCCACCTCGTGTGAACCCGGCCTAAGCCATATATATTTGCTCACATGCAACTTTCGCACACCGATACAAAAGTTAGGGCGATACCGAAGCTGGCACCAATACAGAGTTAGGGCGCATTCACAACAAAGGTCAGTGGTTTAGTAGCCAATGACAATGACTGGAGGCCACCTCTAGCATTTTTGGCAGAGTGGGCTTGGGCAAAGCTTCGTAGAAGACAAGTTGGAGAGAGCAGTAAGGCAACAAAAAAGCTGAGATAAGGTTCAACGAAGACTCTCTTGCATGCGAATGCACCCTTACAAAGGCATGAGGCATGACCACTGCCCACGAGGGGTACACTAAGCAATTTACTGCTAGGTCGCAATCGCATTGGCAGTTTTGACATATACAACACATTATCAGAATTTCCGACTCTTGAAAGTTGACCTGGTGATAAAGGTTGTGTAGAACCTTTTCAAAGGTGAGGGCCTAAAAACACATGGGGTTTAAAAAGAAGCGAGTGATGAGTTCAGCCGTGGACTTGATAGAAAGGGAGCGCTTTTAATTAGCGCTAGTGGTATTAACCCCACCGGCCAGGAGAGAGAAAAGGTTGGCCACAGCCTACGTTACAGGCCTTGTTTGACTTTTTCTGGATTGCCCCCAACTTGTAGATAAAAGCCCCTCTGATGTAGCCCTTCGGATTGAGTTGTGCTTCTCTGTGTGTGTAAGAGAGAGAGAGAGAGAGAGAGAGAGAGAGAGAGAGCTTCTCCCCTAGCTCTGCACAGACCTCTCAAGCTTGCCTCCCCGCCTTCTGATCTCCTCGTTCCCGACAACCACACCTCTTCACCTCCCGCCCACCATGGGAGTTGCCTCCAATGGCCCCCTCATGGTCCAAATCCCTGTCCCCTCATTCTTCCTCTGCCCCATCTCATTGGAGCTCATGACAGATCCCGTCACTTTGAGCTCTGGCCAAACCTACGACCGCAAAAGCATACAGAAATGGCTCGATGACGGCAACTGCTCATGCCCGGTGACACGCATTCCTATCAACACTGAGCAAGAAGATCCAATCCCAAACCATGCGCTGCGCCGCATGATCCAAGCATGGTGTGTACAGAACAAGAGCTCCGGCATCGAGCGCATTCATACACCAAGGCAACCACCTTCCCTCAAGGACATCCCCCTTCTACTCGACCAGATCCGCATTCAACATGCGGCCCACGATAATGGCAGGCATCTCTGTGCTGATGCGCTTCAAAAGCTCTGTATATTGGCTTTGGATCGGCCGAAAGCGCGGCTCCTCCTTCTTCGTGCCGGCGCGCCACACATCATCTCGCTATGCCTCTCCAAATCGCTGCTTGTTTGCAGAAAAACTCTGCCCTCCGTCGAAGTCAAGGATGCGCTACATCTCCTTGCCAGCCTTGCAGAGGAGGCTGAGGCCTGTCCGCGCACAAGCTTCTCGTGGGAACCTGCATGCATAGATGACGTCTCCGCACTTGCGGAGATGATTGCTGACGAGCGAACCAAGATTGAATTGCGCAGAGATGCAGCAGTCGTGCTAAGCAAAGCAGCAGATCAGCTGTTCGACTGCATGAAGCGAGAGGTTGGAGCCATTCAGGGATTTATGAGCAGAGTCGTCGGCCTCATCAGAGAAGCTTCTGCTGCTTCGATGGCGAGCTTGCAATATAGCTGCACTTCATCTTCCTTGGATTGCGGCTTAGCTGGCCTTGGTTTGATGCTGGCCGTATGCAAACCTTGTACTAAAAACCGACATCTTGCATTTGAGGTAGGTGCCCTGGACGCCTTAGCCTGTCTTCTTGGGAGTCTTTGTCCGGCCGCCCATTTATGCCCAAACGCTGCCCACATGAGACTCGCAGAGCTCGGGCTAAAGGTATGGGAGTCTTTGTGCAAATGCGCGGAGGGACGTGCTGCCACTTGGCAATCCATGGGGCTTTTGATGCAGCTCATGTGCAATGTTTCGGAGAGGGCAACCAAATATTCAATTCACATTTTATGGTTGTTATTGAAGTTTGCACCAGTTGGTGCTCCTGTGGCCAAGATAGCGTTCGAGCAAGGCGCTTTTCTCAAGGCTATGGCTGTAGCCCAAGGTGATGCCTCTTTGAGAACAAGATCTTTGGCAGGTAAGATTGCCAAGGCTCTTAGCCGCTTTGTTATTGCATCCCACTCTCACCTCTACTTGGAGTAGGAGCATTGTATTTACAATCACAAAGCATCTTGTAAAAGCTTTGAACAACATTTTTGCACAATATCCTTACAATTGTAAAAAAATTACACTGGGAGATGAAATTGATGGGAAACAATAGAAAAATATTGTTTCATTTGCTACTTTGGATCTTGTTCACATGTATAGAAGCTCCGTATAAAGACCTTTCTCTCATGTGTAGCAACCTTGTTGTTTTTATGCCATGGTCAATTTCAATAACTAGGTATTGACAATGATAGCTGTTGTTTGATTTCCATAATGAGAATTTTGTTCTCGCTCAACTCCACCATCTATTTTATAATAGATGGACGCAGAAACTAGAGATCCTATGTAGTAAGATGATTTTGCATGCAATACTCTAAGTGGGTCACAAAATAAGAAGATTATTATCAATTTCAAAGGTCCTTTTATGCTAGAAGTAGTTTCTGCTTCTCCCTTCGGAGATTGTGTGAAGAATGAGACTATTGGTTTGAAGGCTGTTTAAATTCAATTTTTGCAGTGCAAGGCAAATGAAAAATTTCTAAGAATGGTGTTCCTACTTGCTTGCCTATAGGGAAAAACCTCTAAAGGAGGAGAGAGTAAGGGGGAATTATCCCACATTCAAGTTATTGGTACCAGGTAAATTCTTGTGATCTTAAATCTTTTGTCTTCATTAAGTCATGGTCTTCATAGTTTTTTTTAATGAATATCCACGTTAGCCTGTAAGTTCATATCAAAGCATGGGAATGTTAGCTTTAGGGATAAGGGAATGAAGTTGGCTGTAGATTCTATAAGACATGGAAGCTTCACCCATGGTGGTAAGTCCCTTGAGTAGACCACCACTAAGGGCACATCCTATGTTGCAATTCCTAGCCTTATCTAGCATGTATGTATAGAAGCATCATTAATTAGAATCAATTCTACTTGTGTGCCAAAAGAGAATGTTGAAAAGAAGAAGAAAACTTCATGCACGCCAACTTCAATCAACACGATCAATGAAGAGAAGATTGAGCTTCTACAATGTTCTCTCTATGTCTTTTGATCCAAAGAATGTGACCTTTTTTGTCCAATAATGTATCTAGTGGTAATCTTTTCTAGCATAAAAATGAGTATAGAGGGCACAATAGAAGCATAAAGGGCTCAACTATTTTTAGTCCTGCACATAGTGACATTGTCTAAGGTAGAGGCTAGGCAAGTACTAAGGGGAGGAAAATCTACATTCTTGTTGATAGGCTACTAAAGCTAAAGGCTAAGTAGGCATCAAGGGGGGGTGTTGAAGAAAGTAATTGCTATAGGTAAAAACCTCTAGAGGATGAGAGAGCAAAGGGGAACTATCCCACATGCTATGTATCCAAAACAATGGCCTATATAAGAGGCCTCATTTTCAAAATTATGTGTCATTTTCAAGCACTACAAGAGCCCGCTTGAATTACGACGTCAAATTATCGACGTCAATGGCCGGCGTCGATATATGTGTAGGTAAATCTGGAGGGAGATCAACTTTTTAAAAAAAATTAATTTTTGAATTTTCGACGCCTGTATCGATAGCTATTCCGGCGCTTGTATAGAGGTACTTTTCGACGCCTGTACCGAACTTTCTTTCGACGTCTTTATCGGCACCTGTACCAGCGGGCCCTGCAAAAAACGAACCCGCAGGTCTTTCCCTGTGCATTTTTCTCATTCTCCACTTCTTCTCTTACCCATCTCCTCCTCACCTGCAGATCCGTTGCCCAACGAGTTGCCAGAGGTGAGATTCTTGCTTGTGGACTACTCCCCAGCATCAAGGTGAGATTCTTTTCAAGTTTGCTTGTAGGTTTGTGTGTATATGTGTCTAAGATAGAGAGCTTTTCAGATATCCTAAGCATGATAAATTACAAATTACAGTTCAATAATGTGATCAAGGGATTGACTTGTTCATGTAACGACAGGTTGCTTAACGAGCAAATCTTTCCATAAGGGAATCACATGCCCCCTACCTGTCCAACCGTTAAAAAGCTTCTTACTAATTTGGGCTTGTATTATCACAAAATACATGCATGTCCTGATGATTGTATACTTTATTTGGAACAATGTCCCAATTGTGGATCAAACAGGTATAGAGAAGACACACAAGGAAACTTTATCCCTGCAAAGGTCTTTCGACACTTTTTTATCATTCCAAGAATAAAGAGCATGTTCAAGTGCAAGTCTATAGCCGCTTGGCACTTAAATACTAGATAGATAGATGATGTGATGCGGGTATCTACTGACTCTCATGCATGGAAGCACATAGAGGAAAGTTGGCCTACATTTAAGAATGAGCCTCGATGTATCCGCTTTGGTTTGGCAATGAATGGAGTAATACCATTCGGATTACGAAGTTCGTCATGGAACATGTGGCCTATTTGTCTGGTTAATTATAATCTTCCACCATAGCTAGCTATCAAGAAGGGTCATCTGTTGTTGTCACTGATTGTCTCAGGAAAGTACAAAGCAAAGAACATGGATGTCTATCTGGCACTACTTATAGAAGAGCTCCAAATCTTGTGGATATGAATCGATGTGGTTGATATGTCCCAACCAATCGGACGACCGAATGTACATGTGCAAGGCACTCTCATGTGGATCATGCACGATTGGCCCGGCTTCGGTGAGTGTTCAGGTAAGTGCCTTTGAAACCCTCACACACATGTTATTTTAATGATTTTTGCTAGGAACTCTTTTATAGAACTTTTTTTATGAGTCTACAATACACATTAGATTCATTCATTTGTGTTGCAACTTTGGTTATTTGTTATTTGTATTGATTAAGCATTTATTCTGTAAATCAACGTATTTTGTGGGTGTTATTTGTGTATCTATAGCCATGACCGATGATGATGATATATAATCTCCTAGTTTTAGTTTTTTTGTCACTCCGATCGGCATGTCATATGAGTTGATGGGCTCCTTTTTGACACAGTTCACACCAGAGCAGATCGAGATGGCACAGAACCTTTGGGCAGCAGGTTCCTCTAAACCTACTTTGGTCGACCCTACACCTAGGACTAGTGTAGCCCCTACACCGACCGGCCCCACACCTCAATCGAGTGTGCCCCTACGCCTATGACTAGTAAGCCCCCTACATCGACAGGTGGTTCATCCTCGAGATGAGGTAGGCGTCATTCTGGAGGTGGTAATTGTTGTGGTAGCGGTTCTATTGATGCGTCCACACCACCGAGAGAACATCCATCACTCTCTTAAGTAGAGAGTTCACTGATTGGCACACCACGTACATCTTGGGGATCACACAAGCATGATCCTAGCAAGGTGTACAAGAGCAAGGATGGGGCTATTGTGGTAGATAGGGTTGGAAAGGCCATGCGGCAGAGGATTCGACAGCTCTGTACAGTTCAGTTTGGTCACTCTCTGTGATGGAGATTTGGGATAATATCGATGATGAAAGAAAGAGTTACATCGTTGAGGCCATTCACAGAGAGTACATGCCGGCAGAGGGGTACGCGAATGACTAGATTTTGGACGTGGTGAAGGCCACAATGTCACACTGTCGGTCAGAGGCGAGAGAGAGATACAATGCCGACAGTCCAAAGCCGGCTGGTTGGACACAGAGGAGTGAGTAGGGATTGCACGAGAGACGCAAAATAATCTTGACAGATTTTAGCAACAGAGAGATGCAGCTAGAGCACGTTTGGAGCGTCATATCTTGAGAGTGGAGGCTATGACACTTCGACATGAGTTTGTAATTATCAGGGATTTCATTAACGTAATTACGATCGGGTGATTACGTAAATAACTATAGTATTTATATAAAAAAATCACGTGATCACGTTAATTGTAAACGTGACTTTGATTTTGACTTGCAAAAACCTATAGAGCCGGTTAGCCCTCCGGGCTTCTTCAATTTTCTTGCGGGTCCCGCCGGGCTCTTCTATTTTTCCGACGGGCCCGCCGGGAAAATAGAGTAGCCCGGCGGGCGTAACTATATATAGTAAATAGTGTGCTAACCCCGGTCTTTTAGCTAGGCAAATCTTTGGGGAGTGTATCCCGAGTTCCGGGTATTGTCATCTCCTTGTGAATTGACCCAAGGCTACAGAGTCATGGGTCCTTTTTTTGGGCTGAACGTGATTCTTAATTCGATAACCACTTCTAAAAAAATTTAATTCGTTTACTGACATAAAGGCACAAAACCAAAACAACTGAAAACTTGGGGAATCATACTCATTGCGAAGAAGCCATTGATCCAAATGAGGGCTGTAATTGGTTTTAGAGATAAGCATATGTAAATGACGAGTCAATAGTCAAGGGTCGGATGTCCTCTACTAGTGTACCAGGCATATAAAGATCCTTGAAGTCTTACATTTGAGTTGATTTACAATATAAGAGCTATAATCTTTGATTGGGTTAAAATAGCTTTTATATATTGAATTGGTTGCATGGGTGGGCTACAATCCTTCACTGGGTACAAGTAGTCCCCAATTGGGTGATTATATTGAAGATTTATTTGCGTTAGTTTATGCATTGGCTTATATAGAGAGTGCATTATTTATTACGATAGAATATTAGTGCATGAAATGATCAATCATATATTTTATTGCGTTCGTTTATTTTTTTGTAGCAAATGAAATTAGATGTGTCTTATTGTTTGCAAATCAAAGTGGACATATAAATAATCATTATAATAATAATTGCATAGAGAGATTCATAGTATTGTTATGGTTATTACGCCATGTATAGACTACATTGCAATGTGTGTTGTTGCTCACAATATAGGTGATCGATATGTTGATTGACTAGCGTGCATTGAAATCTCATATTGTGCATCATGGTTACTTTCATATTAAATGGTTTTTAAATTATAATATATATTGAAAATAACAAAAATGTTTTCAGAACTGAACATCTTGTTCTTTTCTCTTCAGTTTTAATTTAAAAGCAATGGAGCAAAATGTGGGCACAAGTGGTACGAAGAAGCCAAAGAATAAAAAAGCTCCTGGCAAAGAGTGGGATTATGCTCACAACATATGCGGTCGATATATGGAGTGGCAATGTAAATTTTGTCACACAACAAAATCTGGCAGTGCACACGTATTAGGAATCATTTTTCTGGGTAGCGCTAAAAACAATTGTAGAAAATGTGAACATTCTCAGGGACCTGCAGTTGCAAAGCGTTTGAGAGAAGAGGTCGCCAAAAAGGGTGATAAGAGACGATATATATATAGCTCTGTGCTTTCGAATCAAGATTTCCCAAAGCCAAATATTAACTCCATAGATTCTGTAGTGACGCCAACTAACCTTGGAGAACAATCTACGCAAGGAGAGGAAATTCCAGGCAATGTTCCTTTTAAACGTCACAATGAAGGTGGACTTTGTTAAATGCGTCAAAAATCATTACATCAAAGCTTTCGAGTGCAGTCTCTAAAAGAAGCACAAACAACACTCGCCAAAGCAATATTCTTTACTGGAAGTGCTTTGGTCATGGTAGACAGCAATCATTGGAAGGCTGCTTGGAAGAAAATCGGTGAGTTTGGTCCAGGATTTTCAGCTCCTTTTTATCACACGATAAGAAATGTTTTCTTGGACAAATGTTACATCGAAGTCAAAGAGTGTGTTGGCAAAATAATACTTGGAAATATTTCGCTTTCAGGATTTACGATTGTGAGTGATGGCTGGTCAAATGTTCAGAGAAGACCGTTGATCAATGTAATGCTGGTTTGTCCAAGGGGAGAAACGTTTATAAAGGCGATTGATAGTTTTGGTGCAATTAAAAGTGGAAAATATATTTCTGAGGTCTTGATTAATGTAATTAAAGAAATTGGTGCTGAACATGTCGTTCAGTTGTGATGGACAACGCAAAGAATTGTAAAAACGCCAGTAATTTAATAAAGAAGTGCTTTTCACACATTTTTTCCAATGGTTGTAATACACATAGCTTGAACTTGGTGCTGAAAGATTGGTACACTAGCGAAGAAACCACATGGTTAGCCAAAATAATTGATACAGCACGTCAGGTTGTGAAATTTATCTTGAAACGAAAAAGAGTGCTCGATTTGTATAGGATGCGCATGTCAGTGATGCTGAAACTTCTAGCTGAAACTCGGTTCTGCACACACTTTTATACCTTGGAATCACTTCTCCGTAATAAATGTGCTGTGATTGACACATTCAATTGCGCGACCTTTGATGAATGGCAGCTTGAGCAGAAAGAAACAGTGAAAGATAAAATTACATGTCTACGTGGCAATGTAAACAAGGTTGCTTGGTGGAGGAGTGTAATGGATGCATACCATGTAATGATGCCCGTTATGTTCGCGATCCGTAATCTTGATCAAAGGGCGCCAAAATTGGGCAAAGTGTGGATGACATGGTGGTCAGTCCAACAGAGTCTTGAAAATCCTGAAGAGCTGAAAGAGTCTGTAGTAGAGAAGGAGTGGCGATTACCATTCTCTGACAAACAACGAAAAATTTTGGCTAAGTATTTTCATGCAAGGTGGAAGAGCGCTCATAGTCCACTCCATAGCGTGGCTTACATGCTTGATCCAGAGTATTGGAATTTAGATCTGATGTCCAATACAGTGGTGGTAGGCGATTTCTATCACGTGGTCAAAACGTTCTACTCCAACGTTCATGAGCGAATTGATTGCATCAAAGAAATGAGTGCATTTAGATTAAAAGAAGGTCCTTTTGTGAATGATTTTGTACAGGTAATGGCAAAAGAGCAACCTGCATGGAAGTGGTGGATGATGAATGGTGGCGAGCATTACACTACCTTACGTCCTCTTGCAATGAAAGTACTCACACAATGTGCAACAAATTCAAGTTCAGAGAGAAACTGGAGTATGTACAAGTATGTTCACATCACTATTTGCAACAGACTATTAGCAGACCGAGCAGAGAAATTAGTATATATGTATTGCAACAAAAAGATACTGAATCACATCGAAAGTGCTGGCTACGAGGAGGAAATGCCAACATGGTTGTATGATAGTCAAAACGAAGATGAATAAGATTTCAATGTTGGTGTATCTCAATGCATTGTAGACGAAATAGAAGAGAATTTGATAATAGATGTAAAGGTTGAATTACAAGGAGAACCACAACACTCAGACTTAGAACCAGATAACAACTCAACTGATTCAATATAGCTTGAGAGTAGAATGATTAAATGTCAAAAACCATTGTAAAAGACCTTGTATTCAAATGTGTTTTGAGTAATTACAATGCTTCATATTCTCGATAGTACATAGTTTGTCGCGATATTACATAGTTTTTCGATCTCAATTGTGTTGTCCTGAAGCAGCATCTTACTCATCAAACAGTTTTCTAATTGTGCTAGGGGTATTTGGACGTGCTTGCTTGAATTTATATTCGTTCGCCATGCCAAACATAATATATATTCCTTGTGGAATATCTTGTGAACAGATTGCACATTGACTACTGTTTTGCATCAAACGAATAAGACAAACTAAATGATAATAGTGATCATCTGTCAATGTATAGTACCTACTCCATCCATCAAAATTCTTGTAGCAAACTGGACATTGGGAAGATGAGGATGCATTTGAAGTAGACGAGGGGACCAACTCCGGATGCAAGACAAGGTGGCGGATGTGTGTCCCTTGTACATGTGCTGGATTCACTTGCTGTGTCAGGTTTTGAACGTCTTGACTTAAGCGGTGAATGCTTTTCTCCATTCGGACTTGTGAGGGTTGTGGTGTCTGGGTGGCTATAGAAAGACGTGTTATTTCTGCATCTTTCTCTGCCAACTGTGTTGTGTAAATATCCTTCTCTCTCTTTAACTGTAGGTCAGCGCCTTCCACTATCAATGCCAGCTCATCTCGGGTGAAAGTGACACAACTCTCCCTTAAATCATGAGTGGCAACAGTTGTCTCCTTTGACGAGAAGTTTACTGGTCTCGCTGTTGCACAAAGTGAACATATAACATTTTGGCAAAATATAGCGCACAATCTGCATTGTGCAGGGGATGGCCATAAACCTCCAAATAAATCCTCTTAGCGTTATCTTTGATACCATCATGGTTGCACTTCGAAACCTTCCACCTTCCTTTCTTGATCTCTGCGTCCTCACATGGCCATATTGTCTTGATCATGTCCTTTGTCACTTCTTTATTGATCTCTTTCCACTGCATATGGTTTGGATTTGCCCACATTGAGAGTCAGCGAGCAGTACGCGTCGCTTGTTGTGCCGACATGCCGTGTGCCAGAGACTTCATGCACTGAAATGCATTAACAGCCGCTTTTTGTTGATCATCAGGTAATGATTGGGTGCCAATATCTTGTTCTTGGTCGGCCATTTCTCTTAGAGCTGCAGTCAACAGAGTGGCAAATATTCAATATGATTGGCAAATATATATTCTCACTCATTGGAACACTGCACGGAATCCACTAAATCAAACCACAACAAATGCGACTAATTGAATCACAAGGTAAATTTGGAATATTGACAGTTAAATGACAAATTTGAAATGATTAAAGATAATTGACTAAAGATAGTTGATTCAATTAGGTGAACCACTTCAAACCAGATAATACACTTCAATAAAAAAAGAATACACTTGACAAGACATGTATATCATAGAAATGTTTAAATTGGATAAAATGATGGTGTAAGTTCAACAAGTGGGTGCTGCACAGAGTTCAAAGCAGTGCGCATGATTGTGCCAGTGCCACTGGCATCAGATCAACCTCCCAAAGCTGCTTGCACATCTTGGGCCATCTTCAATCTCTTAGGTAAAGCTGCTTGGTCCTGCGCTTTTACATGCTCCATCTTTACCTTCTGTTTTTCCCACAATTTATCACAGAGCTCTAATTTGACATGTCGCAAGCAGGTGGGATATCTTCCTTTAAGTCTCTGCAACATACTTTCATATTGTGCAACACTGTCCTGAGCTTGTGGTGGGGGTCAAATTCTCATATCCCAGCTGGACTCAACAACTCGTATTGGCCTTTAAGTCGCAACCTGCGCTCTGTGCTCTCCCAGCGCTAGTGATATCTTTGATATAGACATCACTTTCAGTAATCTGCTGTATGCGATCAGCTGCATATGAATACATTCTTTACGAATGGCAGCATAATACATTTCTTTTGATCTGGTGTCATATTTGCACTGGACAATATAAAAACAGCATATCAAATACAAATTCATGGTTGCGAATGACACTACCACTCTCACACTATCTCAGGTAAACTCTTAACCACCACTTGAGACTTTAACAAATGTGCAAGGAAATATTGATAAAAATTGAATATAATCTTCACTTAAAATTGCAATCTGTTACACGTGTAAAAAGCTAGCAGTTCAAACAAGTGGTTTATAAGAACTTAATTCAGATCAAACAATACATGTTAACGGTCTTTAACATTTCAGCATATATTGAATTTTTAACTTATATTTTTCTCCGTGCGCACATACTAATTCAAACAAAGTACATACCGACTTAAAATCTTCAAAAACATTTAAAACATTGGAAGTATACAAATTGGACTAGCAAATTGTGTTCACACACTTTTTTACATAGAATTTATGTTAATGTAGCAATCAAAAAGCGATGATAATTGATGCTCTTTAAAAAGATACAAAAGAATATTTAACATGCAAATTGTATGCATTTAGATTTTTTGCAGAGAATTTATGTAAATGAAGCATTAAAACTAGTGATAATGCTTGAGAGTCCTTTAAAAAGATTAAAAACGAATATTAAACATGCAATTTGTGTGTAAATATTTTTTTACATGTAATTTATATAAATGGAACATTTAAAATAGCATGATTGATAAATAAAGTATTCTATATAAATGAAACGTTTAAAATAGCGATGATTGATGAATAAAGTATTCTATATAAATGGAACATTTAAAATAGCGATGATTGATGAATAAAGTATTCTATATAAATGGAACATTTAAAATAGTGATGATTGATGAATAAAGTATTCTTTTGAATATGATTAGCTAGTATATAATTTCAAATGGACAGTTAAAAGCAACAAAATCAAACAATTCATACATTTTGTATATGAAATACTCTTCACAGCCGCGTTATCGACCAAGTATTTTATATACTCAATACTTTAAAAATTAACTGCACATGCACATACAAATTATATGATGTTCGTACGGTCGGGTTAACGACATGAACATCACATTTATGCAAAAACATATGCTTCTAACAAACGACACTCTATTAGCCGCGTTACCGACCGAGTGCTGCCTGAATCTAAGGAAAAACAATGACCTACATACAAATATCATATAGTCGCGTTACCGACCGATGCCCATATGTTTTTTGGGAAAGGGGAAGGGAAGTTGACTTATCATAAGGATACTAGATTCGCCGCGTTCGACGTAGTACCCAGACAGTAAGCCAATACTTACCACAAGGACACCATCTTCCCCGCGTCACTGAGGTGATGTCCCTGTGATAAGCACTGTTCCGTAGAACAGCTTACACACACACTCCCATTGTGTGGTAAGGTACCTTATTACTTCTGTGCACTACGACAAAAGGCACGCTACCACACAACGCATACACACACACACGCAACACATACGCGGATCGTGTGGTCAGGTACTCTACTGCTACCGCGCATTGCAACGCAGAGCACGCTCCCACACGACCCCCTCTCTCCCTCTCTCCTCTCTCCTCTCGACGTACCTACAAAGGTGGCGCAAGATCTCTCTCTCTCTCTCTCTCTCTCTCTCTCTCTCTCTCTCTCTCTCTCTCTCTCTCTCTCTCTCTCTCTCTCTCTCTCTGAAGACGAAAGCGCTAATACACCGATCGGGCCCGCGTATATATAATGCTAACAGCCCGCCGGGCTTTTCAGTTTCCCCGGCGGGCCCACAGGGAAAATAATAAACCCTAGCGGGCCCGCCAGGAAAACTGTAAAGCCCGGCTCGAATTTTGTGGGCTTGCAAGTCATCCTAAACAGTTTCCTATGTGATCATGTTTACTGTGTCAATAAGACCTTGTGATCACACAAAATTTGATGTAATTATGTAAATATTAAATCCGAGGTAATTATTATACGTATGCTTTGCATTCTTTAAAATATATAAGTTATTTGAAGATTTATCACATGATTAAACCATAATTTTGTAGGAAGTTTCCGTGAAACGCCTTTTGACCTACCGAGAGGAGAAGTATGTGTACAAGCATGGACTTGTGGCCTACCAGCAGGAGGGAGAGGACGTTGACTGGGAGGCATTACCATGAGCGTCTTCTTGATACAGTTTTACTCAGTCATCTTGATACAGTCTTCTTGGTACAGTCTTTTTTTTGTAGCTACGGTCTTCTTGATACAGTCTTACTCAATGATTGTTTGCATGTACAGTTTTGTAGTGCTTATGTTTATGGTTTTGCATTCCGTCTGTGATTATGATTGTGGTATGACAATTAGGTTATGGTTATGGTTTTGCAATTATGGCATGGCACAGAGGTTATGGTTATTAGTATGGCACAGAGGTTTTGGTCATGGTTTGGCAATCAAGTTATGGTTATGGTTTTGGAATGATGGTATGGTAATCATGGTATGATTAGGGTTTGGCAATCACTAGTATGTGATCCGTACGTTGCTGTGGCTAAGAAGTAAGGCTGGACGGTAGAAGAAGAGCTGAAAAAGAGCCTTTTTTTGGTGTGGAACGCCTAAGGTATACACTATTTTGTCAACACCAAAGGGTGGAAAAGTACTTAGACCACTCTTCTACCACCACCTCAAGGTTTATACTTAGGCGACCGAAGACTGTAACCATACCATTGAAAAACCTTAGTAGAGCACCATAGAACTCAAAAAATTGAAGGGTTCTTTTTCAACATGTAATTGTTGTTTACTCTCCTTGTTTGGGGGTGGGGGTGGGGGAGCGCTAATTTTGTGTCGTGCATCAACACTGGTTGCATTGCCTATCTTCATCCACTATGAACACCTTTGTCTAGCTACTTCATTCTCATTGGATGTGCAAGGTGACTCACAACTACGGCTGCCCAATTTGAACCTAGCGTGAGGCCCAATTTTAGGACTCCTATCCCAGAAAGGTGAGAACATGTGACAATTTTCTGAGTGGATCAATTCAAGGTAGTGACAAATGTATCTTATATGCTTCATTACCTTATCAACTCCTAAGTGGTAAGGTTTTCCACTAACTATCAATAGTGACATCTAAAGTAGAAGGATGGAAGAAATGACATTCCTCCATCTACAAAGTCTCAAAACACAACCCAAGCAAGCTGTCCCCATCCAACTTCCCTAATTTAATTTTAGAGGGTGCTAATAACCATGGGACCTCTGCAAATAGCTGGTGCATCTTTTTTCTTTAGAAAACCCATTGACATGCAGCGTATTCCATAGTTCTCAATTGGGATCATTTTGATAAGAATCCATCTTAGTGCAGCCTTGAAGGTTCATCATTGTAGGAATCGAAGGGACCTAAACTTCAACATCTAGAAGTCCTACTTTGATTCCACACTTGAAAGCCAAAGTTATTGCTAGATTCAATACAATGGTGCACTTCCTAACTCCACCTTTCCCAAAAGCTACAGGCACAACATCTCCAAGGCAAGGTCTTCTCTAGGCATGAGCTCTAAGGCTTCAACCTCTCTCTCTCTCTCTCTCTCTCTCTCTCACACACACACACACACACACACACACACACACACACACACACACAAAGGCAGGTGGACCATTGCTGGTGTCTAAGTCAAGATGCTTGTACGTGTTGCAAGCACAGCAAGCCCTTGCAATAGGATGTGAGGATGGAAAACTAACGTTGCATGCGTTGAGTGATGTACATTCCACTATTTCTCTAGCCTCTTTAAGAAAAGTAATACATGTAACAGTTTTAACACATGGAAGCCTCTAGTGCTCAAGGAGTTTTCAAGCTCTATTATAAAAAGTATGGGTAGACTATTTCTCTTATGTAGCTTTGCCAAGTTTTTGGAGAAAAGTTTTTCTTGAGCAGGACCTTTAATTTGCATCACGAGCGTTTTGTTTCTTTAAAGTAGCATTGCCTTTTTTTTTTTTTCAAGCATTGTCTTCAATATGTAGTAGCAATGCTTTTGTTTGTATAAAGGTTTTGTTTGTGTTTAGGACGGCTAGAAAATAACCTAAGCTAAGTTTAATTCCACCTACAATTTTCGAAATTCACCTATAAAACTTAAATTTGAAGGCGAGAATCGTGTAATGGCGGCAAGTACTTGAGAAAACTCAAGTTTAGTTTAGTTTCACCTATGTCTCAATTCTAAATTTGAAGGCACAAAAACCTACAAAGCCTATAGAAATTTAGTGCAAAAACCCTCAAATATAAGCAACTCAGTTCTAAAACTTCTCATATTCAAATTTTCAAAGTTTGTGATAAAGAGGATTGTGTATCCGTCACCCAAAGAAGCTAGCTTGGTTGGTTTAGTACTCAATTTTTGTGAACCGGATCATGGGTTCAAGTGCGATCATGCGACCCTATACGCTCATAAGGTCGTTTGGTTCAATTTGCATGAGATTTGTATTGGAATAGAAAAAAGGTTTTCACACTTAATTTCTCTAGGCTTTGTAGATCTTATATCCTTCAAATTTATAATTTAGAGGTAAAACTAAAAATTGTAGTTGGGATTAGACTAAACCTAGGTTTTTTCAAGCATTGATGACAGGTACACAATCTTTCAATTTACCTCTAAAATTTCTCATATCTAGGAGCATGGTTAACAAAGAAGACGATTTAGAGTAATCCCATATGCAAATTATTCAAGTTTGTGGTAAAGAGGATTATGTATTCTCAAAAAAACCCAAGTTTAGTGTGATGCCAACTACAAAATTTTAAGTTTACCTCTAAATTCTAAATTAAAGGGAGAGAAAAGATAAAGGTTTGAAGTCGCGTTTGTGGCACCCGAGGAAGGGACAACTCGCATTGGGGTGATTTGCACAAGCATCTGCCTTGTGCGGTGAGCACACCTTTGGTCGCCTTCATTGTTAACCATGTTCCCACCGTTTAACCACATTCCTACACACGAGAAATTTTAAAGCGACTTTAAAGGTTTTTATACTAAATTTGTCTAGGATTTGTAGATTTCTCACCTTTAAATTTAGAATTTAGAGGTAAACCTAAAAAAAATCAATCACTAAATTTCTTTCTTTGTTAATCACTCTCCGACATATGATAAAAATTAGAGGTAAAA